>NC_136969.1:26141648-26266648 GCF_032717465.1 Coenobita brevimanus | reverse complement strand
CTTTAAAAGAAAACGAAGGTCCTCATGGAGATACTGCCGTGTGATTCCTAACTCCTTTCAGCTCGGTTGGTGATCAAAGTGTAGTCAAACTGGAAGGTAATTTTGACTAGGAACCAAGGAGACTAACTGCGGATGCATAACGAAGACTCATGGAATTTCATTCAGCGACACTGTAATAGTTAAGCTGTGGAAGTGGCCTGAGTCCGGTAGATGGGATAAACCGACTGCAAGGAATGTCCAACGTAAAGTTTAAGTACAGTTTATAATGGTATCAGTACAGGAGTCAAGATATATGTATACAATATGGAAGTAATCTTATTCACAACCTGTAGCTGGAGGAAGGGTGTGAATATTGTTCCAGACACTGTTGCGAAAGCTTTGGTAGTTGTGTGAGGCAAGATGGATATAAGAACCAATAATGCAGAATAATAAGTGTGAATAAATGATCCTGTGCGAGTAAAAATATTTAGCCTTAATCAGAGTAATATAGCTGAGTCTTTAACTTAGGTTTCACGATTTGACACAGAAACCTTGGACGAGGAGAGATTCCCCTGTGTTGGGTAAATTTTTAGTCAGTTGGGTTCCAGAGTATGTTACCGTATAGCCGTTCAGGGGTTAAAAGTTACAAAGAAACTGTACATTTAAAAAGAATCGTAAGAAACTTCATAGCTGTCAATGGATAGGAAGTGTTGCATTGAGAGGACGTGAGGGAACTGAGATGGAAAAGCCAGACCAACGATATAGAGAGATCCGTAGGAAGTGGGTGAGGCCAAGCTGGTGACGTCATTTCCCCTGACCTACTGGGGTAATTAAAACAGTGAACAGCGGAAGAGGGACTAAGATAAAGGGCAGTGGGGTAGTTAGCTATTATGTTAGCCCTATGAGGAGCGATAATTTCCTTGTTGATAATTAGTGAACCTCAAAATGATCAGGGAGTGGGGCCGAGGATATTTATTTATTTATTTATTTATTTTTTGTACAACTAGGCAGGCTGTATCGGTGCCACCACATGAAGGCTTCCCTCTCCAGCATCAGTAATATAGTAGTAGTAGTAGTAGTAGTAGTAGTTGCAACCCCAGGCTCATCTGAACGTGAACTCAGTGGACTGCAGGGTGAAGTTGACCTTCTCCTGCAGTCTACTATCCTCCATTTAGGGGACTGAGAGGGAGTTGAGGGGCGTTTATATACCTGGGCAGGAGAACTTCTTGGCTATATCAGTGCCACCGCATGAAGGCGTCTCTCTCCAACACCAGTGAAAGGAAAAAATATGTAAAAAGATGACAGATGCTAGGTGAAGGAAGTGATGTGAATGGGGAGGACAGGATTTAAAAGCCCACTGTCTGTCACGATCACCTTCACATCTTCATATGTTACTGCCAGATGATTTTATTCAGCTTGGGAGAGACCCGTTGTGGAGGTTAGTTGGGAGGAGAGAGAGAAGAAGGACATAGCAGGTGAGAGGTGAGAAATTAGAGACGGAGAAGGTGAGAGATGAAAGATGAAAAACAAAGAAGGAGAGAAGGGATGAAATTGGAAAGGGAGAGAGGTGAGGAAAGAGTAAGGAGGGATTGTAGGTGAAAGGAGGGAGAGAGAGAGAGAGAGAGAGAGAGAGAGAGAGAGAGAGATGAGATGAGGTGATAGGGGACAAGAGACAGATAAAGATGAGGGAGAGATAAGGAGACAGGAGGAGGGGAAGGTGGGTGAGTTAGGCAGGATATGGATAGTCCTAGTATGTCACCACTAAGACGTAGCTAGAATGTCATCACCACCTTTTCTAGAAATACTGACGTAGGGGGTTATCGAGGTGGGTGCAGATGGAGGGTGGGGAGTTAGGATGTGACGAGATAAGACTGGGGTATTTTGAAGATGAGTATGAGATAATGGACTGCAGGGAGGGAGAGAGAGAGAGAGAGAGAGAGAGAGAAACACGTGTCAGAATCGTGGTAAGGAATAACATTAAGAACAGTGAGGTCATCTGAGAACTAAACCGTATTTGATATTATGAAAGATCAGTATTAGTTCAATGTTGTACATCCACGATAACTTACTGGAGATTTCCGTCCTTCTGCTGCTAATTTCCGTAGTTCAGTGGCAGAATAAAACAGTACTACAGCACTGTATAATTTCTGTAGCACTTCTTCGTGACAGCATCATATTCTGGTATAGCTCAGCATTCGTGATGGAGAGATGGCAATATTGTGCCTATAATTGTAGTGAACAGAATATAGTTTCCATGAATGGTTGTGCAGGCCATTTCACTGGGCATGATATACATAGTTCTTCCCCACAGTACTCCTTTTTTCTTTTAATCCAAACTCATCACATACCTAGGTGGGGAAAAAAGGTAAGGATGACACTTAACCTGTACCTTCCTGACTTACACCTTTCACTGATTGCAGTTTCCATCAGTTCGGTAAATCGTATGGTATTAGAAAAATTTTATGAAGAGTTCTTGGTCCAGTTTGGGTAACATTAGCATGGATCGGGAGGAATAAACTTTATCATAGGAAATTAACATTGGTAAAGTCTTTAATAGAGTATTTAGATTTGTCACGTGTTTTATAAAGAACAGTTTCTCCTGACTCACATTAAAAACACTTATGGTAGGGGCTTTACTTCACTGGGTAGTAACACATGGAGAATAAAATAAGTTTTATTTAGTTAACAGAAAACGTAAATTCATTCGTATTCTAATGTATTACTGTGTTAAGTAATTTTTACTTCTTCATTGCATATGTTAACCCTCAGACCTCGGGAGATTTCCTTGTGGCGAGTATTATCAGGCGTTAGCCTGAGTAAAATTGATGTCATGCCTCATGGTTTGAGGATGTTAGACAAAGATTGAAGCAACACCTCATGAACAAAGACCAACAGTAACATACACAACACACAACTGGCGTCAACAACACACGAGTGAAAGAGTGCGTTTAAGGATTGCATTTCGCTTTAATCCCTTCAGCCTGAGGACATCATTATTTTATTCTCGTTACCACCGGACAATTTTAATGAGTTTGGGAATTATCTCTTGCAGTGAGGGGGTTGATGTGGGTTGTGTCTTGTCCCTCCAACTCGAAAGGTCACTCCCAAACAAAATAAATTAGTTTGGAGGTACATAACGAAAAAGAGGTCCTCGTAGGGACAGTACTAATAACAAGTATGGCACATATTTATCTCTACATATATAATTTTCTTATAGTTCAGCCTTAACCCCGGGAAATTCTAGATTATGAAGAAGTCGCTGGATCTGTATCTTGGCAATGCTTCGCTTTTCTGGATCCAGTCGCTTTAAAATGGACACCAGACTCAAGCAAAATAGCCTCTCACCATTTTCTACCTCGTCTATATGGTATCCACTGAAATTACCCAAGACCATTGATGAATCCTGGTCATTGTGTTTGATTTGCTGTGAGTCATAGTCCCAATGCTGTGTTTTTTGTCGCTTGGGGTTGGTTGGGGACGCTGGGCGGGAGAAGATCGAGTGGCTGATCCCGTTGACAGTGGCAGGAGCAGGATGTTTGGTGGCAGCGGTGGGATTGTGCTTGGTCTCAACCTCCTCCTCTTCTGAAGGCGGCTCCGGCTCCTCCTCGTCCTCGGTGCCCCCCGCGTCAGAAAGTGTGTCGCGTCGTTCCGCCCTGCAAGATGTATGAGATGTATGTTACATGTATGAGAGGGCTTATTAGGTGAATGGTGGTGTGTGAAACTTGTCAGCTATTGTCACCAGAGCCAGAAAGAGGTTACATTTTCATCCTTGGTTTTTATTTTGTCTCTGTCTCTATTTGTCTGTCTACATGGAGAAGAAAAGTGACCTGGAATATATTTATGAGATCAGTGGTGACGTACTGTTTTGAACTCTTTCTCTCTCTCTCTCTCTCTCTCTCTCTCTCTCTCTCTCTCTCTCTCTCACCTGTATGGCCTGTGCTTGACGTGAGAGGTGAGGAACATGAGCTGTGACATGAGAGGCCAGCTTCCCTGATACACCTGTAGAGCGCCCCCTCCCGCTCGCTTAGGATTCATGTTCTTTCTCATCTCCCTAACAAATTTGTCTCTCAGGACTCTCCATCGCGCCTGGCATTCTCGAGCTGTGGGAGAAAATGGAAAGGAAATTATACCCTGTTCATTTTAACTTGACCCAAACTCGTCATCTCACAGTCCTGAATGCTGAGCTATAAGAGATTAACGCAAGGGTATGATGCTGTACACTTTAACATGCCCTAACTCTGCCACCACTGCATATTGAAAGCTGAACTGTAACAAGAGAGATGCACTAGAATATGGTGCTAGTCATAAGGAAGTGCAGTGGAAAGGATGTAGAGCCATGGTATTTTTTTTTTCTTCTGCCACTGAGATACGTCACATCAGCTGCAAAAAGACGAATATATGGGCCAAGTTAAAAAGAGCAATAGTCATGAACAGTGCCATGAAAAGGATGTAAAGTCGCAATGCTGTCATATTCTGCCACTGAGAAACGGGAAATAAACTGCAAAAGGACAAAAGTTATACCCGTAGTCAAGTTTAGGTGAACGAAGTATAGGTGAGGTGGGTTAGGTTAGATTAGATTAGGTTGTTAGGTTAATCCTGTATAGTTGTTTTTATTAAGCCAACACTGCAGATAACGGTGGGACTTATGGTAGCTGCACATATTGGCATGTGGCAACACTGTAATGTTCGAGAATGTGGCATCAGTGTAGATAGTGGGGCATGTGGCAACACTACGTAATGTTGGGGGCGCATGACAACAGTGCATAATATGCTGGTGCATGTGGCACACTTCAGGTAATGTTGGGACACTGCAGGCAATGTTAGCATATGTGACACACTGTAGACAATGTTGGAAAATATGTGTGTGTGTGGGGGAGAGGGGAGCAAGAATTGAAATACCCTCGAATTATCAATAAAATCATAAATAAAAACACAGTCGAATAAATAGTTTTAGCTGGGAGTAAACAGTTTTGAAGGAATACATGCGAATGAGATTGAACCTTTCATTAATTTGTATTACTACCGATCACGTGGTTTTTGTTTAAAGTTGTATAGCACGTGATTTGGCGTTACACGTGAATAAGATTTAAACCTTCATTCTTTTGTCTGTCAGCCACGTGGTATTTATTTACATTTGTATGGGATTTAAATTTTCACTGCCGTGCTTCCCAGTGTTGTCTAGTTTTGCCATTCTTTCAGTCTCTGCACTTCTTTTTCTGCTTCCCGCCCTTTCTCTCTCTCTCTCTCTCTCTCTCTCTCTCTCTCTCTCTCTCTCTCTCTCTCTCTCTCTCTCTCTTTCTTTCGTCTCACCTGTCATCGTTATTTGTCTGATTTTCGCCATATCACCTTCCTTGCATCACGCAGTTTCTTCCTACTGTCCTTCCCTCCCTTCCTCCTCCTCCTCCTCTCTACGTCTCTTCCATCCTTCTCCCATTTGTCTCTACGTTTCCTCCTCCTCGCTCATTCCGTCTCTTCGTTCTGAGAGTTTCTGCTGATATATTCCCATATCTCTCGTTGCGTCTATTCATCCTTCCGTTTCACCTCGTCCCTCCTTTCCTGCCACCCTCACACCTCTTCCTCTTTCCATTCCACCCTCCTCCTCCTCCTCCTCTCTCCATCTCTCCCTCTTTCTCTCCCTGCTCCTCTCTCTCCGACTGACCAGCCCGCCTAGGCTCGTATTGACGTGCCACCCAGACCCACCGCCGCCACTACCAAAAACCGCAAACCCACACCAAAAACCCCGTGAAAACACCTTGTAAACCCCTTCGAACCTCATGAAAATCCCTTCACAATGGCACCAACTCCTCCTCTACAAACCTATAGAGTCGTCAAGGAAAGGGGAGGTGAGGAAAGGATGAAAATGGGTGGAAAATAGGTAGCCTCACCGTGAAGGTTCAAACTCTCCGCAACGGCTTGCCACATCGCCTCCTTCTTGCGCAAATCACGATAGTCGACACTGCTTTGGTCGTAGAGCCCCGGGTACTGCTGCACCTCGATGATTAGCTTCTCGTCCTGGTCCAGCTGGTTCATGGCGCCCCTGGACCGAACAGGAAACACGTAGGAAGTAAACAAATATCAGGTTCCTCCGGGGCGTGGGAGTTGCGTTTCGTCTGCGTGCGGGTTGGCGGCGGCGGTACGACAACTGCGAGTAGTCGGCGTCAAGGGGGGGCGGGCGTACGAGTTTTGTTTTGATTTTGCCAACACGTAAATTCCTCGCTGTATCTTTCAAGTCTGGGTCAGATTCTTAAGCATACGTGAATTTTAGACAGCATATTCTTTTTCTCCATCCTTGCTTCCCTTCGTCTCTTCTCCCTTGCCAAACTTTGCTCTCGTCCTCGCTCTTTCTCTCCCTCTCTCTCACTCTCTCCCTCTGGCCCGCCCTCTCTCTCCTGACCACTCCCTCACAGCTGGCTCTCTCTCGCAGCTCACCTCTCTCTACCTGTGTCTCTCTTTCTCTCCTCTTCTTTCTCCTCTTTACCAACCAGCCTCTCCTCTCCCACCATTTCACGTATATTTTGCTGTGTTTGTGTATATTTATGTTAATATATATTTCTCAACCTCTCTCTCTCTCTCTCTCTCTCTCTCTCTCTCTCTCTCTCTCTCTCTCTCTCTCTCTCTCTCTCTCTCTCTCTCTCACCCCATTAGGTCAGTAAAACACGCCCGCCAAAGTTATGTCTCGTTTATTGATCTTAAAAAATATTGTCCTTACCTAAACTTTGCGAAGCTAATTTTCCTCCTACGTGTGTTATTACTTTGACTACTTTCAGATGGTGGACTATCGTGTGGACTATTTTAACTATTGGGCATATTTTAGGTAGCACAGGAGGCCTCGCAACACCTTTGTCTTAGTGATTTATTTGACCTCATACACCATGAGATTCACTTGTCTTTTTATAATATCGACATAGTTTTTATCAGCAACATATGAGAGTGGTATTGAGGTGTATGGTGCGGAATAAATCGCTATGGAAAAGGCTTTAGGGAATCCTGGAAACCGCTTGGAATATAACCCTGTGTTGCAGAGTAGTGAGTCATTGGTGTTAATAATTTGATTGAAATATAAGCTTAGTTGGTGAGCATCGGCAATTGATTTCTCTTAGATTAGTGAAAAGTAAATAACTTCTCCATCATAGGAAATTAATTAAGGACAGTTTCTTAATTATTAGTAGAATATTTGACATTTGGAAAACAAATAACAAGAAAATTGAAAAAAAAAAAAAACAAGGCTCTTATTTGAAAGCATTTTTGCCCTGGAAGAAAAATACAGGTCATTGTGGAAGAGGATGTGACCTATCTAAAGCATAATAATAATAATAATAATAATAATAATAATAATAATAATAATTATATATCTATCTATCTATCTATCTATCTATATATATATATATATATATATATATATATATATATATATATATATATCTTATGAGTCAGAACCATGAAAGGCAAACAGTAACATTATAAAGAGAAAATGTTTGACTAGTGAAATTAATAATATGAATCATGAGTATTTAACTATAAAGGCTATTTTCATACAAACAGTTCACTAGGCACTGTACACAATTACATCTATGGACAATATTACAGTAGAAAATTGATTACTTTTCTACCTAACTTCTGGCCAGACAACTAAAAACTGTTACACTAAGATGACACCATGTTTTATTTCGTTCTGGCTACATTGGACGGTTTTATTCATCACAAGAAGGATTCGTCTGACTCAGAGGATGAAACATTGAAGAAAAAAAAATCCAGTAACCTCTTAACTACAGTGAAGATTCCTGTTGTATTTTCTGCTTTATTCTTCCTACCTTCAGACGATTTTAGACTAGTAGTGACGGGTCAATACAGAATTAACACGTTTCGTTCGTCTCTTAAATAAATAATAACTATACGATTTCAATGCAAACCCGTAGGAGTAAAATGTTCAACAAATAGGATGTATGCATTTTATCTAGCATTATTATAAGGAACAGAGGAAGGCTAGGTGAGTCAAATGATGTACAGAGTCCATTTTTTGCGAGTATTACCGGCAGAAGAACAGTCATTGGATAAGATGTAAGTCATTGGATAAGGCAGATAGGACGTAAGAGGAATATATAGACCTACTGGAAGAAGACCATTTGATAGGTAAGGAAGATAGGAAGTAAGAAGGATATTTAAACCTACCAAAGGACAGTAATTGGATAGGTAAGGTAGATAGGAAGTAAGAGGGGCTGGATTTAGACCTATCAACTGCACGAGGTTCATTGAGACAGACATTTTATTATGATAAAGGGTAAATCTCTACATATAAATAAAAAATATGGACGGATGGATTTCATTTCTCACATTTTACAGTACAATCTCTTTCTCTCTCTTTTTTTATTTTTTTTTCTTGCACCCATCAAACAGGAGGATGATTATCAGAAATTTTTAACTGGGGAGGCCAGATATAGCCTTCATCAACCCCTCCAATAATAGATAAAATAAAGATAAAAAAAATTCCCACGGGATCATTATCACCGTCTGGAATTTGGAAGCGTTAAGAAAAAAAAAAATCATTGTACTGAACGTTTTATGAAATATAGTGAGAGAGATATTGTGAAAATCTTTGGTTCGAGATAAATATTTTGAGTATTTCTATCATGTTTTGTGGACGGATAATATCACAGGTAGGTAACTGAACACTTCGCTTAATAATAATAATAATAATAATAATAATAATAGATATGTATATGTATGAATGAGTGTATGTACAGCATGTATGTATGCGTTTTCCACTCGTAATTCCATATGTAAGCGAGTTAGAGGCCTAAAACTGAATACATGCATTACACGAGTTACAAAAACATGCATATTGGTACTAAAATTAAAAGGAGACAAAGGTAAAGGAGGAAGGGGTCAGTTTCAGAAATTATAGTAAGTGAAATTGTGGAATTAAACACCGTAGACTTTTCCGCGGTTGAAATTATAAGATTATAGACCGTAGACTTTTCCGCGACTAAGTTTTAGGGAACGTGCGGAGATGTATGTGATATTTTGGATTTTTTGTTCTTTTTCCCATTGTGGAGTGAGAGGATGTGGATGAGGAGAGAAGGAGTATGTAGAGAATTAACAAACGATTTTAACCCATTCACTCCGATAGCGCCTTCCATTTTTTTTTTTTTTTTTTACTATATTCTTGCTTCCTTCATACGATTTTATTACACTTTGGAGAGGCTTTTAAAACGAGGAGTGAGGTATAGCCTTCATCGATCCGTCTACTAATTGGGTGCTCTCCTCAGTTGAATTTAATATATGAAAACAGCAGGGAGAAAATGAAATATTCGCCATTGGAGTGAAGTGAATAATATACACTGAAAAATAAGGCAAAAAAAAAAAAATAGAAATTCATATGCAGAAGAAAACGATCGGAAAATAAAGGATCGTGGGAAGATGATAACGGATTGAAATGTGTAAAAGTAAATGAAGATAATGGGTAACTTAGTAGACATTATTCATTTACGATATTATTCACTGCGGATGGCTGTTTAGGTGAGTTTATTATTCACGATTATTCAACACAGCGAAGTCTAGGCTGCTTTGCTAGTCTGGGGGCCTAACAGATTTTAATAGCGAATAACTTTTGAGCTTAATAAATGGCTTTGTTAATATTTTCAGCCCGAGGACGCATTTTGTATTTTCTATTTAACGTCAGTCGATTTTTATTCAACTTACATATACTCTGGCAGAAGAGGTTAAAGTGTGAAGTGTCTGAAATAAATAAATATTAAACAAAATCGTATTAGCAGGTCAGAGGAAATTTTATAGTTTACAAGAGAGAGAGAGAGAGAGAGAATCTCTCGTGTGACTTAAAATTTCTTCACAAAGGCTGCTGGTAACTGATGAGGGAAAGAAAGAAAAGTTACACTAGGTTTATTATTTCATGAAGGCAGCTTGGTGAGAGAGAGAGAGAGAGAGAGAGAGAGAGAGAGAGTGAATCCGTGTTGTGCGCTGCTAAAAGTATCCCCACAAGGGCAGTATATTTAATGGTTGTTGTAATATCCCTCCTCCTCTTCCTCTTCGTTGTCGGATCCCGGGTTTTCCTCCACCTCGTCATAGTCCAGTTCCAGGGCCGCTAAATCGTCACGAGCCTCGGCGAATTCTCCTGCGGGGGAAGGAAACGAAGAAGGTAAACAAAGTGACCGTCCCGGGAGTGGAGACGGTCCCGAAGATGGCGCGACCGTCCCCGTAAACAGGGAGATCGCATTCTAGTTTTTATTGCTATTATGCGATTTCTTTTGCCTAGTACACCTGAATATCCTGTATGTAATTGATGCAAACTGTGCCTGCGTTAAAGAAGATTCAAATATCAGAAGAGAATACAAAGGGTGTCAAAGGTAAAACTATATGCTAAGGAAGCAATGGCACTAAATCTATACCAACGAGATTGACGTTCAGAGAGGCTGGCCAAAACACAGAGACCGTCCCAAGAATGCTAAAAATGTCTTGTTAACTAGATATATCGTTCAGAAAACAAGTTCCATCCCCCAAACTCATATTTTATGTCAACATTTAAGATAGTTCAGTGTTTAAACTTGCCCTATGCACTAAACAAATGATAGAGTTTGCGCAATCAGTTTTCAAGACTCATTTTAGTGCTCTCTTCTTTGCATTAATAAGAATTTACAACAAGAATAGCTAAACAAATGGCGAAAATTTTGCATAACCTGAAATATATGAGTAAATGAAGAGATCACCCTTTTTACGTAGACTAAAAAAAAAAAAAAGAATGGCAAGAATAGCCAGAAACTTGAAAAATTAGTTAGCATAATCTTCATTGTATAGCTTGATATATTTTAGGTTCGTTATTATCACACATTAATGTTATACTTACACCAGATATATACAAAAATAAGCCAGATATATACACAAATAGATTTAGTAAAAGGTTGTTTATATTTGTCAGTGTCTATATACAGTATACACGTTCAGTACGAGGTGTTACAGTAATTGTATTGCTTCTTGGTACGGTACAGGGTGGTTCAGGTGATTTCTATACTCCAAAAACTACAGTACAACAAAGGAGTGGTGTACAGTACGTCAACCATGTACGTGTAAACCAGTCACACACGTTCATATTTACATCTACCATTGACGGACCGTATCCATCACAGCAGCCACGACAGGTCTTTGTTTGGATTCACCCCGTCTCCTTAGTGTGCGGCCACACATACTCTAAACATGCGATCGTCAAGAAGAAACGATGCACCGGGTTAGAGCTGCTGTAGTATTAAAGTTTGATTGTTGGATGGACCCCTGAGCCTCGTTTCCTCTCGTCGATCACATGTTTGAGGCAAGTATGACCGTACCCTTACGTCCCTTACGTTTCTAATACATCGTTCTGAATGGAAAAGTGAAGCATGTTTCGCCTCCTACGCCCTAGATAGTCGCTTTGTTGTCTTCGTGTATGCTTCGTCAAGATTCCCAAGCTGTTTTATGTAAGTGGTTTATCCTGACGCCTTCTGCGCTTAAGAGATGAGCTTGAAAAAGGGCCAGCGTGAGTAGGCTTTACTCTGTTGCTGTTATTAAATTATTATCAGTTGTCCAGTGATAATTGTGTGTAATTTTTGTGTGTATTCTGACAAATTTCATTGTTTATCTTCACGTAATGCAGTTATATTATTTCCTTTACAATCTACCTATTAATCTACTGTCTACTGCGATGAACAAATTACTTAAGTGCTTTCTGTTGGGTAGCTACAGTTATGTGTTATTTTTATCTAGTTCCTGAAGCTTTCAAGTAATTAGTTTCATGTGTACTCATTGCAGGTGTATATTTTCAGTTATTGCCTCACCATTATTGTTATTATTATTGTTGTTGTTATTATTATTATTATTATTATTATGAGTGTTGTTATTATTGTGTTCACTGTAACTTTAAGTGTCGTGTTTCTGTTTGCTTTTCTCATTATTTTTCGTTAAGGTCCATTTATTCTTCTCTTGCGGTTCATTGTGAGAAGCCAGTGAACATTCCTTTGTGGAGAAGTCTTAAAGTTGTGAAATAAGTGAAAAACTGCAGTGAAAGAGAAACAGTGAGTGAGTGAGAGTGAGTGAGTAAGGGTGAGCCACAGTGGATGCCTTGGTGAGTGGGTGATAGAATGAGGTGGATGGGTGGGTGAGGTGGTTTTGGGTGGATCTTGGTGGATAAGTGAGTAAGCGAGGTGATCGGGTGAGTGTTCAGTGGATGGCATTGATGGGTAAGTGAGTGAGGCATTACTGAGTGAGTGAGTGAGTGAAGTGAATGAGGCGGTGAATGAATAACTGAAAGAAGGTTGGTGGATAGTGGGGGTGAGACATTAAGTGGATGCCAGCCGTGAGTGACTAAAAAAGTGAGTTAGGTGAAAATGGGTAAGATGGATGGGTAAGAATGCCACTGGTGAGTAAGTAGTAGGTGAGGAGGGTGAGTGAGGTAGATGGATGAGTATAAGTGATGGATTTTCTAAGTGGAGGATAAGTGGGTAGAACAGGTTAGTAAGGAGGAGAGTTGAAAGAGGTGAATAAATGAGTAAGGGTGACAGGTGAGAAAGGTAGAGGTGTGTGAGGTGGGGAGGTGAGATGAGATGAGTAAGTTAAGTGAGGGAGGATGACAGAAGTAGGATTTAGGCATATGGTTCAGTTCTTCAGCCCGATTACGTGTTGTTTACTTTATTCTTGCTAATACACCTAGATAGATAGCTGGGTGGGTGGGTGGAGCGGATGAAAAACTTGAATAACTAGGTACATGGGTGGGTGGTGGGTGGAGTGGATGAGTAACTAGGTACTTGGGTGGGTGGTGGGTGGAGTGGATGAATAACTAGGTACGTGGGTGGGTGGGTGGAGAGGATGAATAATTTGGTGGGTGGGTGGGTGGCAGTAAGCTACACACACTTTACTGTACATCATTTGATTTAGTGTTCGTGAAATTTACACACAGTTTAGCTTGTACGAAAATATACCAACAAGAGCACCCAACCAACTTCAAAGACACATCGGTGGATATATGGGGATCGATGAGAGAGGTGACGAGACGAGTGCACTTAGTAGCTGATGTCTTCCGATCCCTCCCAGATATCACCAACACTCTGTTCCACCTCGTCATAGTCCATCTCAAGGGCGCCTGTGTCTTCACGCGCTTCATAAAATTCCCCTGGGCATCAGAGCATGGGAGAAGGGGGCGTGAGTGTGGCTGAGTTGTTTGAGTGGGTGGGTGAGGCTGGGTTGGGTTGGGGATGGTTTGTTCATTGTTTGGGTGGGTTGATGAGGTGGGTGAGGCTGGGTTCGGATGGAGATGGTCTGTTGATTGTTTTGGTGGGTTGATGGGGTTGGTGAGGTTGGGTTGGGTTGGGTTTGGGATGGTCTTTTGATTGTTTGGGTGGGTTGGTGGGGTACGTGATACTGGGTTTGGTTGGGGATGATTTGTTGATCGTTTGGGTGGGTGGGTGGGACTGGGTTGGGTTGGGCTGGGGATGGTCTAATGAAAGTTTTATCACCATTCTGACAACTCTGTTCTTGATATCTTTAATAAATGGTGCGCTGCTGTCTTCTTGTTCAGGGAGTTAAGTTCGGAATAGTTGATGGTTGAAAAACTTGAATGACGGGTATGAGCTGTAGTCAGAATAATAGCACATAGAATTTAATGAAGATCGAGGTGATGAGTTTATTGATGGAAAGAATGGAGTGGGACAAAAAAGTGAGGTTGATATAAAATAAAATAGTGTACGAGTAAGTGAAGATCTGGAATATGAAGTAAAACATATCATTCCTTTAGAGATGAGGAAGAAAATGATCGAAGTCAAAGCACACCATGGGAGGGAAAGGGTGACTGATGGGTGATGTGAGAAGATGTAACACCAAGTGGATCAGAAAAAAAGATTAGAAAAAAAAAAAAAATCCTTGTTAGTCAGTATATCAAACTTTAGGTGGGATTATTATACTGTAAGTGTGTGTGTGTGTGTGTGTGTGTGTGTGTGTGTGTGTGTGTGTGTGTGTGTGTGAGGGTACGGATGTGAGATTAAATATTACGTTAATTTTTGTTAATATGAAGTGAACGTGGGGTAAAGGAGAGGGGATCAACATCTAATCTGCAAGAAAATGAAATTGCATTGAACATAGGTCATTCTGTAAATACAAAATAACAATGCTTCGTTGGAAACAAAAGAAGACTCTTATTTTTTTTTTCAAACTTTTTTTATATACTTCATCACTTCTAGTAATTTCAGCATCAGATTCTTAATAAAATCAGTATTATATATATTTTTGCCCAATCCAGCATTCTGAAGAAACAATATCGTAATAAGTCGTACTCCATTTTTTCTTCCAAAAACTCTTCCTAAACTCATTCCATTTTAGTATTAAGATGTTTTCACTTCCGTATTTCAAGCATAGATTTGTCCGATTCCTGTATTCAACTTGTGCTTTTTCTTCCACTGCGTTTCTTCCCTCGCTTTCATTCTCATCATGTCCTTAAGAATCGTAATCCTTCCTTACTACTGTTTTCTTCCTTCCCTCCCTGTTTTCCGATCATCTCTTTCTTCCAGTCCCGTCCTTTCTTCCTTCTTCCACTTTTCTTCTTCTCCTTCCCTATCTCCCCCCCTCCATTATTTCTTTTTCCTTTATTTCTTTTCCATCCCTTTCTGGCTCCTTGATTCCCTCCGTCATTCCTATTTCTCCTTCCTCTCATCCTTTCTGCCTTCTCCCCTCTCTACCTCCCTTCTTCATTCCTTCCCCCTCTCTCTTCCATCCCTCGTCCCTCCACTCACCTTCCTCCATGCCTTCGCCGACGTACCAGTGGACAAATGCCCTCTTGGAATACATCAAGTCGAATTTCGTGTCCAGTCGCTTCCACGCCTCCTTGACGGCCGTGGTGTTGGACAAGACACAAACGGCCCTCTCGACTTTGGCCAGATCGCCTCCAGGAACCACAGTAGGGGGTTGGTAGTTGATGCCCACCTGAGTGGATGAAGATGGAAGTTAGGCAGAGTAATTGGGTGCCGTGTTTGAGGACTTTTTTGTGGTTTTAAATGTGGTTGTGATAGAGCCTTAAGCACCTCCGCCAGCGAAGTTACTCTCTATACTTGTAATATTATGAAATTCTTGTGTTCGATTGCGTAACATCATAGTACCTAAATAGAGGCGTACAGAGAGAGAGAGAGAGAGAGAGAGAGAGACGCAAGTATCTCCCCCAAGTTTGACGAATACATAGTAGAAAAATTCCGTCATCTGAAAAGCGCACTAGCAGAAATCGGGTTTTCATTGTACTTCGCCAGTTGTAGATCATCTTTAGACGGAACTGGGAAGATAGTTATTTCTTTGTACCTTAAATCCTGTAGGACACCAGTCGACGAAGGATATAGTTCTCTTGGTCCTGAGTTCTGATATGGCAGCGTTGACGTCCTTAGGCACCACGTCCCCCCTAAACAGCAGACAGCACGCCATGTATTTGCCCTCCTGGGGGTTGCATTTTACCTGGGGAGAGGAAAAAAAGTAGGTGATGAGGCTGTGTTTCTTTCTTTCCTTCCATCAGTCCATCCACCAATCCATTCATCAACATTCCATCCACCTTTCTCTACCTGTCTCTCCTTCCAACCAACCATCCACCTCTCTATAGTTGTATGTCTGTATCTGTTATATCTCTCAATCAATCTGTCCACCAGTGAATCCACCTCAGTATCTATCTGTAACTATTATATTCAACCATCTCACCATCTGCTGGTTGGGTTCGAAGCACTTTGCCGTAATGGTGCGCACATCGAAGTTGTCATGTTGAGACTTTTCAGAAGAGACCACAGGGGCGTAAGTTGCCTGTAGGAGAAGGTGGGGTTACGTCTTTTGTCCTTGTGTTATTAGCATTATATAGAGACCTGTGTTTTGATTATGTGTTATAAGAATCATATGTGGAGTATAATTTTTGCCTTTGGATGCATTGTAATCTGTATGGTTTATCTTATATCTTGGCTAAATCTTCGTTGACTGAGGCTGTTATAAGAATCATATATACTTGGATTAGGTTCAGTCCACTCATCTATATCTGTCTATCAATCCCTTCTAACTCTCCACCCATTCCTCGTATCAGTCTATTTCTTATTCCCCACCCTTTCCTTACATCTATCCCAGCCCTTCAAACCCATCTGTCTATCTTTGATCTCCCCCCTCCCCTTCCTCCCTGTATCTATCCAGCCCATCTATCCACGTACCAAGGGGAAGTGGATGCGAGGATAGGGTACGAGGTTAGTCTGGAACTCTGTCAGATCCACGTTAAGGGCTCCATCGAACCTCAGGGACGCTGTGATGCTGCGGGATAGAGGATAGGTGAGGAGAGGTGTGGATAGGCGTGTGCACCTGTCTAAGCTTCCATCCATCCATCCATTCATTCATCTGTCCAGTCATCCAGCCATCCACTCATCCGTGTATCTGTCAGCTCATCCGTTCTTCAGTCCGTCTTTGTCTGTTCATCTTTCATACACATGTATCCATCCATCCATCTGTGTGTATATTTATCTATCTATCTGTCTATCGATCTGTCTGTCTGTCTATCCACTTATTTATCCAGGCAACCGTCTATCTATCTAGCCATCATGTATCTTCCCAAATTTCTCTCTCTCTCTCTCTCTCTCTCTCTCTCTCACATGGACACCACCTGGCCAATCATCCAGTCATACAGTTCAGGTTGGTCTCTATTCATCTGTATCTATCTATGTCTAACTGTCTATCTATCTTTTTTTCAATCTGTTTATCTATCTATCTGTGTATATCTGTATCTATCTATCTGTCTGTCTATCTATCTATCTATCTATCTATCTACCTATCTATCTGTCTATCTATCTCTCACCTGGACACCACCTGGCCAATCATGCGGTTCAGGTTGGTATAGGTAGGTCTGGAGATGCCAAGCCCATGATGGCACAGATCATATATAGCCTCATTATCCACCATAAACTCCACATCACAGTGCTCCAGGGTAGTGTGGGTGAACAGGATCGAGTTATAAGGCTCCACTACTGCCGTTGACACCTGTAGGGAGAGGTAGAGGTGAGTAAATGAGCTCTAAATACCTGCACGAATGGCAAGGTGGAGTAATGGGTTAGAAGAGAGTAAGGTAGAGGTGAGTAAATGAGTAAATGAGCGCTGAATACATGCACGAATGACAAGGTGGGTAAATGGGTGAGAAGAAGGGAATGTAGAGGTGAGTAAATGAGCTCTACCTGTATGAATGACGAGGTGGATTATTGGGTGAGAAGAGGGAATGTAGAGGTGTGTAAATGAATAAATGAGCTTAAATACCTGCACGACTGACAAGGTGGGTTAATCGTTGGACAGGTGAGTGAGAAGAGGGAAGGGGAAGGGTGAGTAAATGTGGACTTGAGCTCTAAATACCTGCACGAGGGACTATCGGTTTATGGATGGGTTAATGGGTGAGAAAACTGTCGTGTTAATGTTGCTGAAGCTGAAATGGGAGAGAATGAAGTCGTTTAGGCAGTGTGAATGGTAGTAAGTAAATGAGTATGAGTTTAACCACAGATACCTTTTGAAGTGGTTACTGAGGACATTAAGTTTTAGGCAAAATTATATGCGTCTACCCTGTATTTTCCTCGTGCCGTTTTCTTTTTGAGGAGCTGTTTTGGCCTGTCAGATAAAATGAATACCGTAAATCTTTTGGATGTACTGGGGAAAAAAATGTATTGAAGAAAGTTATAGCATTTTATTGTACTAAAGAATTAAGTAAGAAATCCTGTTACTCTTTTTACTCGACACAACACATATAGGAAGAAGAGGACGTGAAAGAGGAAGAGGAAGGGGAAGGTGAGAGGGAGGAGGAAGAAAGAGTGCGTGAGGGATGATCTCGGATTAATTTTCCCAGAGAGAGAGAGAGAGAGAGAATCTTAGACGCATATTGTATAGAGATAATTTAACTTCCTTATTCACAAGAAAGCTAGACCTATAAGCAGATGAGCGTAAAGATTGGCAGATAGACAGATAGATAGATTGGTAGATAGATAAATAAATAGATAGATAGACTGACATACAGACAGATAGATAAACTCCATACCTTAGGCGCAGGATAGATAGAGAAGCAGAGTTTAGATTTCTTCCCATACTCTATTGACAGGTGTTCCATAAGCAGGGACCCGAAGCCAGAGCCAGTCCCCCCACCAAAGGAATGGAACACAAGGAACCCCTGTAGCCCGGAACACTGCTCCTGTTGCTTCCGTATGGTGTCCAGCACTACCTCCAGCTGTTCCTTGCCTGTGTAGATAGATAGATAGATAGATAGATAGGTAGGTAGTTAGGTAGGTAGATGGATGGATGGATTCATGGTACTGTACATACATTGATTTGATACATGCTTAACAAGTAGCTTGATGGGTTCAGAGGTAGGTAGGTAGGTAGATTGAATGACTGATTAACATAGATTGATAGATAGGCAGATGCAGTTGACAGGTAGATAGATAGATAGGTAGGTAGTAATGTAAATGAAAGCAAATAGGAAAATAATGGTAGCAGTAAGGAACTCGTATGAAATGAAAAACATTGATAAAAAAAAAAAAATAATAGTGATGATAATAATAATAATAATAATAATAATAATAACTTACCAACAGTGTAGTGCCCCCTAGCGTAGTTATTAGCAGCATCTTCCTTCCCGGTATGAAGACAGTTCGGCGAGAAGAGATTTCGGTATGTGCCGGTTCTGATCTCGTCTGTCGGTGAAAAAGAGAGCGAGGTTAAGTTAGGTTAGGTTAGGATAGAATGGGCTAAGTTAGATTTGGTTAGGTTAAGTTAGGTTAGGCTAGGCTGGGTTAAGGTAGATTTGGTTTGATTAGGTTAGGTTAGATTTGGTTAGGCATGTTTGGTTTGGTCAGTGTTGAGATATATTGGTTAGGTTAGGTTCTTTTCGGGGGTTAAGTTAGGGTTGGTTAGGTTTAAGTTAGGACAGGAATGGAACGTACCATAGTTACAGACAGTGGAAGTGAAGGTTGAAGAAAGAGGAGAGTGAAGGGAAGGAGTGAGGAGGAGAAGGAGGAGGAGGAGGATGGAAGGAAGGAAGGAATGAGGAGAAAGAAGGAGAATGCGGGGAAGGAATGAGAAGGAGAAGAATAAAGGGAAGAAATGAAGAGGAGAAGGAGAAGGAATAAGGGGAGCCGGAAGGAGAGAGGGGAAGATGAGATAATTGGGGAAATACTGGGAAGAACTGATAGACCTTAGGGAATGGACTGTCAAATCTATGAAGGGGTAGATAGATAGACAGGTAGAAAGATAGATAGGTAGAGAGACACAGATAAATAGGTAACTGTATGGATGGATCTGATAAAATGAACTGACAGGAAACAACGTGGGATTAAATTCGCATTCTTTCGGCCAGCAAATCACTTATTTAGCCCCCCCACCACTGCCTTACCCCTGCATTTTTGACCATCACAGAGGCGACATAGGATTCCGTGAGAGATAACACTGCAGAAGGTATTATCAGCGAACCATCATAGGATTACGTGGCTATGCACTGGCGATGAGGGGGAATGAAGCCTTGCAGTTTATTTACCAGTCTAAGCTTGGGGAAGAAATGCCATCAAATACCGTTATAAAAAGAGAGGAATTTATGGGGATGAGAACGACTGAGCTGAAAATCACGGAGGACAGACGGAATTTATGTGATGACGAAAGAAGATTAGCATAAGGTATTTAAAAATATACTTTAAAAATATAATATAACTCGTCTTTGCGAAAATTGTCTCCAAAAAATAAAACCAAAAACAGATGAAAATATAAAGATAATATTCGTCTTTGTCTTTGGTCTTCATGAAAAAGAGTTCACAGAAAATTTTGCCGATTACGTGAAAGATGTACAAAAAACTCCATTCCAGAGACAGAAGTAGCGCAAAAAATTTATCAGATTACGTAAAAGACCTATATCTCTAATGCATAGCGAACAGAATTAGGATAGTAATTTTTTTTTCAGAATATATGTTTTTTTAGATTCCGTGATGGATGAATAAAAAACTGAAAATGAAAGACGAGAGCAGTGCAGTTGTAATTCCATGATAATAATAATAATAATAATAATAATAATAATAATAATAATAGTAATAATAATAATGATAATAAGGCATGTTGCAAAATCTCCATATCCAGCGAGACGATTTGTAAGATCAGTGCAGAAGGATGAGGAGGAAGCTGGAAGGTGTTGAGGTAGGATGACATTTCTGCTGCTTGCAATATTTAGAGGTATGCTGGAGGTGGGAGGTGGGGGGAGAGGGTTGAGAAAGTAAGAGGTGGAGGAGGAGGAAGGAAGAGGAGAAGGAGGGAGAAGAAAGAGGAGGAAAAGGATGGAAGAGAAGAAGGAGGAAGAGGGAAGAGAAGGAGAAAGAGGGAAATGTGTGGAGGAATAGGAGAGGAGTAGGAGGAGGAGGAAGAAGATAGAGAGATCAAGAGGTTGCCAAGAACGTCATGTGAGAGAGGAGGAGAAGGAAATATTTTGAGCCTGTAGGTGATGGTAGGTGGGGAAGAAGATGGAGGTAGGAGAGAGAGAGAGAGAGAGAGAGAGAGAGAGAGAGAGAGAGAGAGAGAGAGAGAGAGAGAGAGAGAGAGAGAGGCTTTTGGGACGCAATAATGTTGAGGGATGAGCCACGTGAGTCACCCTGTCCCTCAGCACACACACACACGACACGCGACCACCCAAGTCCTTAACATCATCTCGGTTTTGATTCATTCTCCCTGCCTCTAGATGATTTTATTCAACTTCCGTGAGAGTTTTCGAACTGGAGGGGTTAAATATCACACGGCTCTTATTTATTTATTTATTTATTTATTTACTTGAAGGGAACAGTTATTGCGGACTTCTTCCCTTTGGTTCCTTCTTCCTTGTTTTAAAAAAGATACAGAGATTCATTTTTTTTTTTACTCGTAGTCTTTAGATAATTTACCCTCGTCTTCCCTCATCAATTATTTTGGTAATGGAGAGGGACGCCTTCATGTGGTGGCACTGATATGACAGGACGGGTGTGCTGCCCGGTTATACAGACGTCCCTCAACTCTCTCCCTGTCCCACCAAACTAGGATGGTGGGTTGCCGGAGAGGAGCATTTTCAGCCTGCAGTCCACGGGGTTCACATTTCAGTTGAACCTGGGGCTACTGCTACATTTACTACTACCACCATTACCATTACTACTATTACTATTACTACTACTACTACTACTACTGTTATTACTACTCCTACTACTACTGCTACTACTACTACTTCCTACCCCTTCAATACAAGTGGTTTGTTTTCCATTCAGTTATTGGCACACGCATTTAGAGGCATAACCAGAAGTGATTTTAGATAAGAAGAAAAAACTATCATCCTTTAGTTCTTATCAGCTTAGTGAGACGGAAACCCAGTTAGTGTTGATGGTGCATGCATGTAAGTCCCTTGAGAGATTGATAAGAGAGACTGATAAGTGGAAATGATCAGCGAAACATGTATGAAGTAGAAACCAATTTAATATCCTCTTGACATTCGTAACGCAAAACAGAAACTAGTAGAAAATAGTGTTTAAATCAACATTGTAAACTCTTCATTTTTTTATAACGTTAAACTGATAAATAACGAAAAATAATGTGCACGAAGCAGTTTTATAATATTGTCCAGACCATCATAATGCTAAAAACAAATTAGTGAAAAATATGTACAGTAGTCTAAATCAGTTTCATCTGTTTCTCTTTTAAGTTTAAGAATGTCAGAGAAAAAATATTAAAGGAAATATATGCAAAAGTATCATCATCATTATTATCACCATAGTTATCACCACCACCACCACCACGACCACCACCACCACCACCACCGTCTCATCTTCATCACCACCACTCAACGGTAACACATTTTCCTAATTTTTACAACGCCACTGAGAAATCGTTAACAAGATACACCCAACCACCCTCATACACTGTTCTCTCGAGCTTCATAAACCACACTTGTTATCTTCGAGACCTTGACGATATGAATTTCCCTTGTGACCCCAAATCTTAAGTAATATTATCGCCACAATCTGCATTTTAAGAACAACATTATATCTTTCGTATCAGCTGGCCTTGAGGATATTTGTGAGATTTTACGATCTTTGTTCTTGTAAATTTGGCTGTCTTTTTGTTATTAATTTTTGCTGCTGCTTTAGACGGTGGGGTGAGGTGGTTGTAGTGATGTGTGTGGTTGTATATGTGGTAGAGAGAGAGAGAGAGAGGTGAGTGAGTGTGTGCATGCCCAGGGAGAGTTACGTGTGATCGGTCACCATTACGGTAATCTTCCCCGTCCTTCTTGACCGTCAGCGCCAAGGACGGTCAAATGCCACACTGAACCGTATTCTAGGTCATAGGAAGCGTCGCAACACTCATTTCCAAGCGATTTAGTCTGTTCATTATACCTCAGTCTCTTTGTATGTTATCTGTGTTTCAGTATCACTCCAGTTTGGATCAGTAACAAACAAGAGGATATTGGTTAACGTGGAATATAAATCGCCAAGGAAGAGGTGTTACGGAATTCATATCGGCAACTGGGCGTAAATAATTATAGTCTATGGTGTTTTTTTTTTTTTTTTTTTTTTTGTAAGGGTTGTTTTCATTGTTCTTTTTTTTATTTCCCTGGTCTTATATACCATCATCATCATCATCAGTCAGCACTCAACCTACTTTCACCCTCAACACTATCCATCAACAAACTCATTCCTCTTCTCCCCAGGTCCGGCACAAGTAATCAGCTGAGTAGTGCGTGTGTGGGTCCGGGAATCGATCCAGTGACCTTATGATTACCAGGCACCTTCCCATTCACCAGGTAAGTGTAAAAGAAGGAGTTTTGTTGTATAGTAAGGGGCAGAATTTCGCCTGATATTTCACCTCTTGTACTTGTCAGTTTCCTCTGCTGGCTAATTTTCCCCAAGTTGAGAGAAGCTTGGTATGTTTCTCTGCCCGTTGATACAAAAGTTCGCCCAACATTTTCACCTCTGCTTCTTGTCACTTTCCTGTGTTGGCCGATATTGGTAAACTGAGAGAGGCATAATATTTCACCTCTTCGTGTCTCTGTCGTCTGCTGGCTAATTTTTCTAAGTTGAGAGAGGGTTGGTATGTTAAAATAGTTCACTTAATATTTCACTTTTTCTGCTTTCCTCTGCCCATAGATACAAAAGTTCGCCTAATATTTCACCTCTTCTTGCCACTTTCCTCTACTGGCAAAATTTCCTAAGTCGAGAGAGGGTTGGTATGTTTCTCTGCCCATAGATACAAAAGTTCGCCTCATATTTCACCTCTTCTACTTTGATTTAGCTCTAGTATATTTCTGAGTGCTTTCTACTGGTACAACAGCAGTATTTACAGTATTCCCTTCTCACTGGTAATAACAAGACATGATAACATAACAAGGGTGATTAGGATAGGATTTACGAGTAGGATTTACGGCCACTTCAAAACCTTATCTTCGTTCGTGGTGCTTGTCAAGGTTCACATCTCAATACATGAAACTGCAAACAAATATTCGAGTCTAACCCAGTGTTTTGTAGGTTTTTAGGTGATTGTTTGGCCTCCTCCTCCTCTGAAAGTTTGGATAGACATAAAATTAACCAAGAAAATACAGTTTGTAATCAAATTTCTGTTTAGAGGACAGTCGATTAGTTTTTTCGTATTCCTCAGTCACACAGAATGAGGTGGGAATTTTACTGATGATGATGATGATGATGATGACGAAGTAGGAGGGAATTAGGATTGAGATAAGATGATGGTGACGATTATAACGTCGGTAATGGCGATGATGATGATGATGATGATGATGATGATGACGATAATTGTGAAGATGATAATGATGATGTTAATATATCACTTTTACAGGTTAACCAGCAAAATGAGAAATAAATTTCCTTAATACCTACAGCCATTATTGTTGTTCCCGATACCCCTCTGAAGAAATGGAAAATTATTAACCGCGATGGAAGTGCACCGCCCCCCCCTCCTTCCCTAACATCTCCCATACTTTGAAAGCATAACGTACCACAGAATATTCACCAGGCCTATCCAAAAATAAATCGCTAAGGACGAGGTACAAGGGGAGCGACGAGAATAAAGGCCTACGGGTTACAAGGTGGTGTTTTTATGACATGTAAGCATTATTGGGACGCACCGGTGTTATGTGTGTTATGTACCTGGCGTGTTTATGTGCTAGGCCAGGTCACGATATGCCCTGGACCCGCATACTGTACCAGACGCCTTGATTTTCACGTTCGAGAAGCAGACTAACACGAACACCGAAATCTAAAGTACGGTAATTAATCTTTGGTGGCTTCTGTAGGCTATACCGTACCACTGTCTACTGCCACTACTATATCCTGTCTCACCGTCTTGCCTTGTGTCTCTCCTACCCTCCACCGTCATACCTCAGTCTACAGCATCCATTCCGCTTTCTGCTACATCTGTCTTCTGTCTCACCATCTGTCTCACATACCATTCCACAATCAACCACTACTATAATATCTTTCCCAGTCTTTTCCTTCTATCCATCCTTCCCCCCTACACCATCCCACTCTCCACTGCGTCTGTCTTTCTCACCATCTGTCCCAAACACCATTCTACTCTGTACCACCACTATAATATCTTTCACAGTCATTCCTTCTGTCCATCCTTACCCACCTACACCTCTTTCACAGTCTGTTCCTTCTATCCATCCTTCCTCCCTACACCATCCTACTCTCCACATCATCTGCCTCTCTCACCGTCTTTGCATTGTATATGTCCACTATAAAACGCTATCTACAACTATTCTCTTTCACTGTCTGTCATGTTTCTGTGCTACCCGTCTCTACCACCATTATATATTGCTTTACCGTCTGTCTTCCGTCTATGTTACGCATCTCTTCCATCACTATCTCCAATTTTACCATCGGTGTTTTCTATGTCTTATCCTTCTCTCTTATCTTTATCATCTTTATTACCATCTTCGTCTTGTCTCCTTCCCGTATAATCCCCCTATCTCGTCAGGTAAGGAAGCTCCCTAACACCTCTTCCTTACCGATTTATTTTTGGATATGGCTGGCCAATATCCTCGTGTACGTTGGTTTTGCAGAGTATGGGGATATAAGAAGGATTTATGTAACAGAAGAGGACAGTAAGGTGTAATAAGCAAAATAAATCGCCCAGGAAAGGGTGTTCGGGAGTTTATAAATATACTAGGGAATATTTAGATGTGATAGGGAAAATAAATCGCCAAGGAAGAGGTGCTAGGGAAAATAAATCGCTAAGGAAGGGGTGCTAGGGAAAATAAATCGCTAAAGAAGAGGTGCTAGGGAAAATAAATCGCTAAGGAAGAGGTGCCAGGGAAAATGAACTACCAAGGAAGAGGTGCTAAGGAAAAAATCACTAAGGAAGAGGTGCTGGGGAAAATAAATCGCTAAGGAAGAGGTGCTAGGGAAAATAAATCGCTAAGGAAGAGGTGCTAGGGAATATGAATCACTAAGGAAGAGGCGAAAGGGAAAAAAATCGCTAAGGAAGAGGTGCTAGAGAAAAAAATCGCTAAGGAAGAGGTGCTAGGGAAAAAATCACCAAGGAAGAGATGCTAGGGAAAAAATCATTAAGGAAGAGGTGCTGGGGAAAATAAATCGCCAAGGAAGAGGTGTCAGGAGGCCTGCTGTGCCACCATAATACAGGCTTATTGGGTCGGTAGGTCAGTATACACAAGAGGCGGTGGAGTCCTGTGGTAACCATGGCAACAGGACTAACACGACGCCATCTTGGAATGTAGGGCTACGTGAGGTTTGTTGGCCTTGTTTTCTTCAGTCCAAGGCGTCATAGATAGGAGCCTTCGTAACACTTATGCCTTAGCGATTTATTCTGCAAATTGTATCATAGTTGCCTCGTTTACTTCATTGTTGTGATCTGTGTCGATATTTATACGGCATATATCACACACAAATGAAGGGTTGTGTGTAAAATGTATAATAAGTTGCCATGGAAGAGGTGCTACGGAGATTTTTTTTTTTTTTTCACATATTAATAACGCGTAACTCTTTTTATATATAAATTTTTCAGCGATGGGTTTTCCTGTGGTGAATAAATTTGATTGAATATGCTAATATCTGTAGCTATATATATATATATATATCTTTCTCATTGTCTCTCTGTTTGTATATCTGTCTACATATCTATCTGTCGATCTGTCTGACAGTGTCTATCTATCTGTCTATCTACATACCTTTCTATCTGTCTCTCTATCTGTCTGTCTGTCTGTCTATCTATCTATCTATCTATCTATCTGTCTGTTTATCGAGAGGGAGAGAGGCAAGCAGGAATGAAGCCAAACACAGCTAATTATAAACTCTTTGTCTTGGCGGATCGTATAGTTGGGGATTATCTGCTGTAATGAGAGAGAGAGAGAGAGAGAGAGAGAGAGAGAGAGAGAGAGAGAGAGGAGAAAATGGGTTACGAGGTGGAATGTGTGGCGTTAATTTGTTTTGGTCGTTATAATAATGTGATGCAGTGAAAATATGGGCCCAGTTAGTACTATTATCCCTCATAAGACTCCACTGCGATGAATATCTAAAGTGCTACCTCACCTAGAATATTCTAACCTAATTCCAACACCTACATTCATGGAAGTCCTGAGTATTACCGTCTGGTCCTTCATACACACAGCCAATATTAATAGATCAGTGATTTTAGGAATATTATTGTGAGTAATATTTAGAGTGTCGTATGTACAAGTTGCCTTTAGGAGAGCGTACCGTAAAAATATTCACCCATTATTGCCATATTACTAGTGTTGCTGGAGAGGATTTGTGTTGAGGAGAATTTTTGGCCGAGTAAATATTTTAGTGTCAGATCTGTAAAATCGTCTTCTTGTGTCTGTTGTGCCCTTGGCTTGTCTGAAGGTGAAGAAAATTGTCTTACATTATCTAGAATACAATACAAAGTACTTTCTTGTGCTGAAGGGGTGAAACAGTGTATCCGCTCGTACCACACTGTTTAACACACTGCTGGAGGGGTTTAACACAGCGTATCCACTCTTAACAGACTTCTTAACACACTGCTGGAGGGATTAATACACTGTTGGAGGGGTTCAACACAGCGTACCCACCCTCACCACGCTACTTCTTACGTCACCTCTGTTACGTTAAATGATATAAAACTAGATCAAAATTGGTCGAAGATAAAATAAAATCAAAATTGGTTAGAGATGAAACTGAAGCAGAATTAAAGAAAGGTTCAGCAGGATTTAAGTATTGACCAGGCGAAGTTCAGTAGCCTTGGGTAGCCTGCCACACTGCTTCCTAACTTGACTCCACCCTGCATACTAATTCCTGGTCATTTAGAGCTGAAGCGTGACTCTATTTTATCATGTGACTCTTTTCTGCCACGAATTTAAGTAGTTTGAGTCATGCTAACTATGAGGTTATGGAAGCATGATTCTGTTCTTTGTACTCAACCCCACCTCTTCCCTCACGTCACTTCACTTCACATTCCACTTCCACGTAACTTCACATCCCACTTCCCCCTTTTTTAGTGTTTAAGCGTGACCACCTTTAGCCATGAATAATTTTAATGGTTTGTCAAATATTAGTGTGAGTTATTTGAGACATAATTTTAACATGGATCTTCTGCTTTTTTTTTTTTTTTTTTATGTGAGGAAGAAGGAACCAAAGGCAACGAGCCTGCAAAACTGTTCCTTCCAAGAGAAAAACAAAATACAAGAGAGAGCCAAATTCAAGATCCGATCATTTCGAGATGCCTGGACACACAGCGTTTGAAAGACTGGAGATCGTAGGAAGCAGGAAATACAGACAGAGGGACAGTTCCAGAGTTGACCTGTTGCATAAATGAAGGACTGGGAGCAACGGTTAACTCTTGCATTAGAGAGTTGGACAGAAAAGGGATGAGAGTTTGCTGCTAGACGGGTGCTACGCGCCAGTCGTAGAGGTGGAGGAATGCATGCAGACAGTTCAGAGGAGTTGTACTTGAAGTGTGTCCTTTACAGTTTCTGAGGTAATAGGTAGTGTGAGATTTGCAGTATGAGAGTTCTAGGATTTACTCTATTTTTGGTGTAGTATCTCACTTAACCAAACCTTACACCACACACACACACACACACACACACACACACACACACACACACACACACACACACACACACACACACACACACACACACACACACACACACACACACACACACACTTTCCCTACCAATACTTCACCAGCATAGGACAGGGTTAATTACGGCTGCCATTCATCCTCTGGGAAGACCATCCAATCCTACACTGGGCCTCAGGTAGACTTGTAGTGACTGTTCTTACATGTGGAACCCAACTCTTCCTTCAATCGACCCCCACACCACCCTATCCCACCTCTTACTGTTGAAACGTCTCTTTGTATAGCTGGTTCATTTTCATCTGAGAAGTATCCTTAACCCTTTTTAGCCCAGTTTATGGCCAGATGTTGTCAGATTGGAGAGTGGATTTGACTAGTAACCAAGGAGACTGCTATATCATAACTAATGCTTATCAGATTTCATGCCACCACAATTTAATATGCGATTTGTGAGAGGCCCCCAGTTCCCTCAAATGAAAATAAACCGACTATAGCATCACGATATTTTTTAGAAGTTTTAAGTGATGGAAGACGCAGAATTAGCTAAGCATGGAAATATAGGGATTAAAAATGTCTTGGTCCTGCAAACAAAACGCTTCCTACCCACCCTCGTCCCCTCCCTTCTCCACCTCCCGGTACTGTACTTCCTGCTCATAATCAGGTCAGGCGTCCCTTAAGTCGTGAACACAACCCACCCTTTCCCTCCCCCTCAGGTTAATTCCAGGTCACATAGCGTCACTTTTTTTTATACATCCACTCCACTCATTTTACTCCAAGTTGACCTAAAATTGCCTTCTCTCCTTAAATGCTGCGTTGTAACAAGAGACCCTAAAATATGTTGCTAGTCACGAAGAAGTGCTGTGAAAATGATATAGAACCGTAGTATTGTAATTGTCATTGAGGTACTTGAAATAACCTACAAAAGGACGAAAAATCTAGGCCAAGTTAAAATGTACGACCTATTGGTCAAGCGTCCCTAACCCCGTGAACACAACCCGCCCTCTCCCTCCCCCTTACCTTCATTCCAGGTCACACAACGTCTCCTGTGACATACTTCCTCTACTGTAGTTAAAGCCAAGGCGCTCATTTCTCAACGTTAATTATCTTTGAGTCATGCGCAAGCCCCCTTTTTTTATGGGAGGACTGGTGTTAATAGTCTACGGTTTCTATGACTCAGCTGGATAAAATCGTCTGGAGATAGCTGAAGGAGAGTAGTGCGAGTGGTCCTGAGCATTGAAGGGTTAATTTTATCAGTATTAACGCTTTCTGTCTCCTGTGACTCACCCTCAGCTGAATAAAATCGTCTGGAGATAGCTGAGGGAGAGTATTACGAGTTGTTCTGAGCATAGAAGGGTTAGTAGTATCAGTATTAACGCTTCCTGACTCCTATGACTCACTCTCAGCTCGATCAATAGAGGGTTCATGGTACTCGTTTATGAGAGATTTTTCGAACTGTAGGGTTTATATGAAGATTTGAGTAACCTCTTCAGCCGTATTTTTTTTTTTTATATATATTCTTGCATTCTCCTGACCATTTCATTCAGCTTACGAGGGGCTTTCAGAAATTTATATATAGCCTTTATTAACTCTCCTCTGCTAAACCGAAAAAAATATATACTACTACTACTACTACTACTAAGTATTTAATCGCAGTGAAGGCGGTACAGTATAATTATTTGTTTTCCAGACTATCTTAAGAAATACGAATTGGATAGGATTATATATCTAGCCAAGAACACAAAGACATATTTCCCGAAGTTGAATAAAATCGTCTAGAAGCATAAAAAAAATAAAAAAAATAAAAAAAGAAACTCATCGGACCGGAGTCAAAGCTACGGGTCCCATTTTTCTACATTAATTTCGCCAGGTTAATTCGCTAAACCTGTGTTTTACGGGACGACAGTTGTAAATAGTCTGGCATCGATCACATGGGGACCTAGATGGAATTTAGACTGTTGCGGGTCGTGTTCAAGGGGATGATTTGGACTTAGAAAAAATATATACTCCAGTCTGTAGTTATAAGACTCTCCCTATTTATGCGACCTCTCTCTCTCTCTCTCTCTCTCTCTCTCTCTCTACTTAAGAGTGTAATTGACCTGACTGCTGGTTAAATCCGGAACAGTGGTTAAAGTCGCCTGCTGTGACGTATAATGAGAATGATTAGGAACTTGGGAGTGGGGTGGGTGTGTAGGGATGTGGGGGATGGAGGAGGGTGTGTGTGTGGGGTGGAGTGGGTAGGAATGTGGAGGATGGAGGGGGGGTATTGTTTTAGGATGGTGTGTGGGGTGGGGTGGGTAGGGATGTGGAGGATGGTGGTGGGGGTATTGTTTTAGGATGGTGTGTGGGGTGGAGTGTGTAAGATATGGAGGATGGTGGTGGGGGTATTGTTTTAGGATGGTGTGTGGGGTGGAGTGTGTAAGATATGGAGGATGGAGGTGGGGGTATTGTTTTAGGATGGTGTGTGGGGTGGGGTGGGTAGGGATGTGGAGGATGGAGGTGGGGGTATTGTTTTAGGATGGTGTGTGGGGTGGAGTGTGTAAGATATGGAGGATGGAGGTGGGGGTATTGTTTTAGGATGGTGTGTGGGGTGAGGTGGGTAGGAATGTGGAGGATGGAGGTGGGGGTATTGTTTTAGGATGGTGTGTGGGGTGAGTGGGTAGGGATGTGAAGGATGGAGGGGGGGGGTATTGTTTTAGGATGGTGTGTGGGATGAGGTGGGTAGGAATGTGGAGGATGGGTGGAGGCCGGGGGATACTGTTTTAAAGGATGGTGTGTGGGGTGGAGTGGGTAGGGATGTGGAGGATGGAGGGGGGGTATTATTTTAGGATGGTGAGTGGGATTGAGTGGGTAGGGAAGTGGGGGATGGAGGGGGAGGGGGTATTGTTTTAAAGGATAGTTGTAATTATAGATCGTTTGGACTTAATTCTGTCCTTGCCGATGATAGAGGATTATTGTTGAGATGAAATTGACTGTGAAGGCGATGATGATAGTGTTCCCTGCTGTAGTAATTATTGATAAGTACTTGCGATAAGGGAGTACGGGGGAGGATGTAATTATCACAACACATCCCTACTCATCAAGGTTACATTGGTAAAGGGATCAACGAAATGAAAATAGTCTGTGATAATTAAGACCATGATGATGATGAAAATGATGAAATAGGCGGGGGTACTTGTATCGTTAAAATATATAAACATATAAATAAAAAAACGACTAAATGAAAATAAGGGGTAAAATGACGCTGCCCCCAAATCACGTAGTCCTCCCTGAAATCGAACCCGGGATCTGATGTACAAGGGTCTGCTATCGATTCCACCACTGCCACCTCCGAAGTCCTTAACCAGGCGAAACCGACATAGAAGTGCCCAAACATTCACCTAGAAAAACACGCAACCGTCGATGTGTAGTTCAGGTCCTTATTTTCATTTCTGGCCTCAAGGTGATGAACAAATCGGGGTAAAGGAGACCATCGTAAAAGATGTCGAGGTTGGTCCAGGAATCGAACCCAATACTTGGTCACTAAGCAAAGTGGACTGTTGTTGTTGTTGTTGTGTAATGCTGGCTTGACTGGCCGAGCAGACCCATCAGCCGCAGGCAAGCCATCGCACCTGCAGGGCCGTCCCGTGCAGTGAACTGATGTTTCCTTGCGGTAGATTGCGCCTCGTCACACCAAGTCGTAGGGAATAGTTTGGAGGTTTGGTTCCCGGATGGTCGCCGCATTTGCAGACTCCACATCACCCCGTTATTTGAATAAATGGCTACCAACTAGCGTTGTATATGGTTTCCTGGGTACTGGAAACCTTAATGCTTGTCACTCAGTGTAGTGTCACCTGAAGTAGATGGAAGAGTAATAAAAAATGACAGGAAGGTCCAGAGAAGAAGAAAGAGGGGAGGGCAGACACAGGAATGAAAAAAGTGATAAAGTTGAAGGAAAAAGTAGGCAGCAGTACATCAGGTGAGTGGATGAAGGTCGCCACCACCTGGCACCAAACCAAGTGGGCACCACCTGGCACCAAACCAAGTGGGTGACATTACAACAGACAGAACTGCAGACACCGAGGTAAACAAACACCAGGTCGTCCCCGGCCTGCCTCGCGTGACACACGGGTATCATTTTACTTTTCGTCCGCCACAAAAACATAAAATCGTGGCCATTACTTAGGGCAGGGAGGTGCAGGGAGTGGCACGAAGGCTGGGCTGGAAGGAACCTAGAGCCCTGGGGGAGTAAAGGCGCTGGTGACCATTTAGTTTGGCTGTAAAATGCGTGGTGGTGAAGAAAGGAAGACACCGATTATGATCTGATAATTGGGATTCACTCTTATCGCGGCGCCGTTATGACCGTGTGTTATAATTCCCTGTGTGTGAATAATTATGCTCAGTTGGGTGGGAGAGAGAGAGAGAGAGAGAGAGAGAAAGAGCTTGAATTCTTTAGAGGTTCTGTGTAGCTCAAAACGTTAAAGAAAATAAGACTTCAAGATCTAACCTGTGTCTCTCACACCCAACCAATATTTCCACTTGTAATGGATCATCTACGAGAGAGAGAGAGAGAGAGAGAGAGAGAGGGGGGGGGGAAGTGCTAGTTGTACTTGGGGAAGGGTAGTGATATTTCGATAGTTCAGTATTGGCCAGACACAAAGAGATCGATAATAAAGAGAGAGAGAGAGAGAGAGAGAGAGAGAGAGAGAGAGAGATGGCACTGATATTTCGGAAGGTCAGTATCGGCAAGACGGACCCAAAGTGATCGATAATACACTTTTCAGTGCTCTCTCTCTCTCTCCCTCTCTCTCTCTCTCTCTCTCTCTCTCAGTCTCACACTTACCTATTCAGAAAGAGAAATTAACAGTTGGCACAAATACCATAGATAATGTCATCTTTTTTGGCCTTACTAGGAAGTGGGTCCAAGTCGGCCTGAAACTGTTGGAAATTTACGATAAATACAATATCAGCATACGGAAAAAAAAAATAAGATAAACACATATGCACATTTTCATTATGGTATGTGTTTGTAAGTTTTTCACATACCTTAGCTCTTAGTGTATTTTTCTCTATCATACAGAGTAGCGTAGAAAACTGGCCTAACACAGTGGTGAATTGAGTAACTTAATACAATAGGCTACCCTTACAGTGTGCTCAAAGAAAATCGCTTTATTATGTAGCCCAATAAAGTAACGTAATATAAAGGCTCATTATCCTAATTTTATTGCCTATACAGAAGCCTTATGAGAGGGAGATGGTAAGGAGGAGAAGAGGAAGGCCGTGAATAAGATGGAGGGTTAAGATGGGAGACATGTAGAAAGTAGAGGTGTGAGGAGGAGAGGGAACTTAAGAAAATGGTGCAGAATATGTAAGGAAAGATAGTTTGAGGAAGGAGAAGGAGGAGGAGCAAGAGAAGCAGGAGGAAGATGAGGAGGAGGACACCGAGAACAAGGTAGAGAGTTTAGGGTGTGAGAGTATGTCAGGAAGGATGGTGGTGGCGTGTGGTGGCAGGAGGGATCATTACTTATCATGGACAGAGACGCCTGGAGATTTTTTTGTGTGGGGTCAGAGAATAGATAGATGGATAGATAGACTGATAAATCATCCTGACACGGTAACCTATCCTAGTAGTATTTTTAGCACCAAATACTTTGCTAGAAAATAGTAAAAAAGAAAAAGTGTCCGGACCAACTAGTCAATCCAAATCTTACAGCTGATCTAAATCTTCTAGTTTGTCCAAGCCAACCAGCCCATCCCAATCTTGTTGTCTATCCAAAACTAGTACGACAGCCTATTCAGACCTAGTAGCCCATCCAAAGCTAGTATATTAGACTATCCAAGACCTAGCTGCTTATCTAAACTTGGTAGTAAACTATCCAAACTTAGTAGGATTGTGTAAACTTATGAGTCTGTTTAGAGCTGTTAGCTATCTAAACTTAGTAATCTATTCAAACCTACTAGCCTATGCAAATCTACTAGCAATTTTAGACCCAGTGGCCTATCCAGAGCTAGTAGGGTAGGCTATCCACATCCAGCAGCCAGGAACACAACGTAACCAGGGCGAGTCTGGAATGTGGCTATTGATCACCACGGCGACATTCCCTGCCCATGTGTGTGTGTGTGTGTGTGTGTGTGTGTGTGTGTGTGTGTGTGTGTGTGTAAAGGATTGCATGATGTATATATATATTTTTTTAATAATTTTCCCTGTGTAATAATAGGCTTTTATCGGTACTCAAAGAGATCCGGAACATTTTAAATATCTGTTCCTGAAATTAATTATGATGTCAGAATGTGTTCCGGTCTGAAAGGCGGATGCTTTTTATTTTATTTTTTTTTTCAATTTATCTATCCGCCTGTTTGTATGTAGTCTGTCTTTTTATTTCTTTATTTATCTATTCGCCTATCTGTAATTAAGATATATCAGTATTTATTTATCTGTCTGTCTATCTTTATCTATCTTTCCCTACACTAACCAATACATGTACCGGTATACATATTTCGTATTGTGAAACACCGCCTTTTCGTTCTTCACACAGTACCCGGATAGAAAGCGTAATTTAACATTTTTTTCTTTACATTTTTCCTTCGCCATTAGCATTCCCAGAGACGCCCGGACTTTGATGTGTAGTGAAGTTAAATTGGTTCAGTATCCCATTATAGCTACCTGGCGTAGCTCTGTGTGTGGTTTCTTGGAAGGGGAAGACGAACAGAAGGAGAAAGAAAAATGGCGTAGAGTTGGAAGTTACCGATATTTGCCCCCTTTTGTTATTGTTCTAGGTTCGTATTCTAATCGGTTAAGGTCCCTAACACCTCTTCCTGAGCGATTTATTTATTATTTGGATATGGCTGGACAAACACACAAAAAATTATTAAATTCGAAGTTGCTGAAAATTGTCCACATTCTTATTGTCCAAGGTTCGTGTCCTTGTCGGTTAAAGAAGCACCCTAACACCTCTTCATACGCGATTTAGAGTTTGGATATAGGTGGATAATGTGCTTCTGTACGTTATTAATGCAGAGTGTGGCGATGCTGGAAGGAATTGTGTAATAAACCAAATAAATCAGTTAGGAAAAGGTGTTAGCGGATTCCTCAAATAAGTAGTTCCCATTAGACTCGTTTTTTTGTGTTATTTTTGATGTGGTTTTTATGCTCAGTGATTGGGCATGTGGGTCTTTTATTTTATAGAGTTACGACGTGCTTTGTCATCCATCCATATAATCGAGAGAAAGATAGAGAGAGAGAGAGTCCTCCACATGTGTTCCTAGAATGTGCCATCGTGTCTAGAACTTCTGAAGGGCATACCAGTGGGCGTGAATATTACATCAGAGCGCGTTCTTGGAATTGCGTCAGGATAATGCAATTTTTAGTGGGTTGCTTGGGTGATTTATTATTATTATTATTATCATTATTGTTTTCATTATTATTATTATTATTATCTATTATTATTATTATTATTATTATTATTATTGTTGTTGTTGTTGTTGTTGCTGTTATTATTATTATTATTATTATTATTATTATTATTTATATTACTGAGATGAAACTGTTGGAATTAAAGACAAAAGTGTAGGCATCAGTAGGTCTTTAGGTGGTGGTGGTGATGGTGGTGATGATGATGATAATAATGACAGTGATAATGATGATGATATAAAAAACTAATTGATTTTGCAATGCGTCTTAGTCAACATCATCATCATCACCGTCATCATCATCATCATCATTATCTTAATCTAACTCAATAATTAACCGTGAATAGAATGTTTACACTGACCTGCAAACATGATTATTTAGTGTTCATTTTGGTTTGCTAATCCTACGGCTCTTGGGAATGTGAGAAAGGAGGCTGAACTGAAGAAATAACACCATAACGTGATTCTGGGAGCTAGTTTTGAGGTAACGTAAAAATTAGGTTTCCTGGAACTTGACTGACATTTTTGGTCCTGGAAGTACTAGAGGAGGTGAAAATGATCTTCCGGGATGTGTGTGTGTGTGTGTGTGTGTGTGTGTGTGTGTGTGTGTGTGTGTGTGTGTGTGTGTGTGTGTGTGTGGTCCTGGAAGTACTAAGGGAGGTGAAAATGGTCTTACGGGATGTAGGATTTGTGTGTGTGTGTGTGTGTGTGTGTGTGTGTGTGTGTGTGTTTGTCGATGTGAAAATGTGTACGTATTTTTTTACATGAGCGTATATAGAAATGCATATATTTACATCTGTGAATTCTAAGCAGGTATAAATGTATGTATGTATGTATGTAGCGTGTCCGTATGTATGTATATGTGTGTGTATGTATGCATGTACGTATATATGTGTGTGTCCTGGTTAACTATGCAGCCCGGTGGACCCAAGAACACCGTGATCAATATAGAGTCTCTTGTAATCAGGGTTAATGTGCCTTGCGAGAGGGGGTTGAATAACTCTGGATAACTGAGGGAGAGAGAGAGAGAGAGAGAGAGAGAGAGAGAGAGAGAGAGAGAGAGAGAGAGAGAGAGAGAGAGAGAGAGAATCAATGGATAATCAAAATAAAGGGTAAGTGAATAATTGAAGGGTGAGGGAAAATCGTTGGATAATTAGGGAATATTTAATCTGGAGGGAGAGAGAAGGGGGAGGAGGAGAGAAAGAGAGGGAGTTGGAGGAGGAGGAGTAGAGAAAGAGAGGGAGGTGGAGGAGGAGGAGGAGGAGGAGGAGGTAAGTAGAGAAGAAGAAATAGGTAATCACAAGGGGTATGAGAAAATGAAAGTGATCCATGAGAGAGAGAGAGAGAGAGAGAGAGAGAGAGAGAGAGAGAGAGAGAGAGAGAGAGAGAGAGAGAGAGAGAGAGAGAATCCCTGACAAGATAATGGAGAGAGAGAGAGAGAGAGAGAGAGAGAGAGAGAGAGAGAGAGAGAGAGTGCTGCCGTAATAATGATAAGAGGAAGTTGATTCATAAGACTAGACAGGGATTGATCTGATCCCCTGCTGAGAGAGAGAGAGAGAGAGAGAGAGAGAGAGAGTGATGAAGCCCTTAAACCTCAGCTCCTCTCATGATTGGGAAAACACTACTGTTCTCTTGCAGCTAAAGCCAGACGATTTTATTTAGCGTAGTGTGAGTCATAGGAGCTGAGAGTAGTAATCCGATTTATTGCATTTATTTGTCTTTATTATATACCCTGTTTTCTTTATTCAGTTCTTTATCGTGTTCTTTTTCTTGCATCTCTGTCTTTTCTTCTTTTTCTTTATTCTCATGTTCATTCTGTTTTCATTTTCTTACCTGCATTCTTCGACTCTTCTGACCTAGTTTCTCTCTCTCTCTCTCTCTCTCTCTCTCTCTCTCTCTCTCTCTCTCAAACTGACCTTAATCACACCCATGACTAAGAACTCCTCAGTGACCTCGAAATGGGGGAGAAGAAGGGGAGACGGGAGAGAAAATAGAGGAGGAGGAGGAGGAGGAAGGATAGAGAGGGAGAGAAGGAGGAAAAAAGGAAAGTGAAAAAAGGGTAATGAGGTAATGAGCGTAGGGTGTGGAAATGATGGAGGTAAGAGGCGTGATTTGTGGTGATTGGAGGGAGGGAGGGAGGGAAGAAGGAAGGAAAGCAGGAAGTAAGGAAAGATGGAGGGAAAGAAGGAAGGAAGGAAGGAAGGATGGAAGAAGAGAGATAAGTGGAGGAAAAGCAGTGGAAAAACAAGAAGAAAGAAAATGAAGAGGATGGAGAGGGATGAAGGTTGGAGAAGGAGAAGGCAGTTGAGGAGAAAAGAGAGGGGGAGGAAGGGAGGGAGGAAAGGCAGAAAAGGAGGAAGAAAGAGAAGAGGGCGAGAGAAGAGGATAATAAGAGGTAATGAGGGTAGGGGTGGAAATGATGGAGGGAATAGGAGTGAATTGTGGTGATTGGAGGGAGGGAGAGAGGGAGGGAAGGAGGGAGGGAGGAAGGGAGAGGGGAAAGAATAATGATAGGGAGAAGGAGGGAGGAAGGAAGGCCACTAATGTAACTATTCCCATCACCACCACCATTACCGCCACCCCTTTACTTCCTTTTCCCTTACCACCACCTCCTTTCTTCTCTTTCATTTCCTTTCCTTCCCCTTCCTTCCCCTCCCCTCCTACCTTTCTTTTCGTTTTCTTTCCCTCTCTTCCCCTCCCTTCCTATCACGTCAGTTCACCACCACCACTACCAACCCATCTCCTTCTCATACTCCTATTGCCACCATCACCACCCCCAAGACATATTTCCTTCCCTTTCCTTCACCTTCATCACACCACCTTCCCCCCCCCTCCCTCCCTCCCACCCTCTTCCTATACCACCAGCAGTACCCCTTACCCCCCACCCTTCTCTTCCCTCCCCTCACCATCATACCCACCTCGCTCTCTCCCTCTTTACCACCCATATCCCCCTCCCTCACTACCCCGATTTGTGCCCTCCCACACCAGTACCATTACCACTACTATTACAACTACCACCACCATCACTATAACACCACCACGATCACTACCACCACCATCACTCCTACTATTACCATCGCAACTACCACCACCATCACTACTACTACTACTGTGACCACAACCACCAACATTTCTACCGCTACTGTCACCATTACCATCACCATCAGTACTATCACCATTACCACCATCATCACCACTACCACCACTATATCTTCTCCCTCACCACCGACACTTGTCCTCACGTCTCCCTCCATCCCCTCCCTTCGTGTCCTCTCCCCCTCAACACCTGTCCTCACCCCTTCCTCCACCCCTTCCCTTCCCCTCCCCCTCAAATCGATGTTGCTGTAACCTGCTGTAACACATCATTTTACAGTGGCCTTGAGTTCCAGCTCCCTTTGTACTTCTCTGCAACTGTGCAACCTGTGCAGTGGTGATTATTTTGGATTTCTTTTGCAGGTGGGTTGGATGTAGTCATTATTACTGTCTTTACCACTCTGACACTCATAAGCTCTCGTGAATGGTAGTAAAAAGAAGATAATAAAACTAACGTCCTTCCGCTGATGAATTTGAGCAGCAGGGGCGCGTCATACATTCATGGTAGCGTTGACGTAAATAATTACATTAATAAGTAAATAATAACTAACAAAATAAGTAAATTAATAAATAAGAACCCTTAGCCACGTCTTGGATTCAAACCGTTGTGTGTTAGCTCATACCCTTCTCTGACCCGTGGCGTGTACCATCATGCCACTTAGATGTAAAAAATCTGTCAAAAATACAAAAAATACAAGTCGACTCACAAGTCCCAGGTTACATACTTATTTTGGTTTCGATAAAGAAGTTGTTGATGATGTTATTATGCATATACGCCGAAATTATCTTTAAAAACTAATATGGTTGTCAAAATGCTAATAAATTGTTATCGAGTTTCGACCACAGAAGGTACCAAGCCAACAAATACGACCCTGGAAGCAAAACTGTCTACATTGATTTCGCTACAGAACATAATGAAACTACTGATAATGTAAACCCCAATTAGCGCTCAATCAGTAATCCCCAACCACAGTGGGCTCCAAGTCGACAAAGGCAGCCCTGGGAACATGTTTGCCTGTTGAGGGTGTAGTTGGGGAGATATACGTAAAAAAAATAGAGCACTTCAAAAATTGTTATAGCTATCAAAATATGGCGAAATTCCAACCTCTCTTACACTCACCAACGACAGGGGAATCTAAGCTGACCCCCTCCCCCCCAAAAAAAGTGAAGAAGAGAAAGAATAAAGGGAAGTGAAGAAGAGAATTAAAACAAGTGTCACATGTTGCAGACCTTTAAATATTGCTTCAACTCTCAAAATAGTAATAAAAAAAAGCCAATCTCATGTCCACTCACCAACCACAGTGGGCTCCAAATCAACAGAGACAGCTGTGGGTGCATGCTCTTCCTCACTAGTCTCTCTGAAGGTGCTGAAGAAGTCGCAGAGATGTATGTCTGAATATACCTAAGAATTGACTATAGCTACCAAAATATTGCTAAATTCCAGTCTCATACACTCACCAACCACGGAGGGCTTCAAATCAAAGAAGACAGCTCTGGGCACGTGCTTTCCACCCATAGTCTCGTTGAAGAGGGCGTTGAAGGAATTGCTGTTGCTACCAAAGTACTACCAAATTCCACTTCAGACACACTCACCAACCACAGTGGGCTCCAGATCAACGAAGACAGCTCTGGGCACGTGCTTTCCAACGCTCGTCTCGCTGAAGAAGGTGTTGAAGGAGTCGTCGCCGTAGCCTATCGTGTCATCTGAGGGCATCATCCCATCTGGTTGTATGCCATGTTCGAGGCAGTACAGCTCCCAGCACGCGTTGCCCATCTGTACCCCCGCCTGCCCCACATGGATGCTGATACATTCTCGCTGGTGAAGGAAATAAAGGACTGACAGTGAGTTTGAGTGCTAGTGAGAAAAAAGAGCAAGTTCTAAAAGTACATGGAGGTAGGAACTAGAGTAATCGCAAGACTGGTATAAGATTGAGATACTAGCATACGATACCGATTTGTACACCCGAATGGATGGTGGTGCACTCTTGGTGGTGGAAGGAAAATAAGAGTGTGTTAAAGTCATTGTTATAGTCATGGGAGAAAGGAGTGTTAAAACTAGTGCTGAAAAGGAATGAGTTTCAGAAGCAGTGGTGTAACGAAGAGAGGACAGGAAAGTAATTGGAGTATATATATGTGCTTATACACTCGCGCTGAAAGAGGAGTTAGAAGTATTGGGTCAGAAGATGGGGGGCACTAGTGAGATACGTCCCACCTCCTACCCTCGTGGAAGTCTAGTAACCCTTCTGATAATCTCTTCTCCCCATGAAAAAATCTGGCATATTCTTGGCATGAAGACCAAGTGTAAGTAACTTAAGAGAATTTATTTTTACACTATTGTTATTTCCAATTTAGCATGCATAAGGAGGAGATGAACTTGCCTCTGTGCATAAAAAGATTCCACTGTTAAGAACTCTCAAGAATCATTCAGTTCCAGAATATGTTATTAATAACGAAAGGTAGACCTCAATAAGTCCCCAAACTTAAGACATGAGCTCCTGTGACTTTCAGTAACACCTTCAACGTTGTATCGCTCTCCCAGGCAGAAAAGAATCGTCTGGAAACAGCAAAAATTATATTGAAAAGTACGACATTTGATTAAAGCCGTTAATGTACTTGCTGTCTCACCTTACCTCCACCCCATTTGATATTCGGGTTAGTACGTTAGGTACTGAAACGTGGGTTGTGGATACCGTAGAGTTTAATTACTCCTGACCCATATTAGGGTTAGTTTTTAGGTACTGAAACGTGGGTTGTGAATACCGTAGAGTTTAATGACTGCTGACATATATGTTAGGTAGTGAAACGTGGGGGGCGTGTGCCCGTAGAGTTTCTCCCTTGTGCCTGGCTATCAGATAGTGAAACATGGGACATCCTTTCCGTTGAGTTTTTTCCCGCCCGTAAAATCAGAGGAAGCCTAAATTGTGTGTGTGTGTGTGTGTGTGTGTGTGTGTGCGAGAGAGAGAGAGAGAGAGAGAATGGGGGGGGAGGCATATGGTAGGGTGGTGTAATCATGTGGTATCAAGGATGAGTGGCCATGTTCGTGTCTGGGCTGGGGCGAGTCCCATGCGCGCTCCCAGGGGCTCAACAAACTCACCCTCCGTTAATCCATTCTGTTTTGGGATTTTTTTTTTCTGTTATATCCAGTCGAGTTTATCTAGCATAGGACATTTTATTTATTTTTTTTAGTTAGAAGGGTTAGATTGGATGTACTAAGAGAGAGAGAGAGAGAGAGAGAGAGAGAGAGAGAGAGAGAGAGAGAGAGAGAGAGAGAGAGATTTTAAGTATAGTTTGGTCCGCCTTTCTTACAGGGGGATAGCATGAAAGGTCACGTAATGATGGTTACGAAGATATTGAAAGAAAAGCGTAAGATTTTTTTTTTTTTTTAAGAGATTGAAATACAGTAGCATCTTATGGCGAATCCTCTCTCTCTCTCTCTCTCTCTCTCTGCTGAAAAAATCGTCTGGTAGAGGCGCAAGCAGAAATGTCTGCGGTAGAGGTAGAAGGTAGAGGTAGATAGGTAGAAAGAAAGGCAAAGTTAGAGACAGGCAGAAAAAGAGAAAATGTATATCTATAGAGAGGTAGGTAGAGGTAGAAGTAGAGGTAGAGGTAGAAGCAGAGGTAGATGTAGAAGTAGAGGTAGAGGTGGAGGGGATTAGAGGGAAAGGCAGCAGGTGTCAGTAAATAACTGATAATATTGATTCTCTTTGGTTAGGCCAGGCTGACGTAATCGTGTGTGTGTGTGTGTGTGTGTGTGTGTGTGATACAGATTGATAGATAGGTAAATTTAGAAAGAGAGAGAGAGAGAGAGAGAGAGAGAGAGAGAGAGAGAGAGAGAGAATCAATAACCCTCCAATATTCAATAGGGTTGTGCTCAACAGAGGAAAACAAGTAAGAAATACAAACCACTAACTCAAGTAATAATTTTGGCCTAACGCTTATTTTTCCCTTTCCAAATGCATGTACACACACACACACACACACACACACACACACACACACACACACACACACACACACACACACACACTAGACGAGACTGCAGTATGTGATGACGTGAGAAAGTAGGATGAATGTGTGTGTGTGTGTGTGTGTGTGTGTGTGAGGGTTAGGTCGATAGGAGAGTTAAGGAGTGGACAACAAAAGAGAGAGAGAGAGAGAGAGAGAGAGAGAGAGAGAGAGAGAGAGAGAGAGAAGCGGCAGGAGGAAGAGGGAAACATGGGGAGAATAATACAGAAGGAGAAGAATGGCCGTAGAAAATCAGAAAATAAAAAGAAAGATTTGAAAAATGAAGTAAAGGACGTGATAGTATGAAGAACTGTTAAAGAAAAGAGAAAATACAGATGGAGAATAGGAAGACGAAGAGGAAGAGGAGGAGGAGGAGGAGGAGAGGAGAGAAGTGCGAGGCAAGTGGCAAGTAAGAAGGGAATGAGGCTGATGAAATATGTATGGTTCAGTCGAGTGGTGTTGTGAGCTGACATTTAGCTTTGTGGCTAAACTCGTCGTCTTTGCCTGATATTATGTTTACTGCGAATGTCCCGCATCTCACCATTAATTCATCCTGAATTTTATATTTTATCCTCCCTACTGCTGCCCTAACAGACAGGAGTTCGGTTCTCTGTTGTGGCGGGGAACAGATTAAGAATTTGAATTTCGTTGAGGCCCTGACACACTTACACCCGAACTTGTGATCGCCACCGAGGCTCAGGGTCCATCCAACGTTCAGACTTGAATACTACAGCCGCCCTAACCCGGTGCATTGTTTCGTCTCATCGATCACATGTTTCGAGCAAGTGTGGCCGCACCCATAAAACAGACTTTATCGACCTACCGCAACACCCACTGACGTGTCGTACAAACATCCTGCCAGTGCCAGTACACAAGGCCTGTATGAAACAGTTCTAACACGAATTTAGTATGAACGGTGGGTGTTGGCGGCGAAGTGGTGACATGTGGAGGTACATGGTAAGCAGAAGGACAGTTGGGCCTTCGGGAACGGGTTGTGGAGCATTTTCCCAAAGTTGGACTTGAAAAAAAAAATATATATATATATTCAATTCTTGAGACGTCTTATAAGGAAGGAATTGATCGATGCTTAAAAATATGTAGTCCCTCGTGTTTGGAATATCTCTCATAAGCTGAATAAAATCCTCTGATGGTTCCAAGAGTAAAATAAGAAATACGTCGCCTTGGTGAAATTAATAAATAAACAAAAAATAAATGGCATGACCTGCAGACTTCCTCCCAGCAAGTATCCCTTTTCTTTTTTTCTTCTTCGTCTCTATTATTTTTGTTACGGCAGACTCTGACCTTGCGCCTGTCATCACCATAATTTATAATGAATTCTTGGTAAAGGGGAAAAAATCATAGAGCCGACAAGATGAAACACTCCTTTGTCACGACGAACAAAAGCACCTGAGCTTCTTTGTTAGAGTGATCGGTAAGCAAGACCCGCATGTAGAAAATGTCAAAAGTATCTTCGAAGTGTGTCAAGTACAAACTCTATCGGTTAGATCTGAGGAACTAATGTGTAAAACAGAAAAATCGAGCTGTTTAAACAGCAAACTGTATTTCGAAATTCATAACAGACCTAATCAACATAAAAATTAGCAATTACAGAAAGACTCGATGTCATAAGCTTTGATCACCATAGGAAAAAAAAATTGTTCGATATAAGATAAAACCATAATAAAATTTACTTTCTAACTGCATTGATATAACAACCACTTCTGTGAGGCATCAGGCAGAATTTGATTTGCAATATGAAATACCAGAAATATCCCATCTTCTCAGTCCATCTCGCCACACAGTATCCATTATGAGCGTAATTTGGCGGCCACCGATATATATAAATAATCTCTCAGCATGCATACCCCCGAGAAGAATGAAAATTGTGAGCCCATTCCCGAGAAGCAATCCGTAGGTGTTAAATTTATAAATAATATTGCATCAAGGCCAATAATAATGAACGATAAAGGACCATGTTAGGGAGGAATGTGCTTATATAATTGTAGTGTTAGAGAATATGCCTTATATAGTACAGAGAGAGAGAGAGAGAGAGAGAGAGAGAGAGAGAGAGAGAGAGAGAGAGGGAGAGAGATGGGGTGGCTTCGGGTGACGTCACGGAATAATTTAACGTGGAGAATAAACCAATGGAACATGCGACAGAGTTCTTTGACCTCGTTTTTCGTGGAATATTTCTGCTGCTTATTGTACCTCCCCCCTCTCTCTGTCTCTGTCTCTGTCTGTCTGTCTGTCTGTCTGTCTCTCTCTCTCTCTCTCTCTCTCTCTCTCTCTCTCTCTCTCTCTCTCTCTCTCTGTCTGTCTGTCTCTCTCTCTCTCTCAAACCATAAATTTAAATCAATACGGTGACCTCGGATTGAGACCCTCCCCCCCTTTTCTTTTACCCAGCCTTCTCATCACGTTATTCTCGTCCTCACCCGTTCTTTTTTATGGTTGGATTTCACATGTTATTTGGTAATTTTCTTTCTTTTTCTTTCAAATACTTCATCAGTTTGGTTCCATTCCTTCATTTCTTCACCAATTTACTTCAAATTTGTGCGTATGTTTCTCAGGCAGATATCCACAGAAACTTTTTCTTTGGGGGAGGGGGGATTTATGCTATATAAAGGGTTTCATGGAGCGAAAGGTCAAACCACACACACACACACACACACACACACACACACACACACACACACACACACACACACACACACACACACACACACACACACACACACACACACACACACACACACACACACACACACACACACACCTGGCTAAATGTGGCAACACGAATCCCTGGATGTTATATACTTTGGCTTGGAGGGATGGGGATAGTCACTTCTTTGAGTACTAGAGATGCTTTTGTGAAAACCATTGTGCATGCCCTTTGGAATGCTGTCAATATTATATATATATATATATATATATATATGTTCCTTTCCAGGATTAAGGCCTATGATTACAAACAGATAGTTTGAAAGATAGTGCTTGGTGGCCTTGTCAGTGATCATTAGAAGCATCCCTTTTCTGTCCAACTCTATAATGCAAGAGTTAACCTTTACTCCCAGTCCTTCATTTATGCAACAGGTCATTTCTGGAACTGTCTCCCTCTGTCTGTATTTCCTACTTTCTATGATCTCCAGTCTTTCAAACGCAGTGTGTCCAGGCATCCCGAAATGATCGGATCTTGAATTTGGCTCTCTGTTGGATTGTTTTTATTTTTTCTTGGAAGGAACGGTTTGCGGGCTTCTGGCCTGTGGTTCCTTCTTCCTTGTATTAAAAAAAAAGTATTGTATACAACTTGATATTTTGCGACTATGATACCAGACTCTTTTAACATTTCCTCTTGTTTTGTTTCTGAGAAGTACACTTGTTTAAACAAAGATAAATATATACAGACAATCTTAGTTTTGCAAATATGAAACCAAACTCCTTAATATTTGCTTATGGAGTATTGGAAACCGTTTGAGTGGAGTCAGCAATTTGATACACCATGTCAGATTAAGAAATTTTCTGAATCCGGCTTCAGACGTGGCCTTGAGTGAGAAGCATAATTCCCCTGTTTCTCGTAAGCACTGTACATTATCACAGGCGGGGTAATTAAGAGTTTGCATTCTCTATAATTTTGTTACCAGGATAACATAGCTGGGGGATATTAGTTCTTGCTTCACTGTTTTTGCTCTCTCTCTCTCTCTCTCTCTCTCTCTCTCTCTCTCTCTCTCTCTCTCTCTCTCTCTCCCCACGGATATAACTACGAGAGAGAGAGAGAATAACAAGGGAAAATTATTCAGAATATGATGATTAAAAATAATAGTGTGTGTGTGTGTGTGTGTGTGTGTGTGTGTGTGTGTGTGTGTGTGTGTGTGTTTGGTCAGCGCCACGTAACCCCATTAGCACGCTTTCCTCAGACCCCCTCAAGGAAGCACGCACGCAATGCAGAAGAAAGGTATGGCTACGTCCGCACCAATTGCTAGCAGGTGCGGATGGGTGTGGTCAGGTGTGGGCGGGAATATTACTTCTTTATAGCGCATACAAGGGGCCCTACTGGACGCGGACGGGTGCGGACGAGAACTTCTTTTGGTTACATTGAGGTAGAAATCCCCCCCAAAGTCGCCTGGGCCAGCAAGTCTTTGGTGTGGACGAGACCTTAGGAGGAACACATTTACATAGCTTCACGGTTAGGTTTGCTGTGTAAGGTTTGGGTAGGTAATGTTAGACGCATCTGTAAAGAAAAATGCCAATCAGCCAATCAATCAATCAATCAATCAATCAGATGAGTGGATGGTTATGGCAGTGAGGCGCAAGATAGGCTTCCGGGGTCGTGTGTGGTGAGTGAATGAGTGTGTGTCCCATTTCTATCATGTATTTTTTTTTTCTTTCATGGATGTCTGGATCCTGCTTTACCCTGTTGTTGAGTAAAAACATGAGGTCACGATGGTCATGATTATCGTGATGATGATGATGATGATGGTTGATGATTGGTGGGTGATGATGGTGATGATGATGATCATCATCATCATGATGATGATGATGGATGATGATTGATGGGTGATGATGGATGATGGTTGTTGGTTGATAATGGAAAATGATAATAATGGTGATGGTGATGATGATGATAATGATGATGATGATGGTTGATGATGGATGATGATTGATGATGGATGATGGTTGTTGGTTGATGATGGAAAATGATAATAATGGTGATGGTGATGATGATGATGATGATTCATTGATGATGATGATGATATCTACTTAATGTTTGTCATGGATTTTCTCTACGTCCACGAATCTCTGAAATTAAAATAAATGCGCCACCAGACCCAGCCTAACAAACCTAACTTCATCGTGAATCAGTTTAACTCTGACCTAACTTTGAGTCGTATGCTGAGTGGCTTTGAAAATTCCTTGATGCCTCTTCCATTGCAATTTATTCTTCATATTACACTTTAATGTCCTCTTGTATATGGATGCAAACTTTGTCGCTGATAAAACCAAATAAATAACGTATAAGCTGTGACATGCAAGGTAAATCAGCAAGGAAATGATGTTACCAATAGACCATGTGGCCTGTTTCTATTCTCATTCATATATTTCCTGACATTATGGATGCGAGGTGGTGGGGGAGAGGAAGGGGGAGACCGAGGATATAGGAGAGGGACAGAGTTGAGAGACATATGAAAGAGGGTGGTGTGAAATGGTGGGAGGGCAGCCTAATAGCGAAGGACAGGGTGGCATGGAGGAATTTTGTCCTTAGCCACCGCTACGGGATTAAGGCGTCTAGCAGTAGATAGATAGATAGATGGAAGGACGGATGGAAGGTCCTTGTATGTCCATTTTCTACTTACCCCTCCACTGACCATCCTCGTCCTTTTAAATATTTTGGTGGTTGGGGGGTAACAAGTTTCTAAAGATTTTCGGAGGGTTCCGTGGGCGGTGAGTGAGCGCCAGGTGAAGTAAGGACAGCAGCACACAGGTCGACGTTGTAGCTGGCTGACTGACTGACTGGCAGTGACTGAGTTTTACACCTTCAGATCCCCCCTTTCCTCGTGGCCTTTCCTTCGGGGGCTGGATTTGTAAAGTTTCTGTGAGCTGTAAGCGCGTGTGAGCCGAGATCGTTTGTTTACGCTCGTACGGCAGCCAATCACTTCAGAATCAAACTCAGATTATATTATTTTTAAAAACACCATGAAACAATGTTATTTATGATATTATCTAACCGTTTCACGTTTAATTGAGACTCGTTCATCGTTAAAATCAGTTAAAATACGTTATGAATGCCAAAACTGACTGTATCCTGCCCAGCCAATCAACGCCGAGCGAACTCACCGCTTCAGCCAGTCATAGAGCAAGTTGGTGCTAGTGGTCATGTTTATAAACCCTCTCAGGCTTAAGTTGTTTATAAGATTGCTATGTATGTACACTTATATTTGCTCATGCAGGCAGTGTACACTTGAAAATGCAAACTAGATTTATTATCAAAGCGACAGAATCACGACAAACTTGAATATCTGTTCTAGTTGACAGTTATAGAGGAATTAATGGTAAAAATTGGTAAGGATTCTTTATATAAACGACTCTAAGTGGGCGGGGCTTCCGTTTACACATACCAACGCTGCTTCTGGAAAGCCTGAGACTTCCCCTCACTTATGGATCCTTTCCTGAAAATGAGGGCGGATGGAACGTAAGCATTAGGTCAACTGTCCACCTCTCTCTGTGGGTCTTTCTCCCTCGGTGTCTTTCTCTGTGTCTGCTTGTCTTCTCCCCTTCCCTTCACACACACACACACACACACACACACACACACACACACACACACACACACACACACACACACACACACACACACCACCTCCTTTTATAGATATTCTTTCAATGCTTTCTCCTGGAATTTTTGCCTATAAGCGCTTAGTAATCCTATTCTCACGTGACTTCCGCGGTTAGTATTACAGGTGTGTGGGTATCTCTTTGTCTGCACACCAGTTTCTTTCATTGCACGTATACTGCGTTCACTTTAACTATACTCTTTTTACTCTAACTTGGCCAAAAAAAAAAAAAAAAACATCTCTCCATCTTGATTGGTAAGTTGTAAGAAGAGATTAACACTATAGCGCTAGTCATAAAGAAGTGGTAGGGAATGGATGTAGAGACGTAGTATTGTCTTTCTTTGTCACTGAACTACGTGGAATAAGCTGCAACAGGGTGAAAATCTGGGCCAAGTTAAGGTGAAATGGGAACAGGCCTAAAATTGTCCTCCCCCCATCTTGAACGCTGGGCTGTAATAGGAGATTAACACTTGAATATGGTGATAGTCACGAAGAAGTGCTGTGAATAGATGCAGAACGTAGTATTGTATTTCTCTGTCTGTCTGTCTGTCTGTCTGTCTCTCTGTCTCTCTCTCTCTCTCTCTCTCTCTCTCTCTCGATGGAGACGCCACCATCCACTCACTCAATGCAGTGATCCCACAGGGATCTGTACATTGGGTGACAAGGTAAATGGTTTCTCGTAGCTCAGAAAGCAATATCCTTCGTTGGGTGGTAACATGGGCAAGTTGACGCCTGGTGGTCAAGTGGTTCAAGGCGCTTCAACTGGTTGTGGTCCTTTAGGATTTGCATCTGAGGGAGGATTCGGATTTATTGTTGATTTAATGCAACTCAGGGAAGGAGAAAAGGTCGCTCAAGTCTTAAATGACGAGACAAAGTGACACAGCCGTGACCCCTACGTTCCTTATTGAGCATTGACTGATTGGAAGGTAGATTGATAAATTGAGGAATGACATAAAAAGCATCGCGGTATTGATCGTGTTAAGGCCTCTTTCAGTGTCCATTTTGTGCTAGTTGCGGGAGGAGAAGCAGGGAGAATTGAATAAAAAAAAAAATCGCGGTATTGAAGGAAGCAGGAAGAATATATATATATATATATATATATATATATATATATATATATATATATATATATATATATATATCACGGTATTGAAGGAAGCAAGAATAAAAAAATACATATCGTGGTATTGAACGAAGCAGGAAGAATAAAAAAAATATATATATCGCGGTATTGAACGAAGTAGGAAGAATTAAAAACAAGTATATATTGCGGTACTAAACGAAACAGGAAGAACTAAGAAAAAAGTATATATCGCAGTATTGAATGAAGCAGGAAGAATTAAAAAAAAAAAAGTATATATTCCAGTATTGAATGAAGCAGGAAGAATTTAAAAAAGTATATATCGCGGTATTGAACGAAGCAGGAAGAATTTAAAAAAAATCACGATACTGAACGTGTCCAGAACCTCTCCCAGTGTCCATTTTGTGCCCGTGGTGGGAGATAGAGTCCTGGAATGTACCGCACTCTGTCCTTGGTAATCCTGGCCTCGCGTGGGTCTCTCGTGTTAACATTCCAAACTCGCCAGCCTACGGTTCGCATTCCTTCATTCCTGCATTCCAGACTTCACTTATATATAATTCTATTCCTAATCTCGCAATCTGCAGTTCACATTCCGACTTTCCATTACTCGGAGCTTACTTTTATCACATTTCAAAATCTTTTAATCCATGTTTATTCTATCTGGCTGCTGACCATTTTCTTTAGGTTATGGGAGACTTGCAAATAGTGAAGGATTTATTAATGCTTTACCCAACTCCTCCAGTTCGAAGAATGTCTCCTACGCTATGAAAAAAGGAAGCATAGTAGCACTGAAATAAGAAAAACATCATATTATTTGGGTAAATGTTCATAATTACGTATTAAATTCTTTATAACGTTATGTGTTTCTAGAAATGTTTAGCCTTTACTCCAACATTCCACAGTAATTATCCGATCCAGTTCAGAGAGAGAGAGAGAGAGAGAGAGAGAGAGAGACGTTCTGCAGGTTTCCAGACTTTCTTATTTTCATTATAAATACCGGTTTCCTCATTTTTTGTTTTACTATAGAGGCCAGCAGTCCACTTTAATCAATTTCAGTTTTTGATAAGTACTACAAATCTATAATTCACATTCTAACATTCCGGTGTCAGAATTCTTCGTCCAGTGTTTGCATACCAATTTTTAATATTCTTCATCCATTTTTGGAGTTCGACACTGCCAGATTCCCTATTTCTTCTTCCAATTCTAACAGCAGGCAAGTCATAGTCTTACAGTCCAGAGTCCTCATTTTTTTAACCTTGTTTTCCTAGTCTATAGTTTGTACTCTTTCATTCAAGAGGTTTATATCTTCTAATTTTTTAGGTGTACAGTTTACACTACATTTGCCTGTGTGTGTGTGTGTGTGTGTGTGTGTGTGTGTGTGTGTGTGTGTGTGTGTGTGTGTGTGTGTGTGTGTGTGTGTGTGTGTGATCCAGTTTAAGTAGCTTGTAGTCCTCATACCATTATTTGATGAACATTAATTCATCCACATATTTTAGACACCTACGCATACATTCCAGATCCATTATTTCTTCATCCATTTCCAGCGATCTGCAGTTCTTATTCTGGATCCTTTATTTTTCACCTAGTTCTTCGAGCATGAAATCCACAGTCTTGAACTCGAGTCCTTACTATATAATTTCTAGAAGCTTGTACCCCACATTCCTAGATTCCTCATTCCTTGACCTAGTTATTCGAATGAGAGGGCGAGCATTTATAATATTTATACCTTAACCTGGTCTGTATGGTCAAAAGATAATACTACAGCTCTATATCCTTTCCAAAGCACTTCTTCGTGACTAGCATCATATTTTAGCGTTATCTCTTATTATTGTTAAATATTCAGGATGGAGAGACTGCAGTTTTAGGCTAGGTTTGAGTAAATTGTGTAGCCTATATAGAAGCGTATAAACAGCATTCCTAGGTTCCTCATTCCTTGACCTAGTTTCGGAATGAGAGAGAGCGTGCATGTAGTAGTAGTAACCCAGTTGTATGAGTCAGGCTGGATTAAAAGGCCAAGGATTCCCCATGACGTTAGTTCCTTCCGTATCGACCGGAAGGACCTTGAACGAGAAAACATAACTCCTCTTGATGCCTTCCACGTATCATGCTTCTCCCTCGCCCCTATAATCAGCAATATTCTTCACCCACAATGGCCACGTCACTATCATTTTTCTCGTGACTTCCTCATCCGGAAGAATATGCGCATTTTTCAATAGCATTCCTTGGGGTGGGCGGGGGGGGGGGCGCTCATCATCCACTCACTTGATGTAGTGCTGCTGAGCGACAGGTCAAATGGTTTCCCCCAACCCTTGATTACGAATCAGCCCTTTGGTTAATAATTGCCCCCTCGGATACGAATAACCCCTAAAGTTCCAAATCGGCCATTTAGTTATGAAACACTCTCTTGGTTACGAATTGTCCTCTTGATTACGAATTGTCCTCTTGATTACGAATTGTCCCACTGGTTACGAATCATCCCTTTGGTTACGAATCACATTCTCGGTTACCTGTCACTCCCTTGGTTACGAATCAACCCCTAAGTTACCAGTCAACCCCTTGATTACGAATTGCCTCTTGGTTACAAAATACAAATCACCCTCATTGGTTGCGAAGCTCCACTTGGATCCACTGGGTTCACGTTCAGATGAACCTGGGTTTGCGACTATTACACTAATTTTACTCTTCCATGACCCAGATTTTTCTTTTTGTAGCTTCTCTCACGTTGCTCAGTGGCAGAAAAAGATAATGCAACGACTCAACATCTTTTCCATAGCATTTATTGGTGTCTAGCATCATATCTTGCGTTAATCAATTTGTACGACTAAGCGTGCAAGTTGGAAAGACGGGACTTTTAGGCCAAGTTAAAGTGAAAAGAGTATAGTACTATGGGTACTGTAAGACAGCATAGCTCAGGCTCAAGTAGCCTGTAGAATGGGATGTTATCAGTGATTATATTGTGGACAGGTAAGACTCAGATGGGCTAGACTCTAGAGGGGTCGGGGTGATGCTTTGTTATTATTATTATTATTATTATTATTATTATTATTATTATTATTATTTAACTAGATCCTCTTCCCTCAAAAAACTGTCTGCACACAACTGGTCAGGTTTGGTTAAAATCAAGTATATTTGTTCTTACACACACACACACACACACACACACACACACACACACAGAGTCAATCTTTGACCTTGACCTTTTGTTCTAAAAAAAAAAAAAAAACTATGTTTCGTTATCGACTTTGCCCTCATTTCTTCCAACAATTTGGTTAAAATCCGGAAAAAAAAAAAACTCCTCTATTCTGTACTTCTAGTCATAATTTAATGTCATATGCCTTCCTTTCAATTACCATTGTTTTGCCTACATTGGCGAGCATACTGTTTTCTTCGTGTACAAACTCTTGATTTGTTAACCATTTTAAAAGATCACTCTCATCTTGTGCCAGCAAAATTTCATCTTCATCAATCAGCCATCATTATCAAGCTATTTTCAGTATAGTATTATCTATTTCTTGTCTCAGAAATACCCAGCACACTGCAAATAGAAATGTAACGTCAGTGTGGATTATTAAACATTTCGAAATTCATCCATCATTCACCCCATCAGGAGAGTTGGGTATTTGAAGTTGCTGCCTCAGTTTAAGCCCAGCAGGTTATATTCATCACTAAATGTACAGAAAAAGTAATGATCTGGAGAAACAAATTACAGGATAGGTTTTAGAGGATGACTGATAGAAATTTAAGGCTAATCTCTTTATTACTGAGCAAAGACATAAGACTTGAGAGGGCAGTGTATGGTTACATATGAGACTGATGAGCTGTCTAACTAAACTTAAAAAAAATTACAGTAAAATGCATCATATTCATACAGTTCTTAAAAGTACAAAAGCTGCATCACTCTTAACATAACTTTAAAACCTAATTATGTTCTCAGTCATGAAAACTGAACTTGAGGAGAACTGAATCTGTCCCAAGATCTAATGAATATATAAAACATAACACATAAAATCTAGCCACAAGTTACTGTCATCAATCCTGACCCTTTTTCAGTTCAGGCCAGATAATGCTATGCTTCCTCTAAAGGAAACCCCATACAGAGTAGTGAGATTGGCCATGATGATTGTGATGTTTCCTGTGGAAGGTAAATCAACCGCCAAAACCAACTGATTATTTTCCCACAAACTGTAATACATGAATAAATGAAAGCAATTAAAGCTGTACATAGGACATTTTATATTTTACAGACAGCTCACTGATCTCTCATTTATAGACCTTAGACTTCTGATGCGTACAAATAGGACTAAGACAAATTACTGAGATCCTAAGTATACTGTGTGTTGGTCAGATTGCACCTTTGAATGAATTAACACTACAGTATGAACTATGAAAAGGGAAGGCTTACAGACTATTCCAAATTAGAATATCACTTGGATATGTCTTCCACCCTTCCATACCTGCTCACACTCCCTCACCCTAACTCCATCACCTGTAACTCTAGTCGATTCCAAATTAGAATTACAGTTGTAGGTGATGGAGTTAGAGGGAGTATGGGCAGGTGTGAAAGGGTGCAGATCACAGCCAAGGGTAATTCTAATCTGGAACGGACTATAGGTCAGTTGGTACCAAATAAGCTAAATGGATTATAAAAAGTATAAATACAGTGTGTCTTAGGAAAAGTGCATTAATTTCCAAGATGTTATTTTTGCCCAATTCTGAGTTTGTGGCTGCCTCCCCAGGGATTACAGTGTCTGAATATAAAAAGCTGGATAAAATCTTGAGCAATAATTATTATATTGGTATAAATCCAGTTCTTAACTGTAACAACAGTTACTGATGACCTTTTGTGTAAATTATGAGGGAGGCCACTTTCATGTTTGGGTTCATCAGTCGTTGTTGCTCCAAAATGGTTGAGAATTGGATTGATGACGATTAAGTATTTACTTCTCAAAATTAACCCTAGAGTAGTTCCTGATGTATGGCATTCATTTTCCTGAGACACCCTGTAGAGTAAGCTCCCTTTATTCCAGATGTCTAATATTTACACCTTCAGAAAAAAAGAAGAAAAAAAAAGCACTCGAGGGTTCATTTTGCAAAGAGAAATTGCTGTCAGGGATTTGTGGTATTGCAGTTCCATAACAAACAACTTTACCCTCTCACCTTTCACTCACATATGTTTTATTTTATTCATATTTCCAGTCAGTTTTCTTTCACTTAGGGAGAGACTTTTCAGACAGGAGGGATTGGATATAGCCTTTATGAAACTCTTCTATGAATGGCCTCTCCCTGAGTTACATAGTTCATCTGGCAGTGTCATGAGAATTAAAAAAAGGATGAGTCAGTATTGCAAACATTAATATGCTGGTTTATGATTCCAATTGAGGTAGAAATAAAGGGAGCTAACTTTCTCATATTGTCAACTGTTTCTGTGAGAATATACGATCTGAGGTATATTGCTATGTCATATGTGGCATGCTGTACATAACCTCTTCAGTCCCATGACTGGTTTTTAATTTGATTCCTGCAGTATCCAGATGATTACTTTCAGCTTAGGAAAGACTTTTAAAACTGGAGGAAATTAAAAGCACAAATTAACATAAATAACTTACTGGTATGTTTAGACAAATAAATTAAATTCATCCATCATCCAATCCTATGTAGCCCCATGAGGAGCGTAGTAAATTAACTATATATATGCAGTCACTGTTTTAATGCATAAAAAGAATGTAAAAACTCAAAAGTACAAAGTGACCCCCATGTTACTAAAACATTCGCAAAATTCAGTTGTGATGTTTGACATCAATACATTTTCGTTAAAAAATACTGTAAAAACTTGAAATTATCATGAGCCCAGAAAGTGACAACACACTCATGAAATTCAGTTGGAATTGGTAAAATTACTTTATTGTCGGTAAAAAATATTGCAAATCTCAAAAGTACTATCAGGAGCAACAAGTTCGCAGACAATCCCTATCAGCAGTGTGGCCTGTCTTCCATATTTCTTTTTCTTCTGCAACTGTTGGAGCATCTATCCTTCTCCACTTTTTTTGTTGTGTGCTTCAGTACTTTCATTCCTCCTTGAGCACTGAAATATCCTTCTGTCTCATACTCTTTACTGTCTGCTTCATGTTGCAATCGCTTAAAAATATTTCATGTTATCACCTCCCATTGCCACAGCCAGAAAAGAAGTGTCAGGGAACTTTTGAAAATGATTGTACCATGTGTCCCCAGACTGCAGTACCTGTGAAATTCTGGGCCATTTTCCGGACGGCATAGGAGACTTCCAGGCACCTCCTCCTCAGCAATTTACTTTGCATATTACACCATAACATTTTCTTATATCTACAGTAGTTTGAATTATTTTAATACCAACACAGCTTAAAGCATTGTCATATATGCTGTTTAAATTAACTTAATACCAACACAGCTTGCATCATTCTATGAAATCACTAATATCAACACAACCTGCATCAGTTACACAACTGCCAATGACCCTTTCAGTGTGCTGTGGCCAGACGTTAAGCTACCGCAGTCTAGCACATTACAGATAGGATACCGATTTATGCCCCCAGTAGTGTTTATGTGATAGAAAAACCTCTGGCCACCTTTAGTACTTGAACCATAGTGCGAAGGGCACTGTGCTTTCCAGCCTGATAGCTCTACGCCACACCATCAGATGTCTGTCAGTAATACTGGATGCAAGTGGATACTGAGGTGTAATGTGCAGAATTAATAACTTCAGTGGAAGTGTTGGTAAATCTCCAAAGCCACGTACTGTATGACCCTCAGTTGCATAAAAACATTTATTTGATTGAGAAAGGCCAAAAACCTCACAAGAAAGGTTATCCATTAGGTAGATTGGTTTGAACTTGGCAAGATTTGTGCCCAGATTTACAAACAAACTTGAGATCAATTCCCTCTTGCACCTTAGATTCATATCTACAGGATGAAAAAAAATGAAGAAGATTTTGCAAACTCATTTCCATGTTCTTCCTGCAAACACACAAAATAGTTTCATGATAATTAATCCCTCTTAACCCCGCTTAATCTGGTGACAAATTTTCTTTATGATTCTTGCTAACCCCAGACGATTTTGTGAAGCTTTGGCGAGACCATTAGTGATGTCAGAGTTAGAGACAGTGTCCACGAACCCCTTCACAGCTTGATTTCTCTTCCTTAGTCTTCTGAAGGTAGCAAGAATCAAATTAAAAATATCATTAGATTCATGGGGTTAAGATTTGTTTTTGCAGAAAGAATGAGGAAGATTCTACACTCTCCTTGTTTTTCCTCATTGCATGACATCTTAGGGAGCATAGGGACCCATGGCTGGGGTATTCAGTCCAGGCATTTATGGTACAAATGACCTTCCCCCCCCTCTCCCCCATGGCATTTAAGAGCAGTAACGCTAACCTCTCCTTGAATTTAAATACATTATGAACTACTTATTTCTTGCAAAACCATATATTAGTTAATCCCTTGAGTCCAAAGACATATTTTTCACTTTATTCTTGCCATCTCCACAACAACATTGTTTAGTTCTGGGGGGACTTTTTGAACTGGAGATGATTGATACAGCTTTCATTTTTACCCCTTAACTACAAGATCTGAAAATAATCTGCGGCTAGCAAGACTGAATTAATGTGTCCTTGGGTGGAATAGGTTAATATCAGTAGTTATGACAAGGACATGATAGTTAGCCTGTTTGTGAATCTGGAGCCTGTTGACCATGGTAGGAAGTAGGGTGGTCCAGTGTCAACCTAGGAACTACCATTGGTGTACTGAGACTTGTTCTTCAGAAGGTAATTTGCCAGCCACTCGATCGGGTCACTGGGCCTGCAGAGGAATGAAGAATTTTGGTTATGTACAGGTATCCACTTTACATTTCACCTTTTTGTTTCTCATTTTCTGTTGCTGGTTATAGCACTCGTGTTCTAACCCGACAAAAATTCCTCATCCCGTTTAACTAAGCTGATGGCCAGATGTAGTCAGATTGGATAGTTTGACTAGTAAGCAAATAGAGTCATTCATACTTCATGACAATGGTTCATTGAATTTCATGCAACTATGGGTTACAGAGTTTTGGAAGTGCTAGTGGCCAGGTTCCTTCAGATGAAAACAGACTGATTATAGTCCTAAGCTGAGAGAGACTTAGATTGTTCCCCCTTAGATGAAGAGAAGCAGCACGTCATATACATTTAACTAGTTCATACTCAGTTATTTAATAATAAAAAGGTGCAGTGTACTATTATAATCATCATCACAGTACAAAACTGACAGGATCAGCTCGAGAAAAAACAGTACAAATGTTAAAATCTGTTACTTTTACCGATACTCAGACTGCCAAAACAGTGTTAGTGGTACCTTAAACCTGACTGGTAATGCCACTGCCATTACAAAAAGAAGTGATAGTGAAGTGAAAAGAGTATGGTACATATACAAAGTAATTTTAATAATGTAAAGAAACTACAGTATGGTTTACATTATAACAGGAGGAAATGGTTTTAATGAGGTCAAGAAAACAAATATATGCCAGTAGCCCTTGTGACTCATACCTCTCCTTGTTCAGCTGCATGACAGCCTGGAGAAGTATGGGGACAACTGTTTGATCGAGGTACTGCCTTGTAGGGAGTGACGATAGATCTACTCTAGCACGTTTGGTTGATGGTTCCCCATTGCTTTCTCCACCACCACTGCTGCCTTTCTGTTGGTGTGGGAGAAGAGGTTAAATTGCAAGTAACGTTATCATTAATCGTATGTTTGCTTATTTAAGAGATGTATTTTTTATCCCTTATGCAAACTTCCCTGCAGTACATTTACAGAATACTGTAAATATATTTTTAGATTCAGTACAGCACTTTGAGTGTGTGTGTGTGTGTGTGTGTGTGTGTGTGTGTGTGTGTGTGTGTGTGTGTGTGTGTAATACCTTACTGAAACAGAAGCCAAGATTAGAAAACAGTGGCATCTCTTATTATATAAAAGTACAGTGTAAGTAATTGCAAAGCTGTTGAATAAAAATGAAATTAACATGAAGTCAAATTAATACTGTCTTTAATGAATAACATGCAATAATAGGTGCAGAATATATGAGTCAGAGTATTGCAACAGAGGATAGAAATAAAGGCAGCCATAGTATTATTTGCACATTAAATACTGTACCATAATGCAAAATCAAAAGTTATTAGCTTTATAACATGAAAATGTTGTGAAAAACAGTTGTTAGAACTCAAGGTGGAAGCAGGAAAGTTAAAAAATGCTTAAAATTTGAGTTAAAAGTAAGAGTTAAATGTAAGTATTAAAAATAAGAGATAAAGAGAAGAAGGTTAAAAATATGAGTTCAAAGTCCAAGATAGAAGCAAGAAAGGGTTACAAATGGTGTTCAAATTTAAGATTAAAGCAAGAATGGGTGAAAAATGGAGTTACAATTCAAGATAAAAGTGGGAAAGGGTTAAAAATGGAAAAACTTCGACTCTACTATTACCTCTACAGCATCACTTACAACGTCCGATGATTCCGCCTCAGAGTCCATTGTGCCTCCAACCCTTCTGTGAAAAGTATACCAAGCAAAAAAAAAAAAGGTTAAATACACCCTGTTAAGTACTGTTATTGAAAGGGACATATACATTGTTGATTTTTATGTGTTTAATACTTGATTCAAACAATCTATGTCTGTGTGTGATGGGGGACAATAATATTTAATGTCAGGAGTGTAGAAATATGGACAAGACCTTCATTTTTTTTCCCTCTAATTTCTATAACACATGATGATAATTGAGCAAGTCTTAGCTTTCTTTACTGGTAATGACAACACTTGGTAATGAGGGATGCAATCTGATCACATTTAATAATTACAGGTGTTCCATAATGACCCCCCAAAATTGAGGCTTGCTTACACCAATACACTCAGTTTCAACAATATGGCTATGAATTCTTTGTTTGTATGGGAATTTCTTATCTGAGCAGCCAAAACAACCAAAGTTTGTTTGTCAGTGTGACCGGGTTACATTATTAATACACATCAGTTTTGAGCATGAACTTCATTCTAGGACCAAGGCAATGAGAAAAGGCTTTTTCCATTCCAGCTTCAGTTCTTTTCATATAACCTCACAAAGTTCACAAAGAAAAACCCCAAACATTGCTGTGGAGTCGCGATCTTACCATGGATGTAAAGATATTTCCTTATTTTAACCGCAGAGCAAGTAAGGTCATCGTAAAATTACCCCATGCAAAACAGCTCTAGTTTTTGCACATCTCAATAAACTTAACGTATACCGATTTCAGCGTTAAATAACTTCTTATATAAGCCTTACCATCAGAAGCGCCATTTCGCCCAAGCCTACCGGTAAAGAATAATCGAATATGAATCTAAAACAATGAAAAGTTAACAATGAAAATTCCACTCACACAGCAGCTGTATCTCCTGTCACTCGGCTTTTAGTGAGTTCGGCTTCGTCTCTTCTTCTGGTTGGCATATTTCTTGTGCTGTGTAATTTCAAACTGACCAAAATATTTCTGGGTAGGCTGTGAAACTAAGAAAAAAAAGTTTTATAGCATTTAGGCCTAAGAAATGGTGACGATTAGTGTAATATTTGCATTGTATAACACATGGCTTTCCATACAAGTTTAGTTGCTTCTACTTAGGAATATTATCGGTTTGAAAAAATAATATTCTAAGTTTCAAGTGTTTGTGTACTTAAGAAATACTTAAATGATACTAGAGGGCTGAGTTACCAATTGGACGTTTTTCACTGGATTTGATACTTTTCACAAATTTGTCACTGCAGTATAACAGCAGTATTTAGCATATACCCACGACAGGTCAAGTGTTTTTCTGTAGAATTCCGCACAGTTTTAATGATACTGTAAGGAGTTGATGACCTTTCTGCCCAGTATTCATATTTATTTTTATTTAGCGTCATTTTAGCGATTTCTTTAGCAAGCTTAGCGATCTCAGACGTAAACAAACATGGCCACGTCTTTAGCAAGATTTCGCTGTTTAGTACACTTCTCGACTTCACATCGCCCAATTCGAATAAGCGGGCCAATCTCACGAGGCAGGAATGGAATAAAGGCAAGTATGGGGTGGATAAATGTAGAATTAGGATGTACTTAACATAAATATATAATGCCGGTTTGCTCCTCTACATCAGTCCATCCAGGAGGTAGTTATGAAGTTCGTGTAAGTTACTTTGAGAATGCACATTTTGTGGAATGTATCACTAATTGTAGATTACCCTGGGTGACGTGCAGAACTTGTGGCAATGCATAACTCCGAAGCTGGGCACAAATTTCAGGGAGACTATCCCCAGAAACTTCTATGGCAATAATTTAAGATAGTGCTGCACTTAAGATAGTGCTGTCAGGGTATTTGTTACTGTGTAATGAACATTTGAAGGGGGTGTAGTATTCATCTGTACACTTGCTTTGGTAGGTTGATCTTACTCTACTCTGTATTTACAGCCTTCTTTAAGTAAGCAAAAGAAGTATAGAAGAATGCTACGTGTGTGTGACTGGTGACTTTTTGTATTTTCAGGAGTTGAGATGCATTGTGGGTGCCATGTCAAGTTACCACACTGGGGCGACAAGAAGGGGAGGATGTACAGCAAGTGTAGGATTAAGGACATTTGCCAGCCCACACCTGATGGCAGTTCTTTTAACCCCACCCCACCTCACACCACCCCTCAGACACCTAAGCTCCCTCTCTAGTGCCTTCAGTAAGGTAGGTGCAATAAATGTTGCTCTTCCCCTCCCAGAGTTTACTTCTTTATATTTAGGTCTCAGTGCCTAGAAATGATAATATTCACCTCAAGTTAATACCAATACACCAGTCCTGTATGAGACAGCCCTAGCATGTATTCAATATGGACGTTGGATGTTAGCGCCGAAGTGGTGACATGTAGAGGTGTGTGGTATGTAGGAGGACTACTGGGCCTTGAATGCAGGCTGTGAAGCCTATGCCCAAAGTCGGTCACATTAAAAAAAAAAAAAAAAAAAAAAAAAAAATGGAGAGAGGTGATGTAACCTTCATTAACTCCTTCTTAGTAGGTGTTTCCTTTTAGTCAAGTAGTGTGGCATTAGTTGGAAAAAATGATAAAGGTGGCATCACATTGAATGGGTTGAACCAGTCTTATATTTAGACAAAAATTATAAGAATCCTTTCCGATTTGCCATCTTACAAGGGAAAAAGAGGTCAAGATGACGATTACCTACCATTTTTATTATTATTCCCTACGTGTCAGGTGGGGTTGGTGGAGGATTAGTGCCCCTCCCTGTAAAACAATTAACTCTAAGCCGTTGGCCACCCCGTTTGGGATACATGGCTTCTGGCAATGAATGAATGAATGATTATTGTTTTTGTTATCATCGTCAGCCGAACCTCCTTTCCCGCCCTAGGGTGCGGTGAGGAGTAGCAGTATCCAGACAGCCAAAGCTTGCCCAATTCAAAGGGTCACACTTCCATTCACTCATCATTCAAGCTCACTGAATCACTCCATCCTTGTTATTTCATATTTTTTGTCCCCCAGGTTTTTATTGTGAATGCAGAATCACCTGTACCAGAAGGTTCAGCAGCAGCATCTGTGGATGTGTCATCTGTAGAGACCACATCACAGGCTGCTTCCTCTACTCTGGATGCTGGTATGTACAAAGTTGTGTGGCCGTCACGTAATTAGACTGGTAATGGTGAGGTGGTTTTGAGCTTCACACTGGTGAGGGTACTTGATGGTACAGTGTTATTACTCGTAGCTCTTATTATCGTGTTACAGCAATAAGTTAAGGTGCATTAACATTCCACTGTTTTTCAACAAAAAATTGCAGTTTAGGAGGCCAGAGGATCTCTGATATTTAACAGAGAGAGAAGAGGCCAACCTTACTGTTCATTAGCCCTGATGTTATAGTATATTTTGTCTTGAATGGTGTGTGAATGATTGTGTTGTCCATTTTACTTGGCTTGCTTTTAATAGCTCACTCAGTTTTATGCTGTATCTTTCTTTGTTCCTGAATGGCTGATGATAATGGATCCTTTCTCACCCCATCTTTAGATGGTGAAAAAAAGATCAAGATGATGTATTTTGGTGGTGGTGATTTTTCTCAGCTTGTGCAGGGTTCCTCTTTGACATGATGATGATGTCTGTCTTTTAATACTTTTTCATCTTTCCAGAGTCAATATTGTACATCCCGCCACCACCAGCTCCCCCTGAAGCATTAGGTCCCACTCTAAATGCACTGGGAGAGCCAACATTCCAGAGTCTAGGGCTGGGAGGGTGGTCACCTGTCGGCATCATTCAGTCCTGCCTTGAATCTCTACATGTCTCCTTTGATCTCCCTTGGTGGGGCACTATAGCAATTGGTAAGTATTTCTATCATTGGTATATTATTATGTATGATTTATTATGGCCCCAGGCACATGTGGACATGAACCTGATGGACTGCAGGCTGAAGTTGCGGTCCCACAACCCCCTATCCTCATTTGGGTGGATAGGGATGAAGTTAAGGGATGTTTGAATAATTAGGCAGCAGAGCTCTTTGGTTATATCAGCGCCACTGTGTCAAGGCATCCCTAGTGTAATATATCTGGTTCGATTTTCTCTTTGTCCTTTTGAATTATCTTTTCAGCTTTTTTTTTTTTTTTTTCATGAAGTTAATGAGAGAGAGAGAGAGAGAGAGAGAGATATATATATATATATATATATATACAACATGTACTGTATATGTAGTGCTGTTCTGGGTGTCTGCCTGTTCCTCTCTTCCATCCTTCCTCTTCTTTATTTCCTTCATTCTATCCTCTTTCTTCTGCCAACTTGTGACTTTACACTCCCTCTTCTGTCTTTCTTTCCTTCATTCTTTCCACTTCTTTCTGCCTATGGGTGACTCTACATTGAGTGACAAACCCAATGGCTTCCTGTACACCAGGAAACCATTTACTACTTTGTGTGGTAACCATATAACCAAATTATGGCACCTGGTGGTTTAGTGGGTAATTATGGCGCTCCAGTCGGATTAAGCTTGTGCAGGTTTATATCCAAGGGGTGGTTGGGGTTTATTGGTCATGCAGTGCCACCCAGGGATGAGTGAGGCTGGTCACTCTCATCTTAAATATCAGGACCAACTTGCCTAGCCCCTGGCTCCTATGTTTCTCATGGGGCAACACATGATAAAGTGATGATGATGATAAGTAACTTTCTGTAACTCCTTCAGTACTAGAAGTGTCCTAAGTTGTATGAAATTGTGTGTGATAGCAGGAATAAAAAATATGCTACAGGACTTTAAGGTTGGATGTGTGACTATGAACATTATTACAGTTTGCTTTTCTTCCAGCACCTGTGATCTTGCATTCCTTGATCTTCCCACTAATCTTGTTTGCTTAGTGAAATGTACTACCACAGTTTCCTTCTGTTCCATCATCAATGATTTTGCGTATTTCATTATCGTCACTGGTCTTACGTGCTCAGAGAACATGCTATGATGATATTCTTCTCTTCCAGCAACTGTGATCCTGCGTACCTTGATCTTCCCCTTGGTTTTGATGTCTCAGAGAAATGCTGCCAAGATGAATAATAACCTTCCCCAGCTTCAGATTCTACAGATGAAAATGTCTGAAGCAAGGAATGCAGGAGATCAAATGAATGGTAAGTATCTGTGTGTGTGAGCTGTACTGTGTTGCTGCCCTGTCATATTAGTGCTACCATATGACGGCACCCCTCTTTAGCACCATTAAACTCTCTAGATGTAGGCAGATAAGTAGTGATACTTTATATCAAGTATCACAATAATATCTCTCATTCATTTTTGTGCTTGAAATTTCAGTATGCATTGTCATAATTGAATACATACTAATTCCTTTTTGCATTTCAATTACAGCTGCAAGATATGGACAAGAATTGATGCAGTTCATGAAGGAGAAGGAACTGAGCCCTTTCAAGAACATCATTGTGCCCATAGCTCAGGTAAGTGTTCTTTAACCTTAGCGCTTTGCGAAGCTTAGGATCCCATGTCAAAATGGCTTTGTGGGCGGCACATCCTGAATTTTCGTATATTGATTCACCAATACCAATCCTTAACAAAAATGCAAAAGGAAAACTTCAGTACAATAGAAACATGCAAGAGTAATAATGGATATTTATCATGAAAACTCAAGACCAGCAATGTACTGAAGGTAGATCATGCAAATTGTTATTATGGTACCCACAGGTATACATGGCGAGTGATGAGAAGGGTGGGTGGTGAACTGAATGAAAGGAAGGCAATGATTGATTATGTGTGTGTGGATGAAAGGATGCGAAGATGTGTAAAGGATGCAAGAGTGTATAGAGGTTGGGGGAGTGGACTTTCTGACCACTACTTGGTGGTGGCCAGAATTAGAATGCAAGTAAGATGGAGGAATAGAAGAAGGGAAAGACGAGAGGAAGGAGTAGTTGCAAGGAGAGTGGAAAGGTTACAAGAGGATGAGAAAAAGGCAGAGTATAAGAGAGAAGTGGAGGAACGATTGGGCAAATATGAATTGGAGCAGATGGGAGACGTGGAAGGTGTGTGTAAGATATTTACAGAAGAAATATGTGCAGCATGTGATGTGGTGTGTGGAAGGAAGAGAAGACGGAGGGCAGTGCAAGGAACAGCGTGGTGGACTGAAGAGCTGAAACAGGCTGTGGCACAAAAGAAGAAAGCATACAATGAATGGATGAGAAATAGGGGCGTGGAAGAAGTTGAGAGGCGGAAGAGAGAGTTATATGTGGAAAGGAGAGAGGTGAAAAGATTAGTAAGAGAGAGTAAGAAGAGAGTGGATGAGGAATTTGGAAGGAATTTGAGTGTAAAGTGGAGGGACTGTAAGAAAATGTTCTGGAGAGAAGTGAAAAGAGTAAGACAGGGTGGAAGTGAAGTTAGCAGGGGAGTGAAAGATAAAAATGGTAGATTACTAGTGGAGAAGGGAGAAAAAGTGAACAGATGGAGAGAACACTTTAAGGAATTGTTGAACGTAGAGGATGGAAGTAATGTGAGTATAAGTGGCTGGGGAATGGCTGGGAGAAGGAGGGAGGTGAGAAGACAGGAAGAAATCAGTAGGATAGAAGTTGTGGAAGCAATGAAGAAAGTTAAATTGGGGAAAGCCCCAGGAATTGATGGAGTGTGTGGTGAAATGCTGAAGCATGGGGGAGAGATAGTAGTAGAATGGATGTGGAAGATGTGCAGATTGGCCTGGGAGGAAGGTAGAGTCCCGGAGGATTGGAAGTCAGGTATAATTATTCCCTTGTACAAAGGAAAAGGGGAAAAAGAAGTGTGTGGTAATCATAGGGGCATTTGTCTTCTTAGTATAATAGGAAAAGTGTATGGTAGGATACTTATAGACAGAGTTAGAGAAAGAACAGAGAAATTAGTTGGAGAAGAACAGGGAGGCTTTAGGAAGGGAAGAGGTTGTGTAGATCAGATATTCATTCTTAGATCTTTAGTGGAAAAGTTTCTAGAGAAGGGAAAGAAGTTGTATGCGGCTTTCATGGATTTGGAGAAAGCATATGACAGGGTGGATAGACAAGGATTGTGGAAAGTGTTAAGAATATATGGAGTAGATGGGAAGTTGTTGAATGCTGTGAAGAGTATGTACGATGGTGCGAAGGCTGCGGTGCGTGTGGATGGTGAACTAAGTGAATTTTTCTCTTTGAAAGTTGGTTTGAATCAGGGATGTGTCATGTTTCCATGGTTGTTCAATCTGTACATGGATGGGGTAATAAAAGAGGTACAAGGTAGGGTAGTGGATGTTGGAGTGGCCCTGGTGAGAGAGGATAGTGTTTGGAAACTCCCTGTACTGTTGTTTGCAGATGATACTGTGTTGTTGAGTGAAGACGAAGGGGAGCTGCAAGGCTTGGTGGATGAGTTTGAGAGAGTCTGTAAGCAACGGAATCTAAAGGTGAATGAAGGGAAGAGTAAAGTGATGGTCTTTGAGAGAGGTGAAGTTAGTGAATGTACAGCGAGGTTGGATGGTGAGGAATTGGAAAATGTGAGTATGTTTCAGTACTTGGGTAGTGTGATGAGTAAGGATGGAGGTCTGGAGGGTGAAGTGCATGAAAGGGTACAGCAGGGAAGAAAGGTTGCTGGTTCTTTGAAAGCAGTGATAAGAAACAGGGAAGTGAGCATGGAAGTGAAAAAGTTACTACATGACAGTATTGTGATACCAACTCTAACGTACGGAAGTGAAGCTTGGACATTGTTGGAAGGACACAAGTCAAGAGTGAGAGCAGTGGAAATGAGTTATTTAAGAGGAGCCTGTGGAGTCACGTGGAGAGACAGGCTGACAAATGTGGATATAAAGGAGCGTTGTGGTGTGGATGTGGATGTGATAGGAAGCGTTATGAGGAACACACTGAGGTGGTTTGGCCATGTGGAGAGGATGGAGGGTGAAAGATTGACGAAGAGAGTGTATGTGAGTGAGGTGGAGGGGGGAAAAGGGAGGGGGAGGCCGAGGATGAGATGGAGGGATGGGGTGGAGAGGTATATGAGAGAGGGGTGTGTGAGTTGGGAGCAGGGCAGTGAAATGGCGGGGGACAGGGCGACTTGGAGGCGATTTGTTTGTGGCCACCCCAAACGGGATTGAGGCGTCTGGCAATAGATAGATAGATAGATAGATAGATAGGTACCCAAGGCTGTACCACGGAAGCAGAAAAAAAAAACATTCACAGCAGTTCTCCCTGGGCCTCATATCCCATGTCTCACTATCACTCTCATCACTACTGGAGGGGTTTTTGGCTCTCTTTTGTATTGCGGATGTCACTGATTGCTTTGCGCAGGTGACCTTTGTGCGATGTGGTGCGGTGAGGATCTGTCTGTTCTCCCCTTTGGGGCTAAGATGCAAATGAATGTGTTTGAATGGATGAGTAAATGGGGAGTGTGCCATCCTGTCTCGGCTACCTCCCTTTCCTTGGGGGAAGCAGCCTAGGTATAAAGATAGATAGATTGTATTGTTTTTTTATTTTTTCTTGGAAGGAATGGTTTGTTGGCTGTTAGTCTTTGGATCCTTCTCTCCTGCATTAAAAAAAAAAAAAAAAAAAAAAAAAAATCCATCGTCTCCATCCTCAGTACATTCGTACGTGAAAAATCCTTTGGTGATGAATCATTCTGAATCATTACTGATTGAATTTTTCATTACCAAATTGCCCAACATTTGGTAATGAAAAATACCAAATGGCAACCCTGGTGGTGATTGCACCAGTGATTAACGAATGCTCTTAAAGCACAGTATTGTGTGGCCAGTTTTATGGAATGCACATCTTAGTTTGCATTAGGTTAGGTGCTGTGTGTTGCTGCTGCAGAAAACCCTCAAAGTCCAGGTCAGACACTACAGACATTACATCATCATCTGCTGCTGTGGCCACCGCTCACTCACACACCAGCCGCACCCCACCACACGTACTCACCAGCCCCACCCTTACCCATCACACGCTACAAATCATGCTCGCAAGTTGCGAGAGAATACCGTATTTGCCTCAAGTTTTCATGCCTGTCGCACATTGCAAGTAGCAAATGCACTTTCTAAATAATTTATTATTGTCAAACCCCCGTCGTACATTAGGTGAGATGCACTTTGCGAAGGCCCTCTTTAGGTGAGATGACTGTATATTGGTGCCTCCATGTGGAGGTGTCCCTCTCAAGCGGCAGGAAGATAAACAAAAAAAATAGCTGTCTTGTGGGATTGAAGGTATTAGCCGTTTTGCAGTTGGGACAGTTATCATGTTTAAACTGTTGCAGAGCGTATTTATAGTAACAGTATATGTGTATACTGTAGCTACAGGATACTTACATACATACATCATTTAATCCTGTGTTGCCCCTTGTAGAGCATAGGAGCCCAGGGCTAGGCAAGTTGGTCCTGACATTTGAGATGAGAGTGACTTGCCACACTCATCCCTGAGTGGCATTTTGTGAACAATAACCCCCCAACCACCCCTTGGATATAAACTTACACAGGCTCAACCCTGTTGGAGTGCCTTAATTATCCACTAAATCACCAGGTGCCATAGTTTGGTTATATGGTTACCACCCAGTGTTGTAAATGATTTCCTTTTGTGTACAGGAAACCATTTGGCTTGTCACTCAGTGTAGAGTCACCCATAGACAGAAAGAAGAGGAAACAAAGAAGATAAGAAGGACATAAATTCAAGGAAGGAAAGAAGGAATGAAGAGAGGAAAAGGCCGCCACACAAGAGCAGCACTACATCGAGTACAGTAATTGGATGGGGAGCGCCCCACCTGCCACTAAGCATACTTTGTAAATTACACTTTGTAGTGCTGCTCTCGGGTGTCTTCCCTTTCCTCTACTTCATCCTTCCTTCCTTCCATCGTCTTCTCTCTTTCTTTCATTTTTGCCTATGGGTGACTTTAGACTCCCTCTTCTGTCTTTGTTTCCTTTATTCGTTCCTATTTCTTCTCCCTGTGGGTGATTTTACACTGAATGACAAGCCAAATGATTTCCCGTACACAAGGAAACCATTTATTATGCTGGGTGGTAACCATATAACCAAATTTTGGCAACCGTTGGTTTAGTGGGTAATTATGGCACTCCTATTGGGTTGAGCCGGTGAAGGTTTAGGCTATAGCCAAGGGGTGGTTGGGGTTTATTGCTCGTGTAATGCCACTCAGGGATGCATGAGGCTGGTCACTCTCATCTTAAATGTCAGGACCCACTTGCCTAGCCCCGGGCTGCTACGCTCCTCATGGGGCAATGTAGGATTGGATGATGATGACGAATGATTTATTATTCTTATATTTACAGGCACCAATCTTCATCTCCATGTTCATGGCTCTTCGTAAACTTGCCAACCTACCTTTAGAAGGCTTCAAAGATGGGGGGATGCTGTGGTTCACTGATCTCACTCTCTGTGATCCATTCTATGCTCTTCCTATCATCACGTCAGTCACCATGCTTGCAACAATTGAGGTAGGTGTCATATTAATATGATAATGAGGGTGGGGTGTCTGGATTTCATAGTTTTGAATGGTGAGTGAATGAGAGTGCAGCCCATTTAATAGAGCAGGGTTTTGTCAGTCCTCCTTCCATCAGGTTGTCTCTTGCTGTCTTAACCGTACTTCTCATCCTTCAGTGGGAAAAAGAGATCTAGATGATGATGGCAATGAACTAGTGTCATCTGGTGGCAGCAGACATGTTACTACTGCTGCTGCTGTTGTTGTGCCAGATTCATGTGGAAATGAAGCCAGTGGACTGCAGACTTTGTTGTTCTGCAGTCCACCATCCTCCTTTTCAGAAACAGGAATGGAGATTAGGAATGTTTGTATAATGGGGGCAAAGGAACTGCCCAGTTATTTCAGTGCCACAGTAAGAAGGCATCCCTCTCTATCACCAGCAACAATTATAAACTACAAAAATGCAATCTTAGTTAAGGAGTTAAACCAGAATGTACATTATCATCCCCATGTCTATAGCTGGGAACTGATGGAACTGGATTCATTGGCCTTTATTTATACTCATGTTCCTATTACTCATAGCTGAATACAGTTGTTTAGTAATACCTGGAGTTAAATACCAGAGTTGTCCTGATCATGAGAAGGTTAATGGTACTAGTAGGAGCACTCGAACTCCCCATGTATTACTGTCACCAGAATAAAATCTAGTGGTACGGTAGTTGGAATAGAATGAAAGAGTTACCCTGGCTATGAGAGGTTAATCAGAAAATTAATCTTGGTCTTGTTGTCCACAGCTGGGAACTGATGGGGCCAGACTGAATGCCCAGAACATGCACCTTATGAAGTATGTGTTAAGGGCGCTGCCACTCTTTATCTTTCCTTTCACGATTAACTTCCCTGCAGTAAGTACCCATACGTTGACCTGTTTTTATCTTCCATCTTTACACAGCAATTTTTATAATGTGCAATACTATTTTTTGGTCGTATCGGAGGTTGACTGCAAGATGGCGCTGATTTTGTGTGTGTTGTGTGTTGGGGAGAGCATTTGGACATTGCCAGGCATGAAAGGATTGAGCTTGCTGGTGAGCCTCTATGTGGGAGAGTTATGTTATTTGGGAGACTGGGGCTGGAGCTGACTCTCAGGTTGGAGTGAGGAGTGGTTGGAGGAAGTTCAGGGAGCTGTTGCCTCTCCTGACATTTAGAAGACATGTCAGGACTCCATCTTATAATTACAAATCATAATATCTAGATAGATAAATAGATAGATAGACAGACAGATAGAAGCAGCAAGTCAGATGATGAGAAGGTATTGTGTCTGTGAGAATCGAGCAGTGCTAAACATGGTTACACACTCTAACTCAAGGAATGCTTTATAGGCACACAATAGTGCCTAGTGACCATACACACACATATTTACACACAGGCTTCTAGAACATTCCAACAACAGTGTAACACACGTGACACGACCCCTGCTACACCAGAATTTAGGAAGCAGAGCTCAGAAGGAGGCTAGCCATAGAACCGGTAGGTAGTAGGGAGAACGAGTCTAGCAACATAGGCGAGAGGGAAGAGAGAGAGAGAGAGAGACTGGGAGGTAGCTCGCGGGAATTTATACTTCACTCTGTGTGTGAGACTTTGTTAATATTTCCAAGACAAATAAAAATAGTCCCATACTGATCTTTATGTCTCCTGTCATTGCATGACAAATGGAAACGAAGATTATCTACTTACAAAACTACTCAAGTATAACAACTGCTCGTCCACAAGTCTAATATATATATAACTAATCTACAAAACTCCGCTACAAGAATATACAAAGTTATTGTAAGAGACACTCCCTCCAAGCTGGGGAATATGTGTGTGCTGCATGTGTTAGGAGTGTAATGCTGTGTGGTTGGGCATTGAAGGAAGAAGATATTCGCAGGCTTAAACCTACAGAAATGGCAGTGATTTGGTGGATGTGCAGTTCATCCCAGAGTGTGAGGCCTGGGGGGGGGGGGCTAGGTTTATGATGGAACAAGTGAGAGGTAGGATGGGACTGGAGTGTATTGGTGTTTTGATGAGGAGGGGTAGATTGAGATGGTTTGGGCATGAGGAGAGGACGGGGAATGATATTGGGTGCTGAAAGTGAGAACTGTCCATGTTGGGGGTAGGGTAGCAAGAGGTAGACTGAAAAAAGACCTGGGACGAGGTCAGAGGGACTAAATAGTGAAGCTGCCAGAGATTGGGCAGCATGGAGAGCCGCCATTAGGTGACCAAAGCCGACGCATGCAAGCATGTTGGAGCCTTCAAAAATGAAACAAAACGAATGAAACAATAGGTCTCGGGTTGGAGGATACTGTGCGTTAACAGTCCTCGTTTTGAATGCAAGATGTTGGAGATTTTTATGTCATGTAAGTACTGGCAGAAGTATAGCATGGTTTCATGGGCCAATTGATTTGGATTGTTATCTCCTAGCCTTGTAGTGTTTTTTTTTTTTTTTTTTTTTTTTTTTTTTTTTTTCCTGTATGGAGAGAATGGAGAGTGGGAAACTTGCTAGAAGAATGTATGTGTTTGAGCTGGAGGGAGAGAAGGGGAAGAGGAATGCATGGGATGATATGAAGTGATAGAGTAGAAAACTACTGTATTTGAGGGAGGGAGATTAAGTTGTAGGAGGGTGGCCTAATGGCAGAGGACAGGGTGACATGAAGGTGCTTATTTCTGGCTATCCCCTCCATGATTAAGGCTTCTTGATGTAGATGGATAGATAGGTTCAGGAGCTGAATATTCTGGGCTACAATAGCTTAGTTTCAGGGTCTTGCACCTTAGGTACAGGTTTGTGGAACTGGCTGTTTTGCTGTTATTTAAGCGTGAGTGTTTATGCCTGTGGGGTGGAGTCAGGGTTCTGGAACTTGAACATTGAGTGAGTGAGAGTGTGGCCTGTTGAATTGGTATGATGTATGGTTAGTGTCTCCTTCTATAAGGTTTATTCTTGCCCTCTGGACTTTGCCCCATCCCATTCATAGATGGGAAAAGAGTTCTGGTTGGCGATGATGATGATGATGATGATGTTTACTCTGCTTCCTCCCTCAGGCAGTGCTGTGCTACTGGGTGTCCACAAACATCTTCTCTCTGGTTCAAGTGGGATTTTTGAGGATCCCAGCTGTCCGGGACTACTTCAAGATTGACCGCATGGTGACACACAAACCCGAAACTATGCCACAGAAGAAGGGAGTTGTTGAGGGATTCCAGGAGTGTGAGTAGTGGGATTATGGGGATGTACTTTCTTTCTTTATCTTTTGTTGTTGTCATTGTCATCTCCAGCACATGAACAGATGGCCATGACAGAATTGCCTTCAATCTATTTTATCATCACATATCTTTCTCACCCTGTGTGCCTTTATCATTACCGTACTCACAGATCTTTTTCAAAACCTTTCTTTGGCACCCTGTCTTTGTGCATTTTTAAAAATTTGCTTGTATTGATTTATTGAGGAAGAAATAAGAGTATGGACAATGATGAAAATATGCTATATTTTATATATTTATTATTGGCTACAAGGTAAAACAAGGATTTTGAAGGTTTTAGAGTCGGATAATACTGTATGTACTGTAGTTGTATGAAAATATAAGAAAACAATACCAGTAAGTCATTTCACTGGGGATGCTGTTGATAGTCCTTCCAATTTCGTGCTTTCTTTTTCTTTGTTTCTGAACCCTGCCTCATGCCGCCTTCATCATCACCTTGACCTTTTTCCCACACTTACGTATGGGCTGAGGTTTGGAAATGAAGGTAGTGGTCATAATAATTAAGAAGAATTAATCACACTCTGATTTGCATCTTCATTCCACAGCTTGGAGGAACATGAAAATATCCCGGGAGATCGCTGACCGAGCGTCCTACGACGAAATGCGCTTTAGGAAGGCTGGAACAGGACCTGTCGTACGCACATATAAGCATGACCCCACTAAGGTCATTAATGTACAAGCCAAGGTCAGAGATAACAAGTAAGGTCAAGGGCAGTTTCTGCTGGAGTTAAGGAGAATTTGGTTAGGCCATGCAAATGGTAAGTTGACACATACCGGTAACAGTTTTCAACACAAGTATGTACATTAGCTTCAGAAAGGATCAGTAGGAGGGAGGCGATGATATCGTAAAATATCAGTAAGCTAGTAATGTCCAAAGAAAACTAATACTGTCTGTCGTTTAAATATTTATAACAAAATTGGCTAGGCAAAGTCACAAGCAAGCAGTATAATGCACATGAAAGTAGGTGTATTAGTGTGTGTGGAATAATTATACATTTAACAATAGCCATCATTTGTGGTGTCAGATTGTGTCTTGTGAAGTGTGCATTGATACTTTTTGGAGCAAGTGTATACTTGAGAAAATTCTACATTATACATTCACCCAGCACTTTGAACTTTTAAATGGGAGACATGTGTTAGTGAAGCATTGGCCAGATATTCTCTAATCTGGTAACTGTGAGAAAGGAGGGGATGTGTGAAGGAAGGGTAGGGGCCATCAGCTCCCCTATCCCTCCTCCCTCCACAACCCATAACTCAGTAGGGAGTGACATTTGTATAGTTAATACAAATACGTGGCAGTCCATTTGAGCTGTGCAAATTTTGATTATGTGAATACTAAATAGGATATTGAAAGTGTACATAGTGTTAATTTGGTGTAGCTAATTCTTGACGACCATACTGTACTTTAATCTTTCAGTAAATGTACCATAGCTCCATATTGTAATTTATGTGACAAGCCCATCATGGGGTGGGAATAAGGGTCAAGATTACATGAACAGTGAGTGCAAAGGTGTCTCATATACTCGGTGCCTCGAAAACACAAACGCTGTAGTTCTTTTACCTAAACTTGGCCCAGAGTCTTGTCCTTTAGCAGCTTCTTATTTTGTGTAGCTCAGTGGCAAAAAGACTTCTATGGCTCGACATCTTATCCATAAAACTTAGTGACTAACATCATATGCCAGTGTTAATCTCTCATTAGAGCTGAGCATTCAAGATGAAGAGATGACACTTTTAGGCCAAGTTAAAATGAAAACAGTATACCTTTGCATAACAGAAGGAATCTCTGAGAACAGCCTGCTTATTTCACTAGAACAATAGTGAACTACCTGAGCCCAAGCTGGGCCCCCACTTTAACAGCAAGAAACATGGAACAGCTTCAGAAAGATATGACAGAGCTTCAAGAATATTCACAATGACCACATACACAGAATACTTGCATACTTACAGTAAAGAATATTACTATGAGAGGCACAGTTTATTGCATCTGTTCAAGATCCATCTCACCCATGTAACTGAATGTTGGATCACCTGCCATCAAAAAGAAACAAAAATCAAGTAACTACCCAACATTACACAGAAGCTTCAAAAACATCCCTCCGCCTCCTGCCAACACTACATATCATGAATACATAAATATACAGTAACCACAGCCATCTCAACCCTCCACCCAGGGTAGCATCCTTCATGAACCACCACCAGACATATGCCCCTCAGGAACAACCACATCCGTGGAGATGTGAGTGCACCCTGCCAGACGACAGTACAACTATCACAGTTCCGTGTGCGTGTACAACACAGATGACAACACTTTATCAGTAGACAGTCACTGCGCCCACACTGTAATGCAGCTATCACACTACAACATGCATATCATTTACACCATAAGTAGTCAATCCTTCAACTAAAGATTGCTGGGAGAGTCTTCAGATAGGCTTAAAAGTGAAAGCAGTATGAAGAATGATTAACTGGCATGCTCAGTCCCATCCATTAACAATAATAAGTGAATACCTAGAATGTTTTGAAGTATGCATACGCTAAGGGCAGGCAGTTCAGGCAGAACCTGTTCATGACAATGAAATCAAACATTGAATAAGAATGGGATTCATGGCATTTGGTAATGTAAGTTACTACCTGAAATGTGAGCAGTTTCTGTAATGTCAAAAGACAGTTACTGATATATAATCTGTGTCTCCTTCTTTTAGTATCATTTTGATGGAACCTATCTTTAAGAGAGCTTAGAGAAGAATGGAAAGGATTGTGTTATGTGTCTTATAAAAAAAAAAGGGGGGGGGGGGTTCTGGATAAGGGAACAGATGAAAGTAAAGGATATAATGACCACAGTAAAAAAGCAAAAATGGATGTGGACAGATCATATCCCTTGTAGAACAGATAAAAGATAGACAAGCAGGGTAACTGAGTGACAACCCAGGATGTACTGATGGGGAATGAGACAGAGACCAAGATGATGAGATGAAATTCGTTGTTGAGGTTGGAGGGAATAGGTTAACAGCCAATACGTCACAGTGGAAAGATGGGAGAGGCCTTTGTCCTGCGTTGAACTGATTCAGGTTGATGGTGCTGTGCTAAAGTACAGGTAAGCATGTAAAGGAATTGGTGAGTAGCATGGCTCAAGGAAGAAAAGTGGCTTGTACTATGAAAGCCTTGACAGAAAACAAAATGGTTTAAACACAGAAGCTGCTAGAGGACAGTGTGAAAGGCCAAGACGACAGCGTTATTGTATTGTATATGATCAGTGTGTGAAAGTAGGTTTGTAACTCCTACAATATAGCTATTACATTCATCCACAAAAGTCATGTTATTGAACCTGGCTGCACATTCACTTCCAGATACCTATCCCTCCTTATTCTTGGGCCCAAACAAACTCAAAGGAGTGTATTCAAGGTCGTATAGGAGACTTCATAGCACCTTTCTTATTGCCCATTACACCCCAACAGTCTCCTGTTGCCTATTGTTTGTTGTTGACATAGCTTTCATCATTAACATAAAAGAGATAGTGGAGTGTAATATGCAAAATAAATTGCTAATGTAAAAAGAGATGTCATCAGATGTAAGCCCTTTCGAGTATGACCTATATGTCTACTTGCACTGTTACTAGAAAATTGCCACTTTTTCTGCTGTTGTAAAGTAACTGTCTTAGAGCACCCCAGTCAGAATGATGACCCTCCATAGTTTTGATTCCCAAGGGGTGACTGGAAGCTTAATTAGTAATGCCATTATGGAGGTGGGTTGATCATCCCCCCTTAAATGTAATGATGGGTTTATAATTTAATGGTGGTTAGTATGGTATTGCTGCTACTGATAAACTTTTATAATGGTGTTGCTTTATTGTTACTGTTAACATTAATGAACTAGGATGAACATGACTTTCGTGGATGCACTTGCCAAGTCGTATGCTTATTTTTTGATATTCCAGTTTATCTCCCCATTGTCTAACTCGGCTTCCCCCCTTCTTTCTCTCTCTCTCTGTTTTCTTCGTAATATCCTTGTCTTCTCTTACCCATATGCTGCTGGTCTTCGTCTCTACTCATTCCTCTCTTCCTCACATGATATTCCCTATCCTTATCTTTCTGTCAGGCCTTTTTTCCTCTTCCTTATTGTCTTCTAAACCTTTTTCCTCCTCCTGTCTTCATTGTCCTCCTCCTCCTCTGTAAATGTCTGTTGTCATTGTCTGTCTCCTTAACTTAGCATTCAGTCCCTGAACTTTGTCTTCCTCATTAATTTCTCTTCCTCCTCCTCCTCAATTTTTTTTCAATCTTAGCATCCTTGCTTCCTCCTCCTCTTTAACTTCTCCTCCCCTTTAACATCCACTCTTCCTCTTCCTTAATTTCCTCTCTTCCTCCTCGTCCTCTATCCTTTCATGCTTCTTCTCCTCCCAAACCCTCTCATCCTCCTCCATTTGTCCATCCCTCCATCACTTCCTTTCCTCTCTCTCCTTAATTTTGTTTCTTCTCCTTCTTCTTCCTCCTCTTCCTCATACTTTCCCTGCTTTTTTTGATATTCATATCCTTCATCCTTATTTTACCTTCATTTCCCCCCTCCTTCTTATCTTCCCATCATGCCCTTTTTCATCTGCCTCCCACTTTGCTTCCTTTTCTGGTCTTTCATATCCTTCTTCCTTCTGTGCACATCTTCCTCATCTTTCATTTTCCTCGTCCTCTTTCCCTTACCCATTACCTACGTTTCTGCTTCATTTCCTCCCACCCTCTTCACGTTGCCCTTCCCCTTACCACCTCACCCTCCTGTCCTCCTCCCGCCATAATATTCTTCCTCTTCCACCCTACCTCTCACTTCGTTATCGTCGCCCTCCTCCCATCTGATTATTACCGGTAGTGATGCATTCATCATTGTGACAGAACAGAAGAGTTCAGTGTTGTCCAGTTTTACCTTAAAATTAAAATGTCAAAGTGCGGTTGGTTTTCTTTTATCCCTGTCGTAATAAATTATAATCCATACAGATAAAATGGAACTTATTTGAAAGCTTTGACTCATTGGGTACGTAGGTGTACAGGTAACAAAATTGAAAGCATTGACTCATTGGGTACGTAGGTGTACAGGTAACAAAACGCTTTAGTGCTGCCACCTCCTGTCTTCATTGTCCTCCTCCTCTGTAAATGTCTGTTGTCATTGTCCGTCTCCTTAACTTAGCATTCAGTCCCTGAACTTTGTCTTCCTCATTAAAACGAAATCATAAGATCACTTCTCTGTGCAACGAGCTGTGTAGTTCACATATTTTCTGCCAGGTGGCAGCACCAGTCTTATCAGGAACAGGAAATCATAAGCCCCGTTCCCTGCGCAGTGACATGTAGTTCAAAGGTTTCCCAATAGATGGCAGCACCATCTCAGTACTGGTGTTGCCATCTATTGAGAAACTTCTGAACTACGGCTCATTGCACAGGGAAGGGGGCTTATGATTTGCTGTTCCTGAAAAGACTGGTGCTGCCATCTGGTGGGAAATATGTGAACTACACCTCGTTGCACAGGGAAGGGGGCTTATTTCCTGTTTTGAGAAAAATCTCGAGCAAACCTACCGTTAGTTCACATATTTCCCACCAAATGGCAGCACCAGTCTATTGAGAAAGCGTTTTGTCACCTGTACTCCTACGTACCCAATGAGTCAATGCTTTCAAATAAGTTCCATTTTATCTGCATGGATTATAATTTATTACGACAGGGATAAAAGAAAAACAACCGCACTCTGACTGACATTTTAATTTTAAGGTAAAACTGGACAACACTGAACTCTTCTGTTCTGTCACAATGATGAATGCATCACTACCGGTAATAATCAGAGGGGAGAAGGAGGAGGGCGACGATGACGAAGTGGTAAGGGGGAGGAGGAAGAATATTATGGCGGGAGGAGGACAGGAGGGAGAGGTGGTAAGGGGAAGGGCAACGTGAAAAAGGTGGGAGGAAATGAAGGAGAAAAGGAGGTAAACGGTAAGGGAAAGAGGACGAGGAAAATGAAAGATGAGGAAGATGTGCATAGGAGGAAGAAGGATATGAAAGACCAGAAACGGAAGCAAAGTAGGAGGCACAAGAAAAAGAAGGGCATGATGGGAAGATAAGGAGGAGGGGGGAAATAAGGGTGAAGGATTTGAACATCAAGAAAAGCAGGGAAAGTACTGTACGAGGAAGAGAAGGAAGAAGAAGAAGGAGGAGAAAGAAACAAAATTAAGGATAGGAAAGGAAGTGATGGAGGGATGGACAAATAGAGGAGGATGAGGGTTAAGGACGAGGATGAGCGGGTTAAGGACGAGGATGAGAGGGTTATGGAGGAGGAGGAGCATGAGAGGGTTATGGATGAGGAGTAAGAGAGGAAATTAAGGAGGAGGAGTAAGAGAGGAAATTAAGGAGGAGGAGGAAAAGAGAAAGAAAAGGATTGATGGAGGAGGAGGAGGAGAAGGAAAGGAGATGGAAGGACTGAGAGAGGTTGGGACGATGAGATGGAAAAGGGAAAGACGACGAAAAGGACAAGGATCAGGAAAGGAGGAGGGAGAGTGGAAGTTAAGAAGGTGAAAGAAGAAGAGATAGGAGGAGGAGGAGGAGGTGAGAGGGGATGTGGATGATGAAAAGAAAAAGTGAGAGAGAGAGAGAGAGAGGAGACGGTAATGGGAAAGAAGAGGAGGAGGAGGCAGTGAGAGGGGAAGAGGATGATGAAAAGAAAAAGTGACAGAGAGAGAGAGAGAGGAGAAGGAAATGGGAAAGAAGAGGAGAAGGATAAGTGGAGGAGGAGGAGGTGAGAGGGGATGAGGATGATGAAAAGAAAAAGTGGGGGAGATGCAGAGAGAGAGAGAGAGAGAGAAAGAGAGAGAGAAAGAGGATGAGAAGAAGGACATGGGAAAGAAGAGAAGGATAAGTGGAGGAGGAGGAGAGAGAATGGAGAGGATGAGGAGAAGGAAAAGGGAAAGAAGAGGAGAAGGATAAGTGAAGGAGGAGGATAAGGAAAGGAGAAAAGAAGAAGCTGAATTTAAAGCGAAACGGAAGATATGGAGGAAAATAAGAGAATATTAGTGAGAAGTTACATGACTAAAAGCAGAAGAGTAGAAAGAGATGAAATAGGACTGCAACTACAGACAAAGCATTAATATATACAACAGGTGGACAAAACTAAAAATGATGCATACAAGAACAGTCCAACAATATAACACTCAAGTGAAAGATGAAGTATAACAGACCACTAAAATGTTATTAAAAATATAATTTTACTTTCACAATTTCATTATTACAGTTTCTCTTGGCTGAACAAAATCTTTTGGTGCTAGTCTGAACTAAACCTAATCAACCTAACCAACATAATTCTAATCTGATGACTTGACAACTTACCTTAACCTGACCTGACTGACCATCATCCAATCACTTGTAGTCACTTCTTAAGTGACTCAATACTGAGTGACAAGCCTAGTGGTTTCCTGTAACCCAGGAAACCATTTACAACATTAGGTGGTAACCATATAACCAAATAACAGGGTGATGTGGAGCCTAATATGGTGCCCTATTTAACTGGGTGGAGATGCAAATGTGGTATCTATCCAGGAACCTTACCTCCACACTTTCTCCCGCCCTCCTGTGGCTAGGCGCTGTCCACCACAAGGGAACATCAGTTCACTGCATGGGAGGGCCCTGCTTGGGCAACTGCTTCCCTGTGGCTGATCGTCTGCTTGGCCATACAGACAATGGCTGATCTACTACTACCCTACCCTAAATCTGATCTCACATGATGACCTAATCTAATGTGTCCTGACCTGACAAAACATACCCTCAATCACTTTTAAAACTGAAGACTTTGAAGCAGTAAATAATTAGTCTGCCACCCTTTAATTCTTAACATCTTCTATTAATAAAACAATTAAGATTGCTTTAAATGGTTTGAGGCCTCATGGCTGTATTTATAAGCTCCCCTCAGATTAAAGTAATGTATGTGTCAACCAATATACATGTTTGACTTCGTTCATACAAGTGCTATACACTTCACAACCAGAGATGATATTAAACTGACAAAACACAAAAAACAAAATGATCTGTGATAACTGTTACAGGGACTGTGATAACAGATAACTGTTACAGAACCATCTATAAATACTGCTCCAGGTCAGATCTCAAATGCTTTTTAACTTACACACCTCAGAGCCTCACTTGTATCTCTGCAGAATAATCAGTATGTTACTTTATTTCCTTTCCAATTATGCAGTGTATTCAAATGGTGCCATGCTTCCTCATAACCCAATCCGACTATGGAAGACGTGCTTATTTTTTTCTTGCTGTTTCCTGACAGTTTTATTCAGTTTACAAATGAGTTTCAAACTAAAGGGGTTGGATACAAACTTTATTTACCCCCTCAGTATGAGAGGCCTTTAGTATGATGAATAAAACTGTCTGGTAGCCACAAAAATAAAGAAATCCATCATCAAGATTCAAGGAGTTAAGGAATTACCATAGTGAGGTTGGATATGGTAACACTTATATTTTCTGTGGATGAAATTCTGCCTACAGGTAACTTTACACTCCCTCTTCTGTCTTTTGTTCTTTCATTCTTTCCTCTTCCTTCTGCCCGTGGGTGACTCTACACTGAGTGACATGCCAAATGGTTTCCTGTACAACAGGAAACCATTTACTACGCTGGGTGGTAACCATATAACCAAATTATGGCGCCTGGTGGGTTAGTGGGTAATTAAGGCACTCCAATCGGATTGAGCCGGTGAAGGTTTATATCCAGGGGGTGGTTGGGGTTTATTGCTCATGTGATGCCACTCAGGGATGAGTGAGGTTGGTCACTCTCATCTTAAATGTCAGGACCATCTTGCCTAGCCCCGGGCTCCTACGCTCCTCATGGGGCGAAGTAGGATTGGATGATGGATGGATGGTTGAATAGTTAAACTAAGTGCTGGCCCAAAACCGGCTAACTACTTCCCAACAGTTGCTAGAAAATGTTGGGAAAATAGCTGCTTTGAAGTATCAAATGCCTGCTGCAGTAGGATTAAACCTGAAGTTACAGTTAACTTTCGTGGATGTACCTCCCAGAGTAAAACTGTACTAGCCTTACCTCGACATAATGCCCAGTAGCTACATTGTTTCATTTCTTCTATGAGACTGTACACAGGAGTCAGAATCCAAGCAGAAACTCTCAAACTGTTACAAATCTTATTACACATCTCATATTTCTTTTTTCCCAACAGCTATCAGCAACTGTTGGGATGTAATTAGCTGGTTTTGGCACTTGGTTTACATTCCAATCCATAGAAAACATTAGCTGTACCATGGCCAAACCCATTACAAAGATTCCTCAGGAGGAAACATGGCATCATTTTTAGATTACACTTGGTTAGATACTCGTATAAACAATCAATAACCCAATATTCTGATTACAGTAAGAGCATCTCCTGACTACCCTTTAACTTGGCGCTGGAATGGGGAATACCGTACCTTCATGCAGTGACACAATATAACTGCATGGCTCCAATTCCTGGTTATAAAAACATCCCTCTACCTCCTCCCTATCCCTCAAAAGGAGGACAAACTAAAGGAGAAGGGAAACTTCAGCCTGCAGTTCACCAGGTTCATGTCTAGAGAGGTCTGGGGCCCCAACAACAATAATCTCTGTTGCTATTATAGAAATGCCATTCATGCACATGATAATATATACTATGCAATACCAACAGCTGAGGAAGAGGTGTTACAAAAGCCTCTTAAGCATACAAAAATATGGCCCTGTATCAGGTGTGATTACAAATATTACAGTAAACATAACTCTTCATGATTATGTCATAATACTTACGTTCTTTTTTTGCTGTTACTGTACTTGAATTCATCAATAAATTACTGAAATGCTGCCACTTATAAGTTTCACTGATACCTACAATTTGGTGCTGGAGAGGGATGTGTTCCCAAAATGGTAATGACATCTACATGGCAGAGCTGCTTAGTTATACAGCTGTCCCTCAACTCCCTCCCTATCCCTGTAAGAAAAGGGTAACTTCAGCAGTCCACCAGGTTCACATTCAGATCAGCCTGGGACCTTAACAACTGGATATACTGCAATGATCAGAACAGATAATACTTATGAGATTTCTTGACCACAACACAAATTTCTTGACTGTGATCATAAACAGTCTGCATGAATGCTTGCTTGGAATCATGTCAGTATATATTTATATTAGTGTATACCAGTTAAACTTCTTCCTAGCTCATAAATGTCCTCCAGATCCCTTCCTATTCCCCAGAAGGAGCAAGGGTGAACTGCAGAAGGGCAACTTCAAGTCTGCAGTCCCTGATTCACAATGTAAACAATGAACCCTATACAGCAAATATACTGTACCAGTTTACCGAAATTCCAGCATCAAAATGTATAGAAACAGCTATGATATTTTAGAACACATCCTGACAGAGAACCACCTATATCTTTTATGATGCTAAAAGGATGTGTTGCACCTTTCACAATAAGTATTTCTTGATTAGACCACAAGCTTCTTGATGAATCCTTCAAGAAGGGTGATGAAGAACAAAAATTTTCCTGAGGGTTGGCTGCTGCTGACTCCATTCCAGGGGCTTGCATGGTGAGTGAATGAGAGAGTGACCCATTTACCTGAGCAGGCATTTGGCTCATTTCTCCTACAAGTTATTTTTCTTGCTCACTGGACTCTACCTCACCCCATCCTTAAGTGGGAGTAGAGGTCTGGGTGATGGTGATGGCTGCTGGCTCTCTCCTCCTGTTGGTGGAGGGAGGGGAATATAAGGCTCTCCAGTAATGTAAGAAGTAACTGCACCACATATGTAAGAACTTTCAGGTCAGTGAATATCTAGTTCACATAAATATAACTATATGAACCCTCCGAATCCTTTCACATATTACTAATTTTATACTCTGGTGCTGGTGAGGGATGCCTTCATGTGGTGGCACTGATATTACACATATTACTGATTTTATACTCTGGTGCTGGTGAGGGATGCCTTCATGTGGTGGCACTGATATTACTAGACAACTCCTCTGCCTGATTACACAAATGTCTCTCAGCTACTTTCCCATCCCAGGAAAGGGAGATGATGGATTGTAGGAGAAAGAGAACTTAGGCTGCCGCTATCCCTGTCTTCACATTCAGAACAGCCTGGGGCCATGGCAACAACTAATTTGAAACATCTGTATAAATGAAGTACTGTATAGGTTCCTCTATACTCTCCACATATTTATCTACAGCCAAGCTCCTTCATCCTTAATGTATTACGGTACTACTGTATAAAACAACAAACAATGCTAAGTAAGGTAATTTTTAATGTACCTACCAATATTCTAGCTACCAGTCAAAATGTAAACAATGCTAATTTTAAGTATATATACTGATTTCTCCTCCAAATCCCCAATTAACCTGATCCTGCAAAAAAGACCCCAAAGGAAATAAACCTTAGTGTGCTAACTGAATTATCCTTGGTTCGAATCATGCACTCACGGTACTAAAATAATTTAAAATCATCACTACATTTTAAGGAATTGTTGAACGTAGAGGATGGAAGTAATGCGAGTATAAGTGGCTGGGGAATGGCTGGGAGAAGGAGGGAGGTGAGAAGACAGGAAGAAATCAGTAGGATAGAAGTTGTGGAAGCAATGAAGAAAGTTAAATTGGGGAAAGCCCCAGGAATTGATGGAGTGTATGGTGAAATGCTGAAGCATGGGGGAGAGATAGTAGTAGAATGGATGTGGAAGATGTGCAGATTGGCCTGGGAGGAAGGTAGAGTCCCGGAGGATTGGAAGTCAGGTATAATTATTCCCTTGTACAAAGGAAAAGGGGAAAAAGAAGTGTATGGTAATCATAGGGGCATTTGTCTTCTTAGTATAATAGGAAAAGTGTATGGTAGGATACTTATAGACAGAGTTAGAGAAAGAACAGAGAAATTAGTTGGAGAAGAACAGGGAGGCTTTAGGAAGGGAAGAGGTTGTGTAGATCAGATATTCATTCTTAGATCTTTAGTGGAAAAGTTTGTAGAGAAGGGAAAGAAGTTGTATGCGGCTTTCATGGATTTGGAGAAAGCATATGACAGGGTGGATAGACAAGGATTGTGGAAAGTGTTAAGAATATATGGAGTAGATGGGAAGTTGTTGAATGCTGTGAAGAGTATGTACGATGGTGCGAAGGCTGCAGTGCGTGTGGATGGTGAACTAAGTGAATTTTTCTCTTTGAAAGTTGGTTTGAAGCAGGGATGTGTCATGTCTCCATGGTTGTTCAATCTGTACATGGATGGGGTAATAAAAGAGGTACAAGGTAGGGTAGTGGATGTTGGAGTGGCCCTGGTGAGAGAGGATAGTGTTTGGAAACTCCCTGTACTGTTGTTTGCAGATGATACTGTGTTGTTGAGTGAAGACGAAGGGGAGCTGCAAGGCTTGGTGGATGAGTTTGAGAGAGTGTGTAAGAAACGGAACCTAAAGGTGAATGTAGGGAAGAGTAAAGTGATGGTCTTTGAGAGAGGTGAAGTTAGTGAATGTACAGCGAGGTTGGATGGTGAGGAATTGGAAAATGTGAGTACATTTAAGTATTTGGGTAGTGTGATGAGTAAGGATGGAGGTTTGGAGGGTGAAGTGCTTGAAAGGGTACAGCAGGGAAGAAAGGTTGCTGGTTCCTTGAAAGCAGTGATAAGAAACAGGGAAGTGAGCATGGAAGTGAAAAAGTTACTACATGACAGTATTGTGATACCAACTCTAACGTACGGAAGTGAAGCTTGGACATTGTTGGAAGGACATAAGTCAAGAGTGAGAGCAGTGGAAATGAGTTATTTAAGAGGAGCCTGTGGAGTCACGTGAAGAGACAGGCTGACGAATGAGGATATAAAGAAGCGTTGTGGTGTGGATGTGGATGTGATAGGAAGCGTTATGAGGAACACACTGAGGTGGTTTGGCCATGTCGAGAGGATGGAGGGTGAAAGACTGACGAAGAGAGTGTATGTGAGTGAGGTGGAGGGGGGAAGAGGGAGGGGGAGGCCGAGGATGAGATGGAGGGATGGGGTGGAGAGGTATATGAGAGAGGGGTGTGTGAGTTGGGAGCAGGGCAGTGAAATGGCGGGGGACAGGGCGACTTGGAGGCGATTTGTTTGTGGCCACCCCAAACGGGATTGAGGCGTCTGGCAATAGATAAATAGATAGAGACTACTGTACCAACTACATTGTGTATTTCAGTTTGAATAAAATTACTGTTATTAATAATCTATTATTACCTGTATTAATCATAATCATCATACATCATCTATTCCGGTGTCACCCCGTGAGGAGTGTTGGGTCCCGGGGCTAGGCAAATTAGTCCTGACATTGAAGATGAGTGACCAGCCTCACTCATCCCTGAGTGGCATTCCGTGAGCAATAAACCCCAACCATCCCTTGGATATAAACCTGCACAGGCTTAATCTAACTGGAGCACCTTAACTGCCCACTAAACCATCAGGCGCCACAATTTGGTTATGTGGTTACCACACAGCATAGTAAATGGTTTCCTGGTGTACAGAAAACCATTTGGCTTGTCACTCAGTGTTTATAATAGGGAAAATTCATTTGTAAAAAAAAAAAAAAAAAAAAAAAAAAAAAAAAAAAAAAAATGGAGGCTGCCAGAGACTGAGCAGCATGGAGAACTACCATTTGATGACCAAGGCTGACGTATGCAAAAAATGTTGGAGCCTTTATAAACTAAACAAAATGAAACTGATGGGGCACTGGGTGCTTTGCATACGTTCAGTCCCCCCCCCCTTTTTTTTAAAATCCCCTAATGCCATCTTTGGAAGTAAGCTGGCCATCAATCCTTAAATTACCTGGGACGAGGTCAAAGTGATCCGGGATCCAGGACTGAATAGGGAGCCTGCCAGAGATCAAGCAGTGTGGAGAGCTGCCATTAGGTGACCAAGGCTGACACACACAAGCATGTTGGAGCCTTTATAAATAATACAAATGATAAATAATCCAAACGAACTTTAGTAGCCGAGGTTCAGGTCTCTACTCCTCAAAGGGGGGGCAATATGGGATTTGTTGTTACTGCCACCATGCTAAAAACTACAAACCACTGCCCTTAAGGACTATTGGTATAGTTTACAGTATTATTTCAAGTTCTGTATCAACTTCAATCAACTGAGGGCAGCACACCACCACTGTTACAGGGTTACAAAAAAGTACGCACTGCCAATTTACTGGAACTTCATACTATTCCGTCATAAATTTTCTTTCTGGCTTGGCTCCCCTAAACATTCACTTGAAACTGGGGTCATGAATACAAGTACTGTATTACAACTCCACTGTAGATGCTTTGTGCAGAAAAAGTGTAGCTTTGACTTACACATATTAACCTTTACCTCCAAGTGGTTTCCCTCTTCTGAATAATATTTTCTGACAGTAAACATAATGATATAGTAGAGCATTTGTTGTCTAAAAACAATAACTGAGATAATCTTTAACCCAATATCGAGGAAGAGGAGTGCGGTAGCTCGGTGGTAGGGTGTCGGGCTCGTAATCGTGAGGTTGCGAGTTCGCGCCCCGCCCGGTGGCTGCTGTGCTGGGAGGTGTAGCGCTCTCCTGTAACCCTAGCAGGGCTATATGATCTGATGAGGTCTAGCTTTGGGATTAATCCCTTTAACCCAATATCTGACATGGGTTCCCTCCACTGTAACTAGAATAATACCATTGTGTACTCACTTTCTAATATTTACTGTACCTGGTAAGTGGTGCTAAAAACTGCTGCCTTCAACAGGTATTCTTCATTTGAAGCTCGGATTAGCCCACCAGCATCTGATAATCACTCCATCACTTTTGCTGCATATGCCTCAAACTGGAAAAGAGAAAATTACATGTAATAAAAACACGGTAAATTTTTTACTGAGAAATTCAGTTCTCTAAGTTTAGCGCTGTACTATGTGGTACAGTACAGTCTATCCTCATCTAACACGGTTTTCCCTAACACGAAAATGGTCTAAAGGATGTCATCTATCTCCCAGCCATGGATAACATAGATGATGATGTGAGAAGTGCTATTGACTTTGAAGGATTCTAACCAGTGCTCTCCCCTCTACCTCCTCTCCAGCATAGTGTGACTCCTCTTATCTTCCCATAAGGTAAAAAAAAAAAAAAAAATGTGGCTTTTACCTGTAATGATACTCTTTGATAAGTTACTGAACCATATTAATGCCTTCTAGGATATTAAAATTGGGGAGTATAAGAAAATTTTGCACCACATGGGGGGAAAAAGTGGACTTTGGGCAGGGGTGCAGAAGGAAATATGAGGTTTCAAGAGTCCCTGTAACATGAAATTTCTTAACATGGTAGGGGTGTGGAAGCATTTAACCATGTTAGACAAGGACTGATTGTACTTATATCTCCAAGCTGCTATACATTTTCCAAAAACCATTTCCTAATTACCAAATTTACTTTAGATGCTCAATGTTATCAAGAATAAAACATACTGCAGTGCTAAAGCAGTTACAGAGTACAAACCTGGAGGTTTACAGAAATTAAATAAGAACAAATAAAAAACATTTAGATACCGGTACCTGTACTGATTTAGAAGGCTGTCACTATTGTCATTTTCTAGCAAACAGAGCAATCTCCTGTTAAATGTCACCTTTTTAGTTCTTTTTGTTTTAAAAAGTAATATTCCACTGCTATCAATAAATATGATTAGCTTGTTTCTTCCAATCTAAAGTGCCAGTTGTATGTAAATAACCGTGATACTGTGATGGATTCTGTTTCCTGCCAGACAATGCACTGATGGAATACTGAGAGTTACTGTAGTTACATACAAAGAGGTATGAACAAAGCCGTCTGTGCAAGAATAACATGGGGCAAACAGGGTAAATGTTGGTATACTGTCAGTGTCATGAAAAGCATATTACTGAATCTTAAAAGTAAGTGTTACACCAGCTACCCCCTGCTACGCTACCACATAACCCCCATTAACCTCTCGACTCTTGAATCCAGTTGTCATTCTTTTCTGATTACTGTATTCATGATGCTGCCCAAACTTCTATTCAACTTATAGAAGGTCTCTTGGCTCGTATGGGTTTAATATGACCAGATGTACCTAGATCTAACTCCTCCAGTGTGAAAAGTGTCTCTTAAGCTGAACAAAATCACCAGAAGAAGAATAAAAAATAAACAAAATGAGAAATAAATAGATAAATACATAAATAACTGAATAAATAAATAAAATAAATAAATAAATAATGGCATTCCTGGCTTGAATGATTTACAGACGTCTACCTGAACTTACTGTCTTTTGTGTATGATTCATCATGACAGGTTTATAATTCTATACTAGCTACATTAGTCTCAATGGTAAGTGATGCCTGGCTGATGCAATGGTAGAGAACTTAGCCAAAGACCTAATGCACAACAGGTCAAGTCCAATAGATGACTGGGGATATTTTAGGCCTAGTAAACTGCCAGGGGAATAGTTCTAACTCACATAACTAAATATCTGAACTACAGTAACCTAGCCACATACCCTCCATGTCCCAAACGGGGTAAAAAGGGACTGGCTGTTACCATTTTACCCTGTGCCAGGCTACCATACAATATACAGTACAGTAAATGGTACAGTGCCTGTGTCAAACTGAATAATGACATCAATGGAAAAGTGACCTACCAAACCAATCCTAACATAACCTTCGTTCAGAGTAATTTTCCCATGTGATGGGTCAGCTTACTGTCCTAGAAAAGTGGCCTGGGGTTTATTTTTTATATAGGAATGTAACCCAGGGATAGGGTCAGTTTTTCATGGGGTCAGATTTCTATATGACAACGGTAATCTGTGTACTATAGATTAAGTCTACATAGATGGCAACTTCACTATAGTTATTTATGTTCAATGATAGCATACTTTGAACAACTCAAAGAAACTTGGAATTCACAAGGCATAACAATCCCATTAAACTCCTTCAGCCCAAGGATGGTGCTGAAGAGAATGTCTTCACACAGTGGAACCGATATAACAACAGGTTACTAAAAAGTCTCTTAGCTCCCTCCCTATCTTCTGAAAAGAGAGTGGTGGACCACAGAAGAAAGGCAGGTTCAGCCTTCACTCCACCAGTTTCAAGTTTGGATAAACCAAGGACCACAACAACAACAGCCTAGGAACATCTCTTGTGAGTTAAAAGAAACTACTGGTATCTTGCATTTGCCACAATAAAATCTGAGATATTCTAAGACTGAAAAAATAATAATAATAATCAACATACCTCATTTTGCCTGCAAAACAGTAAAGTGACTGGGAGGAAGTGAAGTTAGTAGTATGATGTCAACCAATACTCTTCTCTTCATGCCACTGTCGTCAAGACCAAAGACTCCTTCCACAACATTTCGTCCCCACTCCTTTCGCTGCATTCCCTTGCTTGCTGAAGGATGGCATGCTTCTTAAATGGTCCACCTCCATAAGTCTGCAATAAGATAACTAAGATTAACCCCTTACACCAGAGGATGTGTAGTCTGTTTATTCTGTGACAGTACACTCATCCATGTACAGTATAACCAAAAACAGTGGTCGAAAAATGAGGGATGATTGTACCTGTACAGTACTGTAATTTGGAAAAGTGAGAAGAAAACACTTCATAAATATTCATCGATTCACCCTGACTCACAATATTACTTACTGTACAAATTATAGGATTTGCTTCTAGTTGATACAGCACAATCTTAGAAAAAAAAGACAATTTGTGCTTCCATACCACCTTGGAATTTGAAGATTTCCTTGTCACCAAGGAAGGGAAGAGGTTGTGTAGATCAGATATTCATTCTCAGATCTTTAGTGGAAAAGTTTCTTGAGAAGGGAAAGAAGTTGTATGCGGCTTTCATGGATTTGGAAAAAGCATATGACAGGGTGGATACACAAGGATTGTGGAAAGTGTTAAGAATATATGGAGTAGATGGGAAGTTGTTGAATGCTGTGAAGAGTATGTACGATGGTGTGAAGGCTGCAGTGCGTGTTGATGGTGAACTAAGTGAATTTTTCTCTTTGAAAGTTGGGTTGAAACAGGGATGTGTCATGTCTCCATGGTTGTTCAATCTGTACATGGATGGGGTAATAAAAGAGGTACAGGGTAGGGTGGTGGATGTTGGAGTGGCCCTGGTGAGAGAGGATAGTGTTTGGAAACTCCCTGTATCTGTACTGTTGTTTGCAGATGATACTGTGTTGTTGAGTGAAGACGAAGGGGAGCTGCAAGGCTTGGTGGATGAGTTTGGGAGAGTGTGTAAGAAACAGAATCTAAAGGTGAATGTAGGGAAGAGTAAAGTGATGGTCTTTGAGAGAGGTGAAGTCAGTGAATGTACAGAGAGGTTGGATGGTGAGGAATTGGAAAATGTGAGTACGTTTAAGTACTTGGGTAGTGTGATGAGTAAGGATGGAGGTTTGGAGGGTGAAGTGCTTGAAAGGGTACAGCAGGGAAGAAAGGTTGCTGGTTCTTTGAAAGCAGTGATAAGAAACAGGGAAACGCGCATGGAAGTGAAAAAGTTACTACATGACAGTATTGTGATACAAACTCTAACGTATGGAAGTGAAGCTTGGACGTTGTTGGAAGGACACAACTCAAGAGTGAAAGCAGTGGAAATGAGTTATTTAAGAGGAGCCTGTGGAGTCACATGGAGAGACAGGCTGACGAATGAGGATATAAAGAAGCGTTGTGGTGTGGATGTGGATGTGATAAGAAGCGTTATGAGGAACACACTGAGGTGGTTTGGCCATGTGGAGAGGATGGAGGGTGAAAGACTGACGAAGAGAGTGTATGTGAGTGAGGTGGAGGGGGGAAGAGGGAGCGGGAGGCCGAGGATGAGATGGAGGGATGGGGTGGAGAGGTATATGAGAGAGGGGGGTGTGAGATGGGAGCAGGGCAGTGAAATGGTAGGGGACAGGGCGACTTGGAGGTGATTTGTTTGTGGCCACCCCAAATGGGATTGAGGCATCTGGCAATAGATAGATAGACCAAGGTACTACCTTTTTTATACATTCTTGTCATAATCTGCCAGAGCTCCCTCTTATAGATGTTGAAAAGTTTAAAACAAAACAAGAACCATGTTCCACAACAGGGTACAGTATTAGAAATTCAGTCATGATGCCCAAAGCCAACAGAAACAGTATAATACCATGGTCAAGAAAGACGATGTTGATTTCACTGTAAGTTAGGGACTATCTGGTTTTGTTTGCATGAAAAACTGATGAGGCTACTGACCTCCAGCATTTGCTAGACTGGAATACCTGTACTAGAGTTGTTCTGACCATGAGAAGGTTACTGGTACCAATATTAACATCCTCAAGCTATTGTATTTGCTCTCAGCTGAATACAGTATAATCATCTGGCTTTGGCTGGAATATAATGCCACTGTCATCTATTGCTAGCTGGTATAAAATATAAGAAAACACAACCGTATGAGGGTTTATTACAAGCAAAAGACCCTTGGCTCCAAAGTAAGCAAAAACTGTACATGGCATTTCTATACTGTATTTGGAATACTCCTATCATATTCTCTGCACATTACAGTGCCTAATCCTAGCTCAAACAGCATTATCCAGCCAACAAAGATAATATTATTGCTTTTCTGGACCTTTTGGCAGCAGTGAATACCAACAGGCATAGTAGAATAACCCACTGTATGCTAGAGTAAAGTACAAACCTTTTCATTCTTAACGAAAATGTTTGTCATATAAGTTTTGTAACATTTTTGTTATTCTATATTTCTCCAGTACAGTACTGTAAAATCATCTGACATCACACAAACATTAAGCAAAGTAGGTACAACACTTGTAGGCACAAAGTTTATTATGAGTAAAAGACTCTGGGCTCCAATATATTTAAAAAAAAAAAAAAAAAAAAAAATCCTATTATTACCTCCAAATTTTCTTGTTCTGGTTCATTAAGACCTATTTATACTACAAATACGACACTAAAGAAGCACATGTAATAATGTAACAAAATACAAGAAATTATGAGCATGATTTAATCCTATGAAAATACAGCCAGGGAAGAACTTTAACACTTTCAAGCTCCTGTGCCTCATCCTCAGCTTAAGTAAACCCCCTGGTGTTGCTGTAATATGGTAGAATACCCGAGCTGCCCTAACCGTGAAATGATTAATGATACCAGTATTATGAGTTCATGTGATTCTCACCATATAGTTTGCCAATAACTGGAATAGAATGCAAGCATCGTCTGGTGCTGGATGAAATAAAATATGGAAAAAGAAAGATTATGTGTGGATCTATAAATGAGCTACCTTTAAAAACCTTCTCCAGGTGAACAGGCCAAACACAGTGTCTAACATTCACTATCTCTTTATCATCTTGTTCTGGATTACACAAAATTATTCACATTAACAAAAGCTTCATTCTGATTACCTTAATAACAAGAAATTAACCCTCGTCGAATCGGAATGTGTGGAAAATTGGACGAAAAGAAACAAGCGCTATAACATGTTCTGTATTCAAACAACCTTTACAAGGATGAAGAGAGAACCTGTATTTTTTTTTACAAGCTTTGGCTGACAACAAGCCATCCCCACCAACAAAGAAGACATTCTAGTTACCTTAATTACAAGGGGTGGGCCTTTGATGAGCCAAAATATTTAGGAAAACAGGACAACACGCCAGACTGACATCCACGAATCCCTTTCGGCTGCTTCTATGCCAACCTAATCTTCTCCTTCTTACTCTTCGCGTGGTGACTGGTGACATCCTTTTCATTGCCCCTGCTGTTACCCGACGAATTTATTCAATTGGGAAAGATTCTTTTATTGAGGGAGTATATCAAGCGTAATTCTGTCCTCTCCATTCGACGACTAAGTTGAATAAAATTGTTAGGAGATTGAAAAGACATACTGTAACCTAATGAAAAGACATCGGATCATGTGACTAGGCATTGTAACACTTCTTTCAAAGCAATTTATTTTACCTATTACACGCTAATATCATCTTGTAAATTAGTAGGCCCTCCCTATGTCCTACCTTCCTCTGCTCTGCCCTTCACTATCCTACCTTCCCCTGTTCTGATCTACCCTGCCCAGCCCTGCTTGTCCAGCCCAGTCCTACCCTGTCCTGTTCTACTGTCTCATTTTGCCCAGTCCTGCCCTACCATGCTCTACCTTCCCTAGCCACTGCTCTGCTCTGCTCTGCCCAGACTGCTATGCACTGGACTACACTACACTGTCCTGTCCTGCACTGTGCGTCCCTGCTATCGGATCCCTACAATTCCACGCCCTACCCAGTAGCATCCTTTCCTGTCTACCCTTCCCTGCAGTGTCATGTCTTGTCCCATCCTGTCTACCCTTTCCAGCAACGTCATGCCTTGTCCTTTCCAGTCCTGTCCTGCCGTATATCAGAGCAGTACAGATCTTGTATCGTGGCAGGACAGGTGATGTGTCAGCTAGGCAGGATAGGTTATGTGTTACTGCAGGATAGGTCAGGTCATGTGTCAGGGTAGGATAGGTTATGTGTTAGTGCAGAACAGGTCAAGTCATGTATCAGGGCAGGACAGATGATGTGTCAGCGTAGGCCAGGTCATGTGTCATGGCAGGACAGGTCATGTCATACGTCAGGACAGGACAGGCAATGTGTCAGGGCAGGACAGGTGATGTGTCAGAGTAGGACAGGTGATGTGTCAGGGCAGGACAAGTGTTGTGTCACGGAAGGACAGGTGATGTGTCAGGCCAGGACAGGTGATGTGTCAGGGTAGGGCAGGTGGTGTCAGGGCAGGACAGGTGATGTGCCAGGGCAGGACAGGTGACGTGTCAGGGTAGGACAGGTGATGTGTCAGGCCAGGACAGGTGATGTGTCAGGGTAGGACAGGTGATGTGTCAGGGCAGGACATGTGATATGTTTTGTTACATGCTGCCTGGTTATCTGTCCAGCCACGCCCTGTTTCACCTTACCCTGGGATAATAACCCTATCATGGACTGTCGTGATTTACTGCTTCACTTTTTTTTTTTTTTTTTTTTTTTTTTTATTCCTGAGACGATTAATGTATATTTGTGTCCTGAATGGGTAAATAAAGGATACCTCAACGCCTCCACTTCCAAAACTCTCCCCAAAGCCCAGTAAATTGTGTTATGGCAGCAAGCATCAAGCAGAATAACCGTCCTTTAAATGAATACGTTACGGTTTGGGCACGCTAGTGTTTTATGAATTTGGCACCGTATTTTAGGAGGCTTAACGATTCCTGGCACTTCTTCTTCAGCGATTTATGCGGCATGTTACACCACAACGTAACCTAGTTTATCAATGTTATTATTTGTTAAGAAAATGCAAGAGGATATTCAGGCATGGTGGGTAGAAAAAATCGCCAAGATGTGCTACAAATAGCTCAAAATCCGCCACCAGTTAACCCCGAGGAATAATAATCCTTAGAGGGGTAAGGGCTCGGTGCTACCATCCTCTCGCCCCGATGTCCAACTTAAAAATGATGAGTTTGCTGTTATTTTACCTTTAACAACTCGTTCTTTTGTGTAGGAATATGACAAACAGGTTTCTTCAACAAATTCTTGTGTTATATGCCCCAAATACAACAGAAATAATGAATATATGGCGAAAAACATATTTGCGATCATAGTTGCCAATGCCAGAATAAGCTGCTCGTAACTTATCAGCGAGCGACGCAACAAAACGAGCCACATTTCTCAAGTCTGACGAGTGTTATGATATCATGTCGTCTTGGTGGCGGCAACATAGTCACACCTCCAGCCATCCCTGTAATAATTCTCTCTTCTCACTACGACAGAAAAACCTCTAAATCTATGAAGACACCATGATCTGGGAACTGCTTGGGTCGCCAAGGGGGTGTGAGGGCTCCAGATTTGCCTGAACTAATTGGATTCTTTCACCTGGTGTGCACTTAGCATGCATCTATTGACTGTGTTAACTACACTACAAAATTACACAAAAATATGTTACTCTTTTAGACACAAAGTTGGCAATTATGGTACATGTTGGAAAACGGCGCTAAAATATCATTAATATAAAAATCACAGACTTTGGTACCGTTGTGGATTTGGAAAGACGGTCAACTGTTTCTTATAAGAAGAGAAACATCGTGATCAATTTTCATCTTATCTGCATAAATCATTGGTTTAATTCTTATCCTGACACCTGTCCTGTCTTGTCCTACCCTAACGCTTATTCTCTCACTGCATAGCCTTGTCCTGCGCCGTCCTCCTTTTATTTTTCACTTTCACTTAGTAACTCGACCATCTTACTTTCTTGAGGGCCAACAAGCTGAATCAATGATGGTTCGATCCATCCGATGGTTGACATAGTTTGATTTAAAAAGTATTTCTTTCCAGCTACTTTGGTCAGATTTGTAGAACTAACGCTAATAAATGAAGTGACAAAACGAAATAATATTTCGTGGATATGGATTTTATTTCCTATGAATACATCTGGCGCCTTAAGAACAAATTTAATGACACGAATGAATCAGTTCGACCAAAACTTCAAGCTCTCACAACACTTTCGAAGCACGCAGTTCCCAGATCACAGTCTGATAATGAGTTAACGAATATCAGATAAACACGGCAAGAGTAGTCACAAAACTGAGAGGAATTGGCACTAGAAACCAATTTCTCCCTAATAGGGGAGGGCGGTGATGATTCGGCCACTTTTTCGTAAAAAAATCATAATAAATAAAGTTTAAGAAATTCTTAAAATCTGCTTATTCCAAGAGGAAGCCACATCTTTTGGCTCTTTTGTGTGCTATTGTCAGTTCTTAAACTTACGTCATTTCTTGGCAGTAATCCAAACTCTTAAGGTCTCCAAAATGGCCGAACCATCCCTCTTGGTGTGGATGATTCGGCCACTGGCGTTGGATGGTTCGGCCACCATGTGGGATGATTTGGCCACTTGTCTCTGGGGCTCAATTAAAGATTAAATACAGTAGGAAAATTAAGAATCAAATTTTCATCTGTGCTGACATGGTTTATTGGATTTATTTTTACCTAAACAATCTCCTTTTAATGAAACAAGGAACAAACAATCTCCTTATAATGAAATTAAATGGTTCTACTCTTGCCTATCTCAGATAAAATAAAACTATAATTTTGTGAAAGAAAATATCCAAGTCAAATGAAAGCTACTTCTCTTACATGCTGTTTACTCAACACATTTTAAATCAAGCGAAACAAAAATCCAAAGTTGTAATACCTTTGCCTTCGCTTAGTGCTTTATGAAACTGGTTCAGGTAATACTCCAATTATAACGTTTCTTGAAACAGAAGCTTCATCAATTTCTGAGGGAAAGTAGAGAGAGAGAGAGAGAGAGAGAGAGAGAGAGAGAATATGTAATTTTATAGAAAAAAGGTAAGGGGATGAGTCTGTTTTGATGTGGCAGAGGTAAACCAGCTCTGCTGTTGGGCCCTGCTGCGGATGTTACTGATTGCATTGCGCAGTTGACCCTTGTGCGGTGTGGTGCGGTGAGGATCAGTCCGTTCTCCCCTTTGGGGCTAAGATGCGAATGAGTGTTTGAATGGATGAGTAAATGTGGAGTGTGTCGTCCTGTCTCGGCTACCTCCCTTTCCTTGGGGGAAGCAGCCTAGGTATATAGATAGCTAGATAGATTGAAAAAAATCATTAAATAAAGAAAATAAATCATTAGATAATTATGAGGGATGGTTCGGCCACCTGGCAACCCTGCCGAACCATCCCTCACTTCAAGTGGCCGAATCATCCCCCATGTATAAAGATGTACACATGGCGCCCCAAAACCCAGAGTTGATAAGCTGTTCGAGTGTTATGTACTCTCACGTCGCCTATAGACAATAAATGATATTTGTACTATATATGGATAACAACCCTGAAGTATTAATGGAGCTACTGCTTACGTTAGATCACCGAAAAAGTACATAGGGGTCATGAAAAATCATAAAATCTAACCTGACGTTGCTGTTTCCCGGCCAACCAAAACAAAAACACATATACCATCTGTCGGCAAGATCACGCAACTTCATGTGAAATCTCAATGATCTAGGTCCCCTACATTATTCAGGAAGGCCAGTGGCCGAACCATCCTCCTGGCCGAACTATCACTGCGCTCCCCTACTAATCCCTCGCACATTCTAAGTCCATCAAAAACTAATCCCCACAATGTTATTTTTCTTGCCTTAAGCCAAAATGATATGATAATGCTCCTCTTATAACTTGACAACACTGTTCAGACCATAATTTCGTCTTAAACAGTAATTTAATGTTCTTTAGGCGATATACTAGAGATGTAACTAGTGTATTAAACATTTTTACTCATTTTTGTACAAAAGAAATGGTGTTGGAAGATATAATAATGGATATATCGTCATTTGAAGTTGGCCACCGAGGTGTGAGGGTCGCAGGGACATCGCTGTTATTGGCTGGAATACCAGTGGTCTCCATGGCAACGTAGACTCACTCACACGTCAAAAATACACGAAGTTTTTGGTTACTGTTGGTGTTCTCTTTAATTAAGATGACAGAAGGAGAAAATATAGCCTAACTGCTGATATCTTCGAATATCATAAACTATACTTTTTGTTATGCGGTGTTTTTAAGGCGACTTCTCGTCGTAAAAACACTAGCTACTGAAGCGGGGTCCTCTTTCTAGACCGGAAGTAAAGCACCAACAAAGGAACAGGACATAAAAACCAGGCAGTATACCTTAACACATCTATTACCTTAATTCTAACCGTAACAATACACGTAGAGTGATATTTGAGATACAGGGACACAGAGACACAGAGTTAACACTTAGCACCACAAAGTAAAGTTATACTGAATACACACTACAATGTTCATACAGGGAGATCGTGAATTATCTACAATATTGCTTATACGTCACTTGGAGGCAGGATATAAATAAAATTGTTCACATAAGGAATAAATATGGTTGGGAGCCTGTATGGGGAATACTACCATAAATGAGGTAGGGTGCGGATAGCGACACTCGACGCTGTCACCTTGTCACGGAGACACTAACGCTTAGCCTTTTGACTGGCCCGCGCGCCCTTACCTCAGGTGGACACAGAAAACTCTCTGACTCTCTTACATGGGGGGAGAGGGGGACTGGGATAATTACACAAAGTTCACTTTCTGCCCTGTCAACACTGAGTTCTGGTAGGCCACTATCGACTACTCTGTTCCTTACGGAGTCACTGTGCACTGTTCTTTTTTATTCCAGTTGTTCTTGACACAAAGAGGGAGGGTGAATCACTGTTTTCCTGTTTCCTGGGTAATAGTCACTCTAGGTCGCATTCGTAGGTGGGGTGCAGGGAGGCTCTCCCGTCTGGGGGCCTCGACCTGGGAGGCGGCCCCCGTACTAGGGCCGCGCCGGTGGGGTGCAGGGAGGCCCTTTGGTCTGGGGGCCTCAACCTGATAGGTGGCCCTCGGGACTGGGACCAAACAGCCGGAGTAATCGGGCCTGCCGTTTCTGACTCCGGGGAGTGAGGGAGCCCGGATCGCCTTCGTCAGGAGTTGGAGAGTCTGGCCTGGGCGTCCTGGGACTGCGGGCACCAAGGGGGAGAGGCGCCGTCAGGACTGGGCTGCGGCAGCGTCTCCTACGGGGCTCGGACAGGAACAAGGAACTCCCGGGTGTAGGCGGTAAGCCCGATATCGGGCCTTGCCACCACTCTAGCGTCTCCTCCGGGGCTATATTCCCGGGTGGTGACGAAGGGCTCCCCGAAGGGAAAGAGGCTGGAGGAGGACTCACGTTACTCGTGTCCTCTCGAGTACGTCTGTAGGCCGGAGCCTGGGGTCGCCTTCCCCTGTCACGTACTCTGGCTGTAGCCGTGGACTTGCCCGGCGTACGGGGAACACCTGTAGGGCGAACGGGGCCGTCCTTTCGCCGCAGCTTGGGACCGCTGGCGTGATGTTGCTCCCGTAGTAGGAGACAAGCCGGAGTGAGGGGCACAGAGGCCACACTCTCTCCAATACGGATTGAGTCTACCTTCAGGGGCTTCTCTACCCTGGTACGTGCCCCGGCCGGAGCCGAGTGCCTACCCGTACGGAGAACAACTGCAGGACGTACGGGGCCGTCCTCGCGCCACGGCTTAGGACCGACGATGGGGTGTTGCTCCCGTAATAGGGAAGTGCTACACATACGGTTGCTCTTTACCCTGGTCCGTACTCTGGCCGTAGCCGGAAGCTGATCTATCCGATCAGGAACAACTGCCGGACGTACGGGGCCGTCCTCGCGCCGCGGCTTAGGACTGACGACGGGGTGTTGCTCCTGAAGGGGAGAACAGCAAGAGAGTGATGCGCTGGGGCAACTCTCTCTCTCTGGTGTGCTAAGGCCGGAGCCTGGGGTCGCCTTCCCCTTCACACACTTTATAAGGCCGTAGCCTTGGGCCTCCTGCCCTAGAGGGTGTCACAAAGCCGTCAATACGGTGGTACCTGGGACTGAATCTGGTTCAGTCCCTCCCCTATTCTGGCGATCATTGCTCCGCCCGCAATGTAGTCTACTTTCCATGATCACCTGGGGTTGGGACAATTGCGGGGAACAAGGGCCCAGGACCGTAATGTCCTGATGACCCTCTTGGACGGGGTCATTAACCTCACCGGTGTGTCCTCCTGGGGTGGTGGTGCGCTGGCGGCCCGGTGGTGGGGTGGGGGGTGGTGAGGTGGGAGGTCCGGCGGCGGGCACGGCGGGCATTTTACTTTTGTTAATGGGTGTACGAAGAGATGGTTTTAGAGCGTACGGATGGTATAGTGGGCTGGTGTTGGCAGCAGACAGTTATGATAGTGGAGAGGTGGCCTAAGACAGTGGCTGAATTCACCACACCCACACTGCTTGCTCTACTCGCATGACCAGTCCTGTCCTGACACATGACATGTCCTGTCGTGACAGATGACCTGTCCTGTCATGACATGTGACCCGTCCCGTCCTGACAAATGACATGTCCCGCTCTGACACATGACCTGTCCTGATGCATAATCTGTTTTGTCCTGCCCTAGTCCTGCTCAGACTATGCCCTACCCTGTCTTGCTCTGAACGTCCCTACAACAGATTACTACCCTACAATTCCCTGCCCTGCTAAGTCACATCCATTCCTGTTTTCCCTTCCCTCCAATATCATTTCCTGTCCTGTCCTGCCGTATGCAAGAGCATTACAAATCCTGTATCGTGGCAGGACAGATCATATGACAGGGCAGGACAGGTGATGTGTCAGGGCAGGACAGGTGATGTGTCAGGTCAGGACAAGTGATGCGTCAGGTCAGGACAAGTGATGCGTCAGGGCAGGACAGGTGATGCGTCAGGGCAGGACAGGTGATGCGTCAGGGCAGGACAGGTGATGCGTCAGGGCAGGACAGGTGATGCGTCAGGTCAGGACAGGTGATGTGTCAGGTCAGGACAGGTGATGTGTCAGGTCAGGACAGGTGATGTGTCAGGTCAGGACAGGCGATGTGTCACGGCAGAACTGGTGATGTGTCAGGAAAGGACAGGTAATGTGTCAGGACAGGTTAGGTAATGTGTCAGGGATGGACAGGTCATTAGTCAGGGCAGGACAGGTTATGTGTTAGAACAGGACAAGACATGTGTCAAGACAGGACTGGTCATGTGTCAGGACAGGACAGGTCATGCTAGTAGAGCAAGCAGTGTGGGTGCGGTGAATTCAGCCACTGTCTTAGGCCACCTCTCCACTATCATCACTGTCTGCTGCCAACACCAGCCCACTATACCATCAGTACGCTCTTAAACCATCTCTTCGTACACCCATTAACAAAAGTATAGTTTATGATATTCGAAGATATTAGCAGTTAGGCTATATTTTCTCCTTCCGTCATCTTAATTAAAGAGAACACCAACAGTAACCAAAAACTTCGTGTATTTTTGACGTGTGAGTGAGTCTACGTTGCCATGGAGACCACTGGTATTCCAGCCAATAACAGCGTGTCCCTGCGACCCTCACACCTCGGTGGCCAACTTCAAATGACGATATGTCCATTATTATATCTTCCAACACCATTTCTTTCGTACAAAAATGTGTAAAAATGTTTAATACACTAGTTACATCTCTAGTATATCGCCTAAATAACATTAAATTAGTGTTTAAGACGAAAATATGGTCTGAACAGTGTTGTCAAGTTATAAGAGGAGCATTATCATATCATTTTGGCTTAAGGCAAAAAAAAAAAAAAAAACAACAACATGGTGGGATTTAGTTTATAATGGACTAAGAATGTGCAAGGGATTAGTATTGGGGAGAAATTGGTTTCTAGTGCCAAATCCTCTTAGTTTTGTGACTACTCTTGCCGTATTTGTCTGATATTCGTTAACCCATCATCAGACTGTGATCTGGGAACTGTGTGCCTCGACCGTGTTGTGAAAGCTTCAAGTTTGGGTCGAACTGATTCATTCGTGTCACTAAATTTGTTCTTAAGGCGCCAGAAATATTCATAGGCAAGAAAATCCATATCCACAAAATATTATTTCGTTTTGCTATTTCATTTATTATCCCTTGTTCCACAAATTCTACCAAAGCAGCTAAAAAGAAATACTTTTTAAATCAAACTATGTCAACCATCGGATGGATTGAACCATCAATGATTCAGACTGTCGGCCTTCAAGAAAGTAAGATGGTCGAGTTACTAAGTGAAACTGAAAAATAAAAAGAGGAGGGCGCAGGACAAGGCTATGCAGTGAGAGAACAAGCGTTAGGGTAGGACAAGACAGGACAGGAATCAGGATAAAAATTACACTAATGATTTATGCAGATAAGATGAAAGTTGATCGCGATGTTTCTCTTCTTGTAAGAAACAGTTGACCATCTTTCCAAATCCACAACGGTACCAAAGTCTGTGATTTTTATAATAATGATATTTTAGCACAGTTTTTTCAACATGTACCATAATTGCCAATTTTGTGTCTAAAAGAGTAACATATTTTTGTGTAATTTTGTAGTGTAGTTAACACAGTCAATAGATGCATACTAAGTGCACACCAGGTGATAGAATCTAATTAGTTCAGGCAAATCTGGAGCCCTCACACCCCCTTGGCGACCCACACAGTTCCCAGATCATGGTGTCTTCATAGATTTAGAGGTTTTTCTGTCGTAGGGAGAAGAGAGAGAATTATTACAGGGATGGCTGGAGGTGTGACTATGTTGCCGCCACCAAGACGACATGACATCATAACACTCGTCAGACTTGAGAAATGAGGCTCGTTTTGTTGCGTCGCTCGCTGATAGGTTACGAGCTGCTTTTTCTGGCACTGGCAACTATCTTCCCAAATATGTTTTTCGCCTTATATTCATTATTTCTGCTGTATTTGGGGCATGTAACACAAGAAATTAATGAAGAAACCTGTTTGTCATATTCCTACACGAAAAAAATAGTTGTTAAAGGTAAAATAACAGCAAACTCATCATTTTTAAGTTGGACATCGCGGCGAGAGGATGGAAGCACCGCGCGCTCACTTCTTTCAGGCTTATTCCTAATCGGGGTTTATTCATGGTGGATTTTGAGCTATCGTAGCATCTTTTCTTAGCGATTTATACCTCATATCATGCCTGAATATCTTATTGTCTTTTGTGCATGAATAATAATAATAGTAATAGTAATAGTAATAATAATAATAATAATAATAATAATAATAAATAAAAATAAAAATAATAATAGACTAAATCACGTTGCAGTGTAATATGCCGCACAAATCGCTGGGGAAGAGGTGCCACGAATCATCTTGCCACCTAAAATACGGTGACTAATTTATAAAACGCCAACCGTTCCTAACCGTAACGTATTCATTCAGAGGACGTTCATTGTGCTTGATGCTTGTTACCATCACACAATTTTACTGGGCTTTTGGGAGAATTTTCAAGGTGGAGGAGTTAGAAATGCCCCTTATTTACCCATTTAGTACATAGCTATACATTATTCGTTTGGAAAATAAAATAAAATAAAGTGAAACAATACAACACGCCAGTTGATGACAGGCTTATGATTCCAATGTCAGCTGAAACAGGACGTGGCTGGATAGATGACCAAGCAGCATATTACAAATCACATCAACAGTCCTACCTTTACTCATTACCTGTCTTTTCCTGACTCAAGACATGTCCTGTCACTGTACAAAATCTAAACTGCTCTGTCATTCGGCAGGACAGGAGACTGCAGGGATGGGTAGACAGGAAAGCATACGACTGGGCAAGGCACGGAACTGTATGGTGGAATCCAACAGCAGAGACGTTCAGGGCAAGACAGGGTAGGGCACAGTCTTAAATAGGACTAGGACAGGATTAAATAGTTCATGTTTAAGGAAAGGCAGGTTATGTGTCAGGGCAGGACAGGTTATGTGTCCGGAACATGTCTTGGGTCAGGATGTTCAAGACATTTGTCAGGGCAAAACACTTCACGTGTGGTCTGGTGTCTGGGTAGGACAGGACATGTACTGTGTCAAATTAGAACATTAATCATGTAAAGGAGCAGTAGCGTGGCCACAGAAGTGGCCAGGGTGACCGTGGCCACCCCTGAAATATGCTTTGTTACTCCAGTGTCCAAACCTACATTTTACAGGGATTGCTTCCAGATCCTCATGAACAATTCGTCTTGGGCCACTCTGTAAGTAGGCTTGGCTAACTCGCGGCCAACCCATTAAAAAAAAACCTAGCAACGCCTTTGTTAGAGCAGGACAGCTCCATCTCCTCGTTCATATCTCTGACTTCTTATCAGTCTTGCTTGGGAACGAACACATGTCTTACATCGTTTCTCGCAGAACCGGCAGCGTAACAGTGAGATATTTTTAAATTCCTGGTTGGGTTTTAAGGGTCAGATTCTAAAGACCATATGCTCATCGGTTGAGGACGATCCCTAGCAACTCTTCCTTACCACTTTCTATGCCTAGTAGTTTAGACTCTCTTGTATTTTATAGTTTTCACAGTTACTTGGCTCAGAGTTTTGTCATTTTGAAGTTTATTTCACATAGCTCTGGGGCAGGAAAAGACACTCCTACGGCTGTACATCCTTTCCAAAACACCTCTTTGTGACTAGACCCATACTCCTGTGTTAATTTATTGGTGCAACTCAGCAGTCAAAATGGAAGGATGGCATTCTTAGGTTAAGTTAGGGGAAAACGAGTATAGTTATGTAAAAAAAAAAAAAACTTGTTCATTATGCACATTGCAGCCCACTGTCGGAACAACACAAGACCCTCAAAATACGACTCTTAGAATATGACTCACAGAATACGACTCTTATACGACGACCACCAGAATACGACTCTTAGAATACGACCCTCATAATACGACTCTTTAATACAACACTCAAAATACAACCCTTATAAAACGACCCTCAGAATACGATCCTTATAATACGACCCTCAGAATACGACCCTTATAAGACGACCCTTATAAGGCGATCCTTATAATACTATAAGAATACGACCCTTACAGCACGACCCTCAGAATACGATTCAGAATACGACCCTTATAATACGACTCTTAGAATACGACCCTTAGAACACGACCTTCAGAAGACGACCCTTACAGTACGACCTTGAATTTCCCAAGAACTCACTGATACGCTGCCGTCTCACCAACAAAATAATGAAGGACATATGTTTTGGTTCCCACGCAGGAGAGATAATAGGTTAGACTAATAAACTAGTGGAGGAGTGGAGGAGGAGGAGGAGGAGGAGGAGGAGGAGGAGGAGGAGGAGGGTGGAAGGAAGGAAGGAAGGAAGGAAGGAGGAGGAGGAGGAGGAGGAAAAAACAAACAAGAGGAGGAAAAAGATATTGATGATAATGATGACTGATGATAATGATGATTACTAAAACCCACCTATTACTCAAAGGTCATTTAAGCAAATATTGCGTTTTTCTATGACCTATTCTTCCCCCTCAGTACGACAGGCAACAGTCTGATGTACAATCCAAGTCCCTATTACACATCAAGATACCAACAGGCGGGGGGAGAGGGGACAGAGAAGTCCATGATCATTGGTAAGCTAGGAAAGATGAGTAAGTAGAAGTAGAAGTAGTAGTAGTAGTAGTAGTAGTAGTAGCAGTAGTAGTAGTAGTAGAAGTAGTAGTAGCCCCAGGTACATTTGAAACTTGAACCTCCTGCTTTAAGGGGATAGGATATGGACTGAGGGATGTTTGTATAACCAGGCAGATCAACCACCCACTTACTGTACATCAGCGTCACCACGTGAGGCCATCTTTCTTCAGCACCAGGTCATTAAAAAGACAACTGATATTTACCAAGCCACTTTTTTCCCTACAATGAAACACACAACAATCTACTTTACATCCCAGCCAGGTCCCCATTTGTACTGCCAGGTGAACAGGGACATCGGGAAGAGAAAATTGGTGAGAGAGAAAAAAAAAAATCCCAGCAGCTAGGGAACAGATCTCGAGTTTTTCCAGTTGGGAGCAGAATGTATCAACCACTACACCACCAGATCCCTCCAAGTAAGAGAGTTTTAGTGACTGGTCTCGAGAGGGAGAGGGAGAAGGTGCAAGAGAAAGAGAAGAGGGAGAAAAAAAGGAGGGAGGGAGTGAGATAAAATGTAGGAGAGAGAAGGAAGTGGAGGTGAGGGAAGGGGCTGAAAAATTTGAAGAGGGGGAGGGAGATGGAGAGAGAAGGGGGTGAGAAAAAGGGAAGGGGGGGAGGGCGACAAACTGTAAGAAAGAGAAAAGAGCGGAGGTAAAGGAAGAAGTCGCAGAGATTAGGAGAGAGAGAAGAAAGAGGAGGGGGGAGAAGAGAGAAAAAAAAGTGGGGTAAAAGGGGGATAATGAGAAAATGAATAGGAGAGTGGTTTCACTGAACTGGAGAGAGAGAGAGAGAGAGAGAGAGAGAGAGAGAGAGAGAGAGAGAGAGAGAGAGAGAGAGAGAGAGAGAGAGAGAGAGAGAATGGAGGAAAAAGATAGAGAGGATACTTGGGTATATAAAGTGAGAGTGAGAACCAAGCTGCATTGGACTCCCAGTTATCTACAGCCATCTTCCTCTTCTCTTGCTGTGTGTACGTCAGTGTAAGTTAACCTCTGTTATTGTATCTCGTATTCTTTATTTTAATATTGCAATAAACTCTCATATGATGCAGACAACTTCAGTATTAGCTCCAAGTTAGACGATTTTGTGCATTTGATAGTGGGTCATCAGAATCTGCATGTGTTAATAAATGTAATATGGTTAGTGCAACTCGAGGACTCTGTTACAACTACCCACAGACGATTTTATTAAACTGAGAGTGACTTCTTGGAGATTAAGAGTTGAAAAACGAGCACTAAATTGATGTCGCCTGTAAATTTTTGGCAGTGCGGTGCCATCATTTCTAATAATCATGGTAACATCTCTTTTCGATATCAATATTAGAAGAGAACAATATTTTATCGTAGACGTTTCCTTTTCGATATAAGTATTAGAAAAGAACAATATTTTATCGTAGACGCTTCCTTTTTTATATTAATACTGAAAGAGAACAATATTTTATAGGTGTTAAAAAATTAATTAGCCTATACTTAAGAACATATACAGTGGATAAGAGAAAATTCCTGCAACCTTCCTTGTATGCCATGAGGTTGTATCTGACATTATATGGCCAAGAGTTTACGGATGTGCTTTATCTATCTATCTGTCTATCAGTCTGTCTATATGCCTGTCTGTCTGTCTATAAATATATAGTTATTACTTACTGACTGACTGATTTCTTTTTCATATGACAGACTAACAGGCTCATATAATACACGGACGTTTGAAGTGAGTTTCTGCTGGCGACTGTACCATCACCCTTGTAATTTATGTAGTCAGTTTAGAATTCCTGTTTGTGTGTCACCACTTTTGACGTTCGATTCTGCCATTACGTTAACAGCTATTAAAAAATTGTGATTAACGTCTCACTGCTGTCTATAAAGCCGATCTGCCATTTCCCCAATATACAGTATATATATCGCATACTGATCATAAGTCTGGTGTTGTACATAAGTAATTAATTTATTTTCGTACACAGCAAGACGCTATGATGAAGGTGATGCAGGCAGTGATAGTGGCAGTGGCCGTGGGTGTAGCTGGCGCCTACTCCGCTACGGCAGGTAAGGGAAAATGTTCCACACCTAGATCAACTGGTGGTCGCAGGTGTTGTACTTTGTGAGTTCTCATTCTTGTTACTTTTAATTCTTGCTATTTGCAGATGGGATGGAACAAGTTAACAGTCAATAGATTATAGTGGAGGCCTTTGTCCTGCAGTGGACAGACTCAAGCTGAAGATGATAATCTCCAGACGATTTTATTCATTTTCGACTCTTCAAACTGTAGGGGCTAGGACCTTCATTTACCCCTTCAGCTGGAGGTCTTCTACACCTTAAATAAAGTCGTCCAGAGACAGTGAGAATACAATGAAAAATAAGTCTTGGAATGAAGTGGTTAACACTGTCACGAATTTCAGATCCATGCCCAGTGCCCTTCGAGTTGGTGGGGGAACAATGCTACTACTTTTCCAGCACCACCCTCAGCTGGACCGACTCACGCCAGTACTGCCAGAACCTGCTGCCTGACCGTAATGCTGACCTGGCTGTGCTCGACCTGACCTGTTGTGACTACAGGCACCTCATCGCTCACATGGACCTCTCAGGTAGAAATATATAATCAAGGTGTCACAACTCCAAGTTCATAATGATACCAGAGAAAAAGGGAATGTGAAAAGAGACATCATAAGTTAATGGCTATTTTATATATATATATATATATATATATATATATATATATATATATATATATATATATATATATATATATATATATATATATATATATATATATATATATATATATATATATATATATATATATATATATATATATGCTTCATTATATACAGTATGCCTTCTTGGTTACACGATCTGAAACAACTCCTTGCTAATTTCTTACTCTTGACCTCGTCCATCACATGACTTATTTTTTACATTCTTCTTGATTCAGTACATCGATTTTACTAACCTTACGCCTTCTAATACAGAATGGAGATTAGAAAGCATTTATAATCCTTCTAAGTGGAAATGTTTCTCTTACGAAGAATAAAATCGTCTGCAGATGACAAAACTATAATATAAAAAACGTCATCTGGCTGACGAGCTTAAGGGTATTTGCCCAACAGTACGCACAACCCATTATCCATGTAAGTCCTCTGTTTTCTTATTACAGGTCTCCAAGGCGATCACTGGTTGGGTGGCAGCAGCTTCGGCCACGAGGGGTATTGGGCCTGGGTGGACGGCCGACCCATCGACCTTGGGGCTAACTACTGGAGGTATGACGAACCTGGAGCAGGTTATTTCTCTGTGTATCTGGGAAGGGAGGGAGGCCATAATCGCTATGCTCTGCGGAGTGGAATCGGCTCTGCAGATAATGTTTTTATCTGCCAACTGGACGTTCATGCTATGATGTCGACAGTCAATTAATTTATTTCTGCATTTCTCTCTCTCTCTCTCTCTCTCTCTCACACACACACACACACACACACACACACACACACACACACACACACACACACACACACACCCGCGTGCGCGCGCTGGACATACCATTCCGTTAACAACATATAACTTGATATAATTTACGCAAAAGAATTTTGTACCTCTCTGTTTTGCTCAGACTGATAGTGCAGTGTCCACGCTTGTCCTGCCTGACTGGTTTTGATTGGATAGGAATGGTGTTGCTAAGATACGGACGGATCCTTAGTTTTTCATAGAGATTAGTACACTTTATAAATACTAATTGCATCTTTTCCTGGTTTAATGTTTAGTTCTCCCTTACAGTGATAGTCCATATATAATTTACAAGCTTTCACATCCATGTTCAAAGCCCCTTGATCTCAGCTGATTAGTTAAAAAATATATTACTCTGAAGCGTTACTCTGTTAGCTGAGAGGACGAGAAGGGAGTACGGAACACTCATTACTCTGGATTTTAATTCTGTAATACAAGGAAGAAGGAACCACAGGCCAGACGACCGAAAGATTGTTCCCTCCAAGAAAAACAAAACAAAAACAAAGAGCCAAATTCAGGTTATATGGGCAAAATCTCACAAAATAATATTCCTGAATCCGCACCTGCCTGAAGAAAGGTAGTAGAGAAAATATTGTCCCATTAATTAACCGCTTAGTAGGAAAATGAACAGCTGTTATAAAAAAAAATCACACTTTAAGAATAATAATTGTAAGTCCAGGTTTCCAGTAAAGTGTGTGAAAAACTAAACAGAATAAACTTTGCATTGAGATACATGTATATTTATTTACAATCCCTATGAATACGACTCTTAAAAGACGACCCTCTGAATGCGATCCTTTAAATACGACCCTGAATACTACCTTTAAAATACAACCTTAAGAATACGACCCTCCGGAGTATGACCCCTAAAATACGACCCTTGGAAAACTACCCTTAGGACCTTCTGAATACGACCCTTAGATTAGGACCCCTACAATAAGACCTTTCAAATTCGACCCTGAAATACGACCCTCAGAGTACGACCCTAAAAATAAAAAAAAATCGCCCTTAGAACATGACGCTTATAATACTACCTTGAGATGTCCCTCCCCCCCCCCAAAAAAAAAAAAAAAATGACACGCTGCCAGATCAGACAAAAAATATAGGACATGTGGCTCGGTTCCCATGCACAGGTGATAAGATGCTGGGTAGGCTGGTAGGTTTATCCAATTATTAACCATTATACCACTGGGTGTATGATTGAGAGAGAGAGAGAGAGAGAGAGAGAGAGAGAGAGAGAGAGAGAGAGAGAGAGAGAGAGAGAGAGAGAGAGGGAGATTGCAGTGGGGGGGGCAGGGAGATTAAGGGAAAGAAGGAGGTAGGAGTACAAAAATGAGGGAGGTAGGAGATAAAATGAAGAGGGAGGGAAGAGGGACCGGGAGGTGAAGGGAGAGAGGGAGGTGCGAGGGAAAAATAGGGGGAGAGGAGGAGGGAGGGAGATAAATATGAAGGAGGGGAGATGGAGGAGCGAGTAAGATGTCGTGATGAAGGTGATGCTGACAGTGATAGTGGCAGTGGCGGTGTGTGTGTGTCATGCCTTCGCTACGACAGGTAAGTTAACTATATACTGAAAAATAATTACATTTACCTATGGAAAAAAATGCTAATTGGTGAGATACAACTATTTCACTTTGTTACACGTATATATGAAAAATTCGTTTACTGGAGAGATACAACTATTCCACATGTGTTATATTCACTCATGGAAAATTTATACAAAGTTAGATAACCTAAATACAGAGACGTGCCCAGCGCCCTTTGACCTGGTGAGGGAACACTGCTACTACTTCTCCACCAACTACCTGAACTGGACCGACGCACGCCAGTACTGCCACAGCCTCATGCCCAACCACAGTGCTGACCTGGCCGTGTTTGACCTGACCTCCTGTGACTACAGAAACCTCCTCGCTCACATGTTTCTCTCAGGTACATATCGTTTGTTTGTTCCTTCGTTTAAATGGCTCTAACATAAAAAACTAAATAAAAAAAAAATCCATTCACCAAACTACAGATATCTTCCATGCATAAAAAAAAAATCTAACAGTTGGATTTAACACGCTATGGGTTGAAATTTGGGGGGGGACTAATCTGGGGACGCGAATTTCCCCACCAGCACAACAAACCATTAACCCCAACGCTATCTGTGTCTTATTACAGGTCTCCAAAATAATTACTGGGTGGGAGGGAGCAACTTGGGCAATGAGTATTGGGTCTGGGTGGACGGTCGGCCCTTGGATCTTGCTGCTGACTACTGGAGGGTGAGCGAACCAGCAGAAGGCGATTCTTACTCCCTCTTCCTGCAAAGGGAACGAGGCTACGAAAGATTTGCCCTTCATACCTCAGACAAATCAAGCAATTTTTATTTTATCTGCGAGTTGGACATCCATACCAAGATGTAGATGGTCGTTTTGTTGTTTTTTGTAAGCTTTCACATCTGTTTACTCTCCACTTTCGTCTGTTTTGTGGTAAATCAGAGTGAGAGTGAAAAAAAAAAAACTATCGCTTTGTCTAATGAATCCTTCCTTAAATAAGTTTGTCAGCAAATAAAACACTGAGTAACCAAGAACTTAAGAAACATTAGCACTTTATCAACACCAGTACTGTAAAGTTGAGGTATCCCTGATCTGTTATTACACCTGAACTACAGAGGAAAGAGTAAACTCATATATTTATAGTTACATCTACTTAACAGACCACAGACAACATGTGACTGAAGATGATCTGTAGGAAGTGTTTCTGCATTCCACTTTATTTTCGTTAAAATGAAAAGATAAAGTCCAGGGATTTCCAGCTTGACTGGTTTTGACTGGAAAGATTTGGTATTGTTATGAATACATGAGCTGGAGAATGCATTATTCTACAAAGCTAATAGCCTACTGATAATTGGCTCTGTAAAAATCTCCAGAATTTAAAGATACTCCATCAGTCCAAGAACAAAATCAATAGCGTCAAACAAAAGTGAATTTCATAAACCTAGTCTGAAATTAGAAGCTTGAACATTATCAACTCAAGTGTATTTCATTCATACACCAATGGTCAACCTCATCCCAAGTCTGTGGACATTAACTGAGAAATAATGTATCAGCTTCAAGACAGAGCTGTGGTGCTTGAGAAGGGCAAGTACCTCAAGGGAAGAGGGAGGGAGAGAAGGAGGCAAGAGGGATGGGGGGGGAGACGGAGGGAAGAGGAGGGGGAGAGGAAGGATGTGCGACAGGGAGAGAAGGGAGAGGAGAGAGGGGGGGACAGGGAGGGAGAAATGATGGGAAGTGGGAGGGAGAGAGAGAGGGGAGAAGGAAGAGAAAAAAATGGAGTGAGGAGGGAGATAAGACGAAGTAAGGGGAAGGCAGGGGGGGGGGAAGGGGGACTAGAACATATAAAAGAGAGACTGACAACTTATTGACATTCCACCCCTAGTTATCTACCAAAATCTCTCTCTTATATTGCTCTGAGTAGTCTAAGTTATCTATGTTATGCTATCCCTTATTCCTTATTTTGATATTACAGTTAACTCTCTCATGATAGGGACAGCTCAAGTGGTTTATTCCAGTTTGAGTTCGACGATTTTGTTCAGCTGGGCTTCAGGGCCTGGGAGTGTTAGTTTTGGTACTATTTTCACTGTCAAGGAAACCCATGTGGTCTATGCCAGCTAACGAGAGCGAGTCCTAGCAGCCTGAGAGAGTTAAAGCACACACACACACACACACACACACACACACACACACACACACACACACACACACACACACACACACACACACACACACACACACACTCCTTTGCTTTAGATAGTAAACAAGCTTTCCTTCTGACACTGCAGTATTTTCATTTATAATCGCCACTGTAGGTACTGTTTTACGGTTTTTAAAAATTTAAAGTGAACAACACCACTCTAAAGATAGAAAAAAAGATCTTGTATATTTAACTACTTGTACAAACACCTTAGTATTTCACCGAGTCGAAACAAAGTGCTCGTAATATGTCACCTTTTGACTTACTCTTCAGCTGCTAAGTCCAGAACAACTTTCAGAAAAATTATTAAAGTTCCATTGCTGCCTAGGGACCCAATTTGCCATTTTCCTTATCTAATTGTGAAATTTTAAAATACTCCCCTGACTTTGAGAAGAAGGAGGATTTACTGTAAAAGTGTAGTGTAATATATAAATAAATCAATTTGTTTCCTTACCCAGCAAGACGCCATGATGAAGCTGATGTTGACAGTGATAATGGCAGTGACCATGTGTGTTTTTAGTGCCTCCGCCACTCCTGGTAAGTCAACTGCTAATCGGACAGGTAAACTCGCTTACGTAGAAGTTGTTCACTGATATGATACCTGCATTAAAGAAAAAATGGGAGGGGGGGGAGGAAGAAAACAATGAAAACTTCTTCATATGTCTAGATACTTGTTTCCATGTCAGATACTTTACGGTACTATGATAATTTACGGTACTACGATTTTGTATCCAGACGGTTTCATATACCACTGGATACACTTTCTGAACTGTGTGATTAAATACAGCTTTCACTGGCTTGTTCACAGGTGGACAGGAAGACATGGAGGCGATTTGCTTGTGGCCACCCCTTATGGGATTACGGCGTCTGGCTATAGATAGATAGGCAAATAGATGGACAGATAGATAGATGGAAGTGATTAACATTATCACTAAATACAGAGTCGTGCCCAGCGCCCTTCGAGCTGGTGGGAGAACACTGCTACTACTTCTCCACCAACTACCTGAACTGGACCGACGCACGCCAGTACTGCCACAGCCTTATGCCTGACCGCAGTGCTGACCTGGCCGTGTTTGACCTGACCTCTTGTGACTACAGGCATCTCCTCACTCACATGTCTGTCTCAGGTAGGTGGAATATAAGAAGTCATTGTGTCACGGCAGCAAGTTCACAAGCATTTTCTTTCATCATCATCATCATTTTCAGTTTTACGTCTATTTTCCATGCAATGAGACGGACGCGTTCATCTGATAGCACTCATTCATCTTGCTCTGTCTCATCCTAGCCCTCTAATAATACCTCTAGATCTAAGGTCAGCACACAGTACCTCATCCAGTGTCTTCCACGGTCTCCTTCTCCGTCAATAGCCCTGCGCCTCAAAACTTGTACGCCTCTTAATCTCACTCCTCAAGCCCTTCCTGTTAACACGTCCAAGCCATCTCGGTCTTCTCCTTCTTTAATTTCTTTCTAATATTATAAACATCAAGCCGCCTCCTCAGTTTTCCATAGAATGTCCCGGTATCAGAGCTTACACCATGTATTTATCGGATATTTCTTGTAATAATACCAAGCAAAATGAGGAGGTGAAGAAGATGCTCCTCAGGTTAACAGCCACAATATTCTAAAGTATGCTTGTACATTGCTATATTCCCTTCTCGAATCGACTAACCACCTCACTCTACCTGTAGGTGAAAAAAAAAAAAAAAAAAAGGCAGAATGATGATGATGATATTCATTAATTAAATTCTGCAGTGATACCAGATGTAACCACTGTCATAAACCCTGAATTTTCTTCACAGAATTTATCTGATCAGCTTCTTTTCCTGTCAGTTAGATTTGACTGAAACTTTGGTTGCAAAGCACTTTGATGAACTGACTTTTCATGGAAAGCACCGTAAGTGTTCTGGAAAGTACAGTCTTTAGTAAACTTTATACGTAGTTTTTTTTTTTTTCAGAATAACAAATGAATGCAATCAATCACACATCTAATTGAAAAAATATATATATATCTCCAAAGAATAATATTGTCTAGAGATGGTAAGAACATAAAATACAATGTCCTCGCTCTAAACAGACTACGAGTATTTGCTCATCAGCACACACAGTCCATTACCCTCTACACTTATTTTCTATTACAGTTGTGAAAAATAATTACTGGGTGGGAGGCAGCAACGTGGGCTTCGGGTACTGGGCCTGGGTGGACGGGCGCCCCATGGACCTCTTGGCCAATTACTGGTGGGAAACGGAACCGGAAGGACATGAAACTACCTCTATCGTGTTTCTAAGGGAGGGGGACTATAAGTTTCATCGATATGGCCTTTATGCTGTGCCCAAATCAAACTCCATATTTTTCATGTGCCAGCTGGATGTCCACACGAAGATGCAAACAGTTAGTTAGTCATTTTTTGTAAGCTTTAACATTTTTTCACGTAGTTCAGTGTTTTGCGTTTAATCTGAAAACTAATAAAAATCCCTCTTATTTTATTTACAGCATTATATAAACACGAGCTATGACAAACACTAGTTCATTAACGAAAAAACTCGCTTTATGTGAATCCTATTTTAAGTACAGCAAAAATATACATAAACTTATGTAAACACCAGTCATTTTACGTAAATAAACGGTAAAAGTAAGGGTTACCAGATTCGCTTTTAGGGAACTGGAAAAATTTCTTACGTATATCTGTACTGAATATATACCTCTAGACTAATTAACCATAAAAAAGCATGTGAGTGGGTATGATATACAGGAAAATTTTTGCGTCTTTATTTATTTATTTGTAGCACTGATAGAGCATGTTCAATGTTATTCTTATTGGCTGGTTTTGAGTTAATATACTTGGTATTGTTATGAACAAGTGGTTGAGATAACTTTGCTTTATAAACTAAATATTTATTAGGAAAATAACTAGCTCTGTTATTAAAAAAAAAAAAAAACGCTAATAGATAGGTCTAGGAGCTCAAGAATGAGTGTAAAACAAAATGAAGTGACTAAAGTTCTCACCGAGAAACTTATAAATTTTTTTAGGGTCCCAAGAATAAGCTATCTATATTTATCTGTCTATATCTATCTATCTGCCCATCAGATTACCAACATATGTCTGTCTATTTATCTGTAAATTTGTTCTAGTAATGTTTTTGACTGACGCTATCTTTTCTATTAGACTATCGTTATCATCTCTGGGAAAATAGGTTACGTGAGAGCACCCTTGCTATTGGTATAAGGTAAAGGTGACATTCGAAGCAGGAAAAAAAATAAAAAGGAAAAGAAAAAGAAAGAGGGCCTAAATCCTTTTCATAATCCTTCTTTGTGATCCAAATTCCTGGTTGTAACTCAGATTATTTATTTATTTATTCATTTATTTATTTATTCATGAAGGAGAAGGACAGCAGAATCTTCCCTTGCATCGTTCTTTCAGGAGCGTCGGATCTAGTGAGGGAAATGATCATGTGTTCTCTGCAGGAAAGACAAGGCATAAGACTACAGAAACTTCCCTTATATCTAGTTCCTCCTGCAAATATGAATTCTGAGTTACGGCAAAGACTCGATCATGTGCCTGAGAATTCCACCATAATTTAGCGTTAGTCTCTTGCTTCAGCGCGACATAAAATGGAAGGATGGCAGTTTTAGATCAAGTTAAAGTGAAGAGAATATTTTAATAGAGCTGGAAAGGTGTCAAAGATACTGTACTGTATATACAGTAGCACTACTTTAGCCACCCGTCATTGGCTGTTTTCTCTTTCCCTTGCTACAAAGAAAACTATACATGTTACCCCCTCTCATGGTCGGTACAACTTTAGTATTTATTGCATCTAACACCTATTATACTGAAATGAAAGTTAGTAATAGGAACATGAGATTTTCCTTATTTGAATTATTGACGATAATCATGTCTTTTAAATCAAATATAAAGGAAATAATATATATACGTTAATTAACAGTGTATTTTAGAGGCACGAACTACAGGACTTTATTAACCCCTTCAGGACCATGACAAGGCCAGCTCCCACTCTGTTTTAGCAGGTGGGAAAATCTCACAACAACAACAACTCCCACCAGGCGTCTGTATTCTCATCCGGATGGACCTCTGGCAGTGACGAGGGGAACGGAGCCAATATTTACCTCACAAGGTTCGAAAATCATGTCTTCTGGTGAATAAAATCGTCTGGTGGTAGCAAGGATAAAATACAACATACGTGATTAACTTGAAGGGGTTAACAGACTCTAGTTTATATGATAAGGAATGCTCAAAAGGCACCTTTAAAATTCTATAACTGTACACACACACACACACACACACACAATCATATATATATATATATATATATATATATATTCCCGTCCAAAGAATGGATTACGAAGAGGGTCAATTGGAGTTTCTCACTCCCATCTATCTATCTATCTATCTATCTATTCCCGTCCAAAGAATGGAGTACGAGGAGGGTCAACTGGAGTTTCTTACTCCCATCTCTCTCTCTCTCTCTATCTCTCTCTCTCTCAGTACGCACAAATACATACGTAAAACCTCTCCGGTACGAAGTCTCTCTTAACTGCACAGAATCCTTTGGAGGCAGAGTATCAGGATTTACAAAAAGGCGTCATGCTACACAAGTGGCAAATGGAGTGAGCGTAATGGCAAACGTATGGGCGGGGGAGAAATTGTGTAGGGGAGACTTATGTGGTGAAAGGCCAGGAGATGAGCTGGAAAGAGAGAGAGAGAGAGAGAGAGAGAGAGAGAGAGAGAGAGAGAGAGAGAGAGAGAGAGGAAGTGACAGTATGGGAAAATGTGCGTGTATGTGATGGAGGAAAAAAACAGAGCAAGAGAGAGGTGAATGGAAGGAGAATGTGAAGCGTGTCAATATTCATGTGGGTTTCATAATTCTGAGCGCTGAAACACACACACACACACACACACACACACACACACACATCTAGCCTTGAGAGAGAGAGAGAGAGAGAGAGAGAGAGAGAGAGAGAGAGAGAGAGAGAGAGAGAGAGAGAGAGAGAGAGAGAGAGAGAGAGAGAGAATCACTTAGTATTCAAGTCTGGGAAGGGAGGGCAGCATCAGACTCTCTTTTGTGTCTGTCATGTTATTTTTGTTGTTTGTATTGTTTGTGGGATTTTGATGTGGGAGGATTTCTAGAAGTGGCCCTGTCAGTCAGTTACACCCTAAAGATTTTCACTCTAGCAAAGCCCTATATATATTTCTAATATATTTCTAGTATTTCTGTATTTGTCTTTTTTGTGGATCTGTTTATTGCTCTTGTTTGTCACTGCTGTTTTTGTTGTGTCATGTGCTTGGGATTTTCTTATCTCTCTCCCCCCCCCCTCTCTCTCTCTCAAGTTTTTACATGGTCAGGCTTGTGTGTTAGACAAAGGATTCCGGAGGCTGGATGCTGAGTAAATGAGTTGCTGGCCCGTTTCACTGATCATGTTCTTAGCAATTTTCCCCCTTGTGTTTTTTCTTGCCTTGTTTTCCGACCCCTATTGTTACGAAGAAAAAAAAGGTCATGATGATGATGATGATGTTGATGATGATGATGATGGTGATGAAGATGATGATGATCATGATGAAGATGGTGATGATGATGACTGTTATCTTTATTATTTTATTTAGTAAGGATTATAAGATCTGTAGTTTTATGTGTCTTTTTCCTTTAACATCCCTTCTCTCTCTGAAAACAAAAAAATGCACCCATCTACTTCCACCCCTTTGCCGAAAATTGACTTAGGACGGCGAAAAGGTTCTCTCTCTCTCTCTCTCTCGTCTTTCTTCAGGGTTAAAGGAAGTTTTGTATCGAGTCTGCGTTTTCTTTCTCACTTTCTGGGCCGGACTGTGAAAAAATGGCCTCTCTCTCTCTCTCTCTCTCTCTCTCTCTCTCTCTCTCTCTCGGTACACGCCACTTCAGCTGACTCATGGCAGTTTTTGCATTGGTTTTTTTCTTGTTCTTTTTCCTTCACAGTTTTGGCAGCCAGGAGTTATGGAAAAGAGACAAGCTTTTTTTTACGACTCCACGCTATTCTTTAAAGGGAAGCCGAATAGGTACTGAATTTTCATGTCCTCTTTCTCCGTTATATACTGGGAGTCTCGGGAGAGTTTTGAGAAATTTTAGGAAGTTTTTCGATGGATGATTTTGAGTTTGAAACATATCAACATGACTTTAATTCTCAGCCGTTAAAGAGCTACAAACACTTATGACCTTATGGGTAAAAAATGGTCTTATAATTAACATAAGTAATTCATAAGATCAAGAGTATATGTAGCTCCGAAAAGGTTGACAATTGGGGTGACAGGCCAGCTCCGAGGCCATAAAAAAAGAAAAAGAAAGAAAAGGAAGAAAAAGTTAAAAATTTCCCCTCTACCCCAACGTAACAGACATGAGAACGTTGGCCTAATTAGACTAGATTTCTTTTCTCATCATCATCATCATCAACATCATTATCATCCTACTGCCCACTAAAGGATGAAGTGACCTAGAATCCTGAAATAAGAAAGAGGTATCCCCCCCCCTCTCTCTTTCTTTCTCTCTGATGAAACAACACGGTACAACAGGATAAGGTTCAGACTGGTCGATTTCTCCCTTGACAAATGAAATAGACCTTTGAACGTGATCTGAATATTTATTGTAGAAAAACAGGAGGAAGTGAGTTATTTAGAGTAGAAAAGGTTAAGGAAATGGCTCTACGTGGAGGGAATTAGGGCTGAGAGAGAGAGAGAGAGAGAGAGAGAGAGAGAGAGAGAGAGAGAGAGAGAGAGAGAGAGAGAGAGAGAGAGAGAGGATACAATGAAGGAAAAAAAATCTAGGGACACAAATTTAGTTTCTCGCTGTCGGTTGTTTATCTTAGAGAGAGAGAGAGAGAGAGAGAGAGAGAGAGAGAGAGAGAGAGAGAGAGAGAGAGAGGAACAGGCATATCACGATTCTATTTTCGTCCTACAAAACTTATACACAAATCGACTTATAAAATAAATCATATCAATCCCTTCCCTGCTATAACCTCTTTTACATCTTTCTCTCGCTGTTAACAAACTATTATTATTCACCCTAGAAGCCACTCGTGCTGAAGGGGTTATCGGTACTACACACAAGCCCCAGCAAACCCCTCCAGCTCCACAACCCTCTTCTGAGCTGAATAAAATCGTCTGGATGCGGCATGGATGAAAAACAGGTTAACGTCATCCTGCTAAAGAGATTCTAATGATGTCGAAATCAATGGCTTAATCAATGACGCGACTTAACTGCCAGAGATCGTTAATAGCGTTTATCTCTCTCTCTCTCTCTCTCTCTCAGATAAAGAACCGACAGCGAGAAACTAAATTTGTGTCTTCCAGATTATTTTTCCCTTCATTGTATCTTCTCTCTATTTCTTTCTTTCTCTCTCCTTCCCTTCCTCCCTCTCTCCTTCCCTCCCTCCCTCTCCCTCTCTCTCTCTCTCTCTCTCTCTCTCTCTCTCTCTCCTAGACAAACAACCAACTGCGAGCGACTAAATTTGTGTTCTCCAGATTTTTTTCCCCTTCACTGTTGCAGCCATTGCACTGTTCACCGCGGGCAGAATTAGCTCTCCCTTAAAAATACATGACAATATCTCTCCTCCATATTGAAGAGAATGTTTTTCCGCTATGTTTACTTCGTGTATAAATTCCTCTTTTCTTTTTTCAGGGGCGAGCTGTTGAGTATGGTTTTCTCATTTTAGTTTTTCTTTTTTCTTTTTTCCTTTCTTTTTTCTTTTTTTCTTTTTTCTTTGTTTTTCTTTTTTCACTTTTGTTTTTCCTTTTTCTCTCTTTTTCTTTGTTTTTAATGTTTTCTTTGTTTTTCTTTTTTCTCCTTTTCCTGTTTTTCTTTTTCCTTTTCTTTCTTTTTTAACAATATCAATCCCGGGATGTATGTCTCCTTTTAATCATGGGAATAAATTTTTTTCTTTTAAACTGGAGGAATTAGATACAACCTTCATTAACTCGTGAATGGAAAGAACAAAATGGACAAAACAAAATAAACGATATGACAACTGATAAAGTTGAAGTAAGGAAGGAATAAAGGGGCTGCACGTATGACAGGGAAGAAAGTGGAAAAAAGATAAGAACGGAAGGAAAAGATTTAAGAAGCATAAGAAAAATAAGGATATGACAAAGCAAATGAAAGTAGAGAAGGCAAGGAAGAAGGGAGAGAGTAAAGGGGCTGCAGGTGTGGCAGGGAAGAAAGTGGAAAGACGAAAAGGAGGAAAGCATTAAAGATATGAAGGATAAGACTGAAGAAATATCAGGAATGGATACGACAAAGCAGATAAAGGTGAGGCAAGGAAGGAGTAAGAGGGCTGCAGGTGTGGCCGGGTGTGGGTTATTGGATTGTAGCGGGCAGGGAGGTCGAGGGCCTAATCTGATATCAGTTCACATCCAGTTGAAAATAGATCCTAGAGTTTCACACACAGGTTGGTTGTATTCTTGGTGGCTTATTGGGCTTCGTAGTGCCTCTTTCTTGGCGATTTATTTTTCTTCCTCTCTTTTCCTCCTTATGTGGTACTTATTCTAGATTACATTAGCTTTGTTCTGACTCTTCCATTGCAATTTTTCTTTTTATTCAATATTTGATTTGCAAATTATAGTTACCCTTCAATAAAAGGTTTTCTGTGATTGAGGCAACGTAAGGGAGTCCATTTTCTTCGAGCCTTACTACATACTAGTTGATTCATCTATCTATCTATATACCTAGGCTGCTTCCCCCCAAGGAAAGGGAGGTAGCCGAGACAGGACGACACACTCCCCATTTACTCATCCATTCAAACACATTCATTCGCATCTTAGCCCCAAAGGGGAGAACGGACAGATCCTCACCGCACCACACCGCACAAGGGTCAACTGCGCAATGCAATCAGTGACATCCGCAGCAGGGCCCGACAGCAGAGCTGGTTTACCCCTGCCACATCATAACAGACTCATCCCCTTACTTGCACCTGACCTGAAATAGTAGATTCATACCTATTCCAAAACGAAACAGAATTATGCGATTATATATTTAAGCAAGAAGGAAGGTTAAATGCAGCAGGCCGCCTGAAACTGAGTGTAGATAAAGAATATAAAGAAAAGTGACTGCTTCTATTTCCCCCGAACAACCCTGTGTTCATTAAGAAAACGCAGATGATTTTCAGAGAAGAGATTGTTGAAGTGATAATACACTGAAACTAAATATGGAAAAGATTGATGGAAATTAAACAACACAATGTTTCAGGACTTAAACACACACACACACACACACACACACACACACACACACACACACACACACACACACCCACACACCTCTATATCAGCCTATCCATCCAGCTATCTGTCCACCCATCAGTCTATACACGTCTATATATATATCTATCAATACACTGCGGCGATTGGTCTGTCAGCTATTGATTTCCGCGTACCGGAGTAAAGCCTTTGATCCGCCTGTGTCCGACTGCCTACACCTTTCTCTTTCACTTCTACATCATTTTCCTTTAGTCCCTGTGACCTTCTCCTCTCTATCCATTTTCTTCAAAGTATCTCTCTCTCTCTCTCTCTTTTTTTTTTTTTTAGAGGACCTATTAAATACTTGCTTCTTCTCATTAACACACTCTTCCTCCATTCACTGTGTCGTTCTTCGGATTTTGTCTCTGCTTATCTGTCTGTGTCTGTGTCTCTGTCTCTGTCTGTCTGTCTGTCTGTCTGTCTGTCTGTCTCTCTCTCTCTCTCTCTCTCTCATATGGCCACAGAAAATGGGTAAATAGTGGAGGAACACATTTCACGCAAGAGGGGAGAAAAAACGTTGTGAGGTTGGAGAGAGAGAGAGCTTGGTATTGCTTGAGAACATGCACTGAGAGAGAGAGAGAGAGAGAGAGAATACTGTATATTGGGAGGGGAGGAAGAGAAAAATAGAAGAGGGTAAGTGTTTGGGAGATGGAGGAAGGTAAGGGAAGAAAGAGGAAGTAGATTTAAAGGGAAGGAAAGAGAGAGAGAGAGAGAGAGAGAGAGAGAGAGAGAGGTGAAGGAAGTCCAGGCAATTTCCTCTTGTTCCTGGAGTAATGTATGTCTGTGAGCCTTAGGAGGAAGAGAGGAGGGAATAGAGAAAAGAGAGGAGGAAGGGGAGGGAGAGAAAAAGAGAGGGAGGTCTGGGAAGAGAGAAGATAGGAGAGAAAAAGGTAAACAAGAGAGAGGTCTGGGAGCAGAAAAGGTAGGAGAGAAAAAAGATAAAGGGAAGAGAACAAATATAGAAGAAAAAAGGAACAGAAAGAAAAGTGAGGAAATAAATATAAGAAGAGTAGAGTAGAGAAGAGAAGAGAGATGATCTTAAGGAGAGATTGGAGGAGAGGAAAAAAAACGAGTACAGAGAGAAGAGAGGGGAAGAGAGAAACAGAAGGGCATAGGAGGAGATGAGATTAGAAGAGAAGGAGAGAAGAGAATGATAAATCTGAGCAAAGGACAATGCATTAGGAAAGAAAAGAAGAAAGATAAATAGGAGAGAGAGAGAGAGAGAGAGAGAGAGAGAGAGAGAGAGAGAGAGAGAGAGAGAGAAATTTACCATACTTTCATAGCTGGTGTAATTATCCCTTTCACTCCAGTGACATATTATTATCCTTATTTTCTTTCAATTTGCGATTTAACTTAGGAGAGACTATTCTAAGCTGGGGGGATTACATTACAGTCTCAGCTAATCCTTCATCTACAACAATTACCTCGAGATAGTACGAATAAAAGAGAAACAGACACCAAGCTATTGAAACTTTGTTCTGTCCAGACGATTTCGTATCCATCAGGAGTAGATGTTTCGAAGTGAAGGAGTAGATTTTTCGAACTGATGGAGTAGATTTTTCGAACTGAAGGAATACAATTTTCGAAGAAGATTTTTCGAAGTGAAGGAGTAGAATTTTCGAACTGGTGTGTAGATTTTTCGAACTTAAGAAGTAGATTTTTAGAACCGAAGGAGCAGAATTTTAAAACTGAAGAAGTAGATTTTTCGAACTGAAGAAGTAGATTTCTCGACGTGAAGGAGTGGATTTTTGGAAGTGAATAAGGAGATTTTTCGAACTGAAGGAGTAGATTTTTCGAACTGAAGGAATATATTTTTCGAAGTGTAGAATTTCTGAGTTGAAGTAGATTTTTTGAAGAGAAGGAGCAGGATTTTAGAACATAACTTTACAAACCCATTTAGTACAAAATCGCTTTAAGAACAAAATCGTAAGTCAGGATGAAATTTAGGGTTTAAAAAATAATAATGTCACTGTTTCAAGGGCTTAGGAGAGGAGAGAGTTTAGTACCGACATTAAGAGATAAGAACTGGGAGTGACTTTACGCTCCTCTCTCTATCTTTCCTCTTCCAACTTTACGCTCCTCTCTCTATCTTTCCTCTTCCAACTTTACGCTCCTCTCTATCTTTCCTCTTCCAGCTTTACGTTCCTCTCTCACAATCTCTCCTTTCGCAACTTTACGCTCCTCTCTCTAGCTTTCCTCTTCCAACTTTACGCTCCTCTCTCTAACTTTCCTCTTCCAACTTTACTCTCCTCTCTCTAGCTTTCCTCTTCCAGCTTTACGCTCCTCTCTCTCTGTCTCTCCTCTTCCAACTTGACACTCTTCTGTCTCTCCTCTTCGAAGTCTGTTTTCTATATTTCTATATCTCTCCTCTTCTAAATATGCCCTCATGTTTTCTCTGTCTC
>NC_136969.1:26106648-26134148 GCF_032717465.1 Coenobita brevimanus | reverse complement strand
CACCACCAACAACACCAACTGCTGCTACTACTACTACTACTGCTACTGTTACTGCTGCTACTACCACTACTCCTACCACCATTACTACTACTAGCACCACCACCACTACTACTACTAGTGGTTGCAAACTGCCTATAATATTACCAGAGTGTCTTTAAAATCTCTTTCAGACACTCCCAAGGGATTGTCTGACCAGGGATATAAAGCTCTTTGATGGCCTTACTATGTTGAAAGTGGCTTGACGTCTCCTTTATTAGCTCGGCCTTTACTATGTTAATCTCTTTCTGTCTCTGTTTCTGTGTTATTCTCTCTGTGTTTGTCTGTCTCTGTCTGTCTCTATCTCTGTCTGTCCGTCTGTCTGTCTTTAGTCCGTCTCTCTGTCTGTTCCTTTAAGTTTGATTAATTTTTTTATTATTCGGAATTTTGTTCAGCGTTTCACTATGCGATTTTGTTTGCCAGAGGAATAAACTCTGGTGATCAACAAGTAATAGTAGTGGTAGTAGTAGTAGTAGTAGTATCATCTAAAAGTGAACCTGGTGGACTGAAGGCCGAGTTCATCCTTCACCCACAGTCCACCATCCTCCTTTCGGGGACAGGGAGAGAAATGAGGGGCTTCTGCATATTATCGTAGCCCCACAGCCCGCCCATATCAGTGCCACCACATGAAGGAGTCCCTTTAGCATCAGGTGACAGGGTTAAAGGGAAAATTTAGGAATATTACTGCAAATTGTATTATTAAAAAAAAAAACAGTGAATTCAGCAGTTTTCCAGCCTCATCAAAATGCAGTGAAAACATGATATAACGTTTAAACTAAGTGTTATTTGGTGATTGGTTCTTGTTATTTATGATTGGTTGACTCTCCCCTCCCCCCCCTCTCTCTCTTCTCTCTCTCTCTCTCTCTCTCTCAACTGGACGTCTGTTGTTGGCATTTGATATGATCTTTTTTTCTCTCTCTGAGTGTGTTTGTGTTTTTCTTTCACTTTTTTCCTGCGTCTTGGCTTATTGTGGTTCTTTGCTTAAATGAAGAGCGCTTTTCATCTCTCTCTCTCTCTCTCTCTCTCTCTCTCTCTCTGCCTTTTACTACCTTCCTTCTTCTCTCAACACGCTTCTCTTTTCCTCTTTTTCCATCTTTATCATATTTCTGTCTGTTTGTCTGTCTGTCTGTCTGTCTGTCTGTCTCTCTCTCTCTCTCTCTCTCTCTCTCAACAAAGGGTACGCGGACGAGGTGATGAATCAGGAAATCAATACCACTCACGGTAGAAGACCTCAAAAAGACTCTCTCAAAGTTTAATCTTTCCTTAAAAATAGATAATTGTGAAAAAATAACAGAATATTAGTAGGTATTGGTGGACTGTTGACTGAATAGACGCGAGTTCGCGTCCCTTTGTTCAGCTCCATAGAATGTTAGGGCACAAAGAGAATTATCATAATGTTTGAGGTTGGATCATACATACATCCATTCATACATACATTCACAGATACATAGATACATATATGCATTCATACATACGTAGTCACAAAATCCATCCATTCATCTATCTATCCATCCATCCATTCATCCAGACATGCATCCATTCGTACGTACGTGCATACAAACTTACACACCAATTGACAAACATGTATAAATACACGAATGTAATCACACAAATCTGCATGGAGAGAGAGAGAGAGAGAGAGAGAGAGAGAGAGAGAGAGAGAGAGAGACAGACAGACAGACAGACAGACAGACAGACAGACAGGCAGAGACAGAGAATGACCATTAACAAAAATCACAAGGCAAAATGAAAAGCCAACAGAAGTAAAAAAAACAAATCGAATACACAGAGAAAAGACCATCCATACACAACAGAAACAAGAGGCCAATTAAACCGTAACAAGAGAGAAGCAATTTGGGTTTAACAGTAGCCATCTGTGGTCCTCGCCGCCTGCATGAATGAATCTCGTTAAACCAAGAAAAGTTTTAGCAATCTGTCAAAATTAGTTTCATTTGGCTGCCTTTCCTTCTCAGACGATGGTAGAGAAGGAGAGGAAGGATAGAGAGATAGAGAAAGGGAGGTAGATAGAGAAAGAGTGAGGGAGGGAGGGAGAGAAGGAGGGATGGAGGAAGAAGAGACAGGCAGACAGATAGCAAAAGAAAAAATGATGGCGATAATAGTGAAAAAATTGTTTCATTTGCCTGCCTTTCCTTCTCAGACGATGGTAGGGAGGGAGAGGAAGGAGGGAGAGATAAAGGGAGACAGGAGAAGGAGGGAGAGAGAAAGTAGGAGAGGAAGAGAAGGAGGGATGGAGGTAAGAGACAGGAAGACACATTAAGAAAGAAAAAAGTAGAAGAAAAAAAAATAGTTCCATCAGGCTGCCTTCCTTCGCAGATGATGGTAGGGAGGGAGAGGAAGAAGGGACAAACAGGGGAAGGGAGAGATGGAGGGAGGAAGATAAGAGATAGACATACAGATGGAGTAAAAATGCAGATGGAGAAAGAAAAATAATAGGAGGAAGGGGAGGAAAAGGGGGAAGAGAGGGGAAAAAGGGAAAAAATAAGGAGGGAGGGGGGAAAGGGGGAGAGAGAGGAGGGAGGTAGAGAAACAAAGCTGTAGGGGATTAGAGACAACAGTAGAGAGAGAAGGGAGGAGGAGGGAGGGAGACATGAAGGAAAGGAAAGAAGGAAGGATGGAGGAAGATACGAAATAAAGAGACTGGTGAGAAAAAAAAAAATAACTAGCTTCATTTGGCTACTTCCTTCTCAGACGATGGGGTAAAGGAAGGGAGGAGGGAAGAAAGGGGGAGAGAGGAGAGAGATAGGGAAGGAAGGATGGAGGAAGTAGAGAGACAGGCCGATTAAGATAAGAGACAGAAGGATAACTGCAAGAGAAAGTTTTTTGCAATCTTCCTTCGCTGACGATGGGTAGGAGGCGGTAGGGAGGGAAAAGGGGAAGAAGAGAGAAAGGGAGGGAAGAGGAAGGTAGAACAGAGGAGGAAGGGAGAGATAAGAGAAGGAGAGATAGCATGTGGAGAGAAAAGTTTTAGCAATCTGTCAAAATTAGTTTCATTTGGGTGATTCCATCTCGAACGAAGGATAGAGGATTCTGGGGAGTTGGAGGGAAGGGTGTGTAAGGGGTGAGAGAAACTGAGGGGAAAGAGAGGGAGAGATAGAAAGATACAGGGCGAGAGAAAAAAGAATGAACGAAGAAAGGGATGAGTGGTGGGAGAGAGGAGACTCGAGGAAGTTGAAGGTGGAAGGAAATAAGAGATAGAGCTAGAAGAACAGACGGAAATAGAAAGATGGAGGGAATTGAGAGGAGAGGGAGATGAGGTTTATTCTTAAGATTTAAACTACTGATTTCTGTTAATGCAGTGTTTTGCTTAAAAATCGATTTGTAGGTCTAGGATTATAATCCACTGTCCCAGCGGCGGGGAATGGGGACAATTTATACGATTTCATTCTCGTTAAAGCAGACTTTACTGACCTACAAAGGACCCACCAGCACGTCGCAAAAACATCCTCGCTAATACTAATACACCAGCCCTGTATGGTAGCCCTAACATGCATGCAATATGGACGGTGGGTGTTAGCGCCGAAGTGGTAACATGTGGAGGTGTACGGTACGTAGGAGGACTGCCGGATGCCAGGGAAAGGACTGTTAAGCCTATGCCGAGAGTTGTGCATAAATGGAAAAAAAATCCCATCCTTACCCACAATAATATAGAACATTCACGAGATAATGCCACGCCCTCAACTCTGTCCTTTATTTTTGACCCTAACCTTCTATCGATCGGCTCCAAAATCAAATCACTTCCTTCCAGACTTGCAAAGAATGGATGTGCCAAATTTCATCCAATTCTAGTCAGGCTTTTACGAGATACGACATTAAACAAACATCAGAAACAGAAAGGCAAATGCTTACCATGGCTATTGATGTTGGTGATGCAGATTCTGGACGGGGATATTTATGCCCGATATACAGTAGGGGACAACTACAATATTCACTCAACAAACAGAACTTTCGAAAATAGTGCAGTAACATGGAACAGCAGAAAATATGAAAGCACAGAGGGAGGAAAAAACTAAAAGAAAAGGCAAGAGGAGTAAAATGTAACAATAGGTAAATCACTTATGATTCAAACTCCCGAAAATATCATAAGAAAGGAACAGAAAGGATAAGTATGAAACAGGATGAAAGTGATAAAAGAAAAGATGACAAGAGAAAACCAAAATAAAACAAAAACTTACCGAGAGATGCATTAAAACAGAGCAAAGAGAAAAATATGTAGAAGTAAAGAATTAAAAATGACGAGAGAAAAACAGAAATAAAATAAACACGCAAGAAAAACAGGAATAAAACAAACACGAGAGAAGAACAAAAATAAAACAAACACATGAGAAAGACATAATTAAAACAAAAGCTTCCCGAATGATGCAGTAATGAAAGTGAAAGGATTAACGAGAGAAAGAAATAATACAAACAAGAGAGAAAAACAGAAATAAAACACACACTTACCGAGGGCTGGAGTGTGTCTTTGTGTGTGTGTGGTGGGGTAGCCAGCTCCGAGGCTTGTGTGTGTGTGCCATTTAGAACTCAATTACAGCTGGCGGATAAGCAGGCTCCAGTCTATTAAGGTTTCATGTCGGCAGCCTGTAAACCAAAGCATCCAGAGGTGAGCAAAGGATACAATTATAGAGAGAGAGAATTACTGAAGGGAGACTGGTTATATTGTAGTGGGGAAGTGTATAGAAGGGGGGTAGAAAAAGGACTGTGATGGTAGATATTGATTGCCACACTTAATACTTCACACTTTAGGCTGGCACACTTCTTTACACTGTTACACTTCACACTACTGCAGATCTGACACACAAATTATACGCTGGCACATTTCACATTCACACTGCCATAATCTCTCTCTCTCTCTCTCTCTCTCTCTTCGTGGACTCAAACTTTTTATAGACAGACAGTATATATTCCTAAGAATCTAAAGGTCGGACCATCTAGAAACGACAGCCAGATCTGAATAATTCCCCAGCCTCTCCTTCCTTCCATTCCTCTCTCTTTTTCACACCACACACACACACACACACACACACACACACACACTTTCCTCACTCAGTATATTTCTTCCAGCTCTCTATCATTCAGCCGCAGCCTTCCTCCCCCTTCAAGACTAATTCATTTTACTCATCCCATTAACCCCTTCACTACCTGAGTTCATTATTAAGCTGAGTAAAATCGTCTAGTCCTGCCATTTTGATAAAGTAAACAGCGGTCAGTAATTGAAATGTCCTGACGTGGATCGAAATACAAAACTGAATTCTTATACTGAGGTCGTAGAGTCAAAGTACAATTTCGCTCCACTTTTGTTTTTTCCCTTCCTCTCCCTCTTGTCATTTGTCCCCTACTCCATTCCTTTATACTCTTTGCTCTCTGTTTTCCTGCCTGGCTCACTCATGCTCTTCTAGTCCCCCTCTTTTCATCCTAATTCTTTTCACAAACTCCCTGCTTTATCTTTCATGCTCTCTCTTTTCTCGTGATCACTTTATATTAACCATCTCTCCATCGCTCACTTTTTAATATCTGTCTGCTATCCATCTGTCTTTGTTTGTCTACCTATCTACCTATGTATCTATTTATCTATCTATAAATATAAATAAATAAATAGATAAATATACTGCCACCATTACCACCTCCAACAATAACAACAAACAACGCTTCTGTGCCTTTAATTTCCGCGGCATGTACCTCGTTGGCCGAAGAGGATAGGACGTTCGTTATTATTAGTCTCCTTACCTTTCCTCCGCACACTACTGCCAACATTTCTCGAGTTGGCAGAGGAGTGTTGGCAGAGAAGTGTTGGTAGTGGGATTATTTCATTTTCGTTTGCACATATCTTTCTATTATATTTATATTTTCTTAGTGTCCACCCCATCCACCCCCCACTCTCCTCCCTTCTCTCTCTCTCTCTCCTCACCTTCCCCCTCCCTTCTCTTTCTCTTTGCTCCCCTTCTCCCTCCCTCTCTCTTTCTTCCCTTCTTTCTTTCTCTCCTCCCTTCCCCTTCTCCTCTCTTTCCTTCCTTCCTCTCTCTCTCCTCCCTTCCTTCTCTCTCTCTCTCTCTCTCTCTCTCTCTCTCTCTCTCTCTTTCTTCCCTTCTCCCTCTCTTTCCCCTCCCCTCTCGTCCAACGTGACTGCCCTCCCCTCATCCTTTATTAACGACGAATTTTTCACTCCAAAATGCTTAAAATTCTACCCTGAAAATTTAATATTCTGGTAGTCTTCCTCCATTTTCACCCTTCCCCGTTTTTTCCAGAATGACTCCTTTGCCTGGTTTATTCTCGCCAGGGTGCTGAAGAGGGGCGCCTTCACGTGGTGGCACCCATATAACTGGTCGGCTCCCTTGCCCCGGTTAAATAAGGGTCTCTCACCTCCCTCTCTATCCCTCGAAAGGACGATGGTGGACTGCACGAGAAGGGCAACTTAAGCCTGCAGTCCACTGGGTTCACGTTCAGGTGAGCCTACTACCACTACTACCACTACTACTACATCCTTGCAGCTTAGGGGAGATCTTTTCTAGTGTTCTGGTCCTTGAATTTCATATCTAACCTCTCCGGTATAAAAAGTCTTTCCTTACCAGAATAAATCGTCTTATAATGGCTAGAATCAAACGTGGTGTGTAGTCATCGCCTCAAAAATTTGAATTTAATTATGTTTTTTCCTGTCAGTAAGTGTTACCTAATAATATATCATTTTCTGCTCATTTTTTGCTGTGAAGTGTTGTAGGAAGTATGGTGGGAAGATTGGTGTGGTAGGAAGTGTGGTGTGGTGTGGTGCTGGGGAGTATTGTGATAGTGGGGAGTTATATGGTATGGTAGGAAGTGTAATGTGGTAGGAAGTGTGGTGTGCTGTGGTGCTGGGGAGTATTGTGTGGTGTGCTGTGATGTGGTATGGTAGGAAGTGTAATGTGGTAGGAACTGTGGTGTGCTGTGGTGCTGGGGCGTGCTGTGTGGCGAGGTGTGCTTGCTGTGGCGTGGAGAGCCTTCGCCAGCACGGTCAAACTTTCACAGGTGTTGTATTTCAAAGTCGGTGCTGTATGACGCAGGTGTTCGTACGCCATGAAAGCACAGGCTAATCAACCAGTCCAAACTTCAAAGCAACACCGTATTTCTCTGTTATGGTGTTTGCAGTGTTGTTTGTACTCTCATGCCCAATAAATGAAGTTACGGGATCAAAAAGAAATATAAGTCTTGTATTACAGAGCTGTTAATATGTGGATCTGGGCATCATTGAGAGTCCTACAGTAACACGTTTGTGAGTTTAAATAAAAAATCTACAAGGAAAACGAGAATGAGAAAAAATAACAGAAGTAGTGGTAGCAGTAACAAGAACAACACAACAACAACAATAATAATAACAATAGCAGTGGTGGCAATAATAATAATAATAATAATAATAATAATAATATCCACAGTGCTAATACTACACATACTACCTGAGGACTTGGTGGAGCTGTGAATGCTGTTAAATAAAGCCGAAGTGGTGGGGTAGTGTGGTAATATTTCTTTATGGGGAGTGGAAGCGGAGACACACCACCATTACGGAGTACCGGTGGCCATTATAGAAGTGGATGGTGGTGTGGCGGGGGTAGTAATGGGTTACAATACCATTACCACAGCCGCCACCACCACAACCATAGCCTTCCACGACCACCATCACAAAGTACCACAACTGGCTATCACTACCACCATCATACCACAAACTTACACTACCACACCACACTACCACATCATCCTTTCACTGTCACCACCACACCACACTACAAAATTCAATTACCACCACCACTACCACACCACATCCTTCAAGCACCACCACAATCACCACCACCACCAACTTCCATTATCACAACCACCACCACCACCACCACCATCACCACCACCATAACCACACCACATCCTTCCAACACCACCACATATCCACCACAACACCACCACATCGAAGCCCCTTAACCCCATTAATCCTGCCTGCCACAATGCCATCCCCACACCACCAATACCTCGCAATACACCCACTCCCAATACCGATCAATTGTGGTGTGTGTATTGTCCTCTCATCAGCAAGTATTTTAACACTTCTAATTCCATGACTTCTTTTTTTACTTTATTTTTAGACGATTTATTGAGTTTTGGGAGACGTTTCGAAATGGAGTTAGTCTTTATTCACCGCTTTATTAGAGGCCCCTCCTAATTGCATCATTTGGTTGTACACGAAATAAAACAAAAATTACATAGACGCAGTGAAGGGGTTAATTCTGCCTACCACTGTCCCTTTCTCACACCACCAATACTTTCCAATACACCCAGTTCCCAGTACCAGTAAACAGTGTAATATGTTCTGTCTTCCCATCAAGCAATGTGGCTATAGTTCTTTCACTAACTTGGCCTAGATTTTCGTCCTTTTGCAGCTTATTTCTCGTAGTCCAGTGGCAGAATAAGACAATACTGTGGCTCTGTCTTCTTTCCATGGCACTTCTTCGTGACTATTACCATATTCGAGTGTTAATCGATTGCCTTAAGTCAATATTCAACATGGATTTCAATTTTAGGCTAAGTTAGAGTAAAAAGGGTATACGAGTAATCATTTTATTCCCTCAATTAAAACAAATCTTTATCTTCCTCCCTATGATATATTTTATTTTTTTCTTACTACCTACTGAGAACTTTTTATGTAATTTAGTAAAGAAGTGAGGTTAATAATGCGGTGATCCTTTTCTTATTTAAATGTAGTAATCTGTTAAGTCCTTCCTGTAATTACTGAAGGTTTTTCTTGTCCCCTTTCTTAAGACGACCCACTTCCTTACGGTGACGGCTTATATTCTTGCTGGCCTCTCACGATATTATTCAGGATGGATTATTGGTGGCAAATGTGTGGTACGATATTTGGTGGGGTCAGTGTGGTAGGACGTGTGGTGGTAACAGTGTGGTAGGATATATGGTGGTGACAGTGTGGTAGGATATATGGTGGGGTCAGTGTGGTAGGGCGTGAGGTAGTAACAGGTTGAAGGTCTTTGGCAGGATCAGTGTGGTATAATTTTTGGCAGCAGCATTATGAACGTAATGGGAATTTTGGTATTACTCTTGGTCGAACCTTTGGCAATAGTGGTGTGGATATGACAGGATAATTGGTAGGATCACTGTGGTAGGACATGTGGTATGGCAGCTGGTGTGTGTAAATGGCAAGCGTAAAGTTGGTGTGGTGGAGTTTGGGTGAGTGGTATGGAAGTTGCTGCAGTGAGAGAGACTAGTTAGAGGTGGGTCGTGTGTCCGGATCCACGGCCAGATGTCACTGTCGAGGAACTGATGTCACTGCCGAGATGTCACTACAGAGATGTCACTACTGAAGGGATATCTTTGAGGGCAGTGCCAATTTTAAGATGTCATTGTACAAGGTGTCACTGTCGAGTTGGTTTTCGTTATAGTCTAGTATGGCAAAACTGAGTGCTGATGTAGATTTTTTTCAAGTAAACGCAGAAAAATTAGGGTACGAGCGTGAACCACTTGTCCTTTCCAGAGAAGAGTGAAGAAAAGGAAACCTCCGTTCAAGATTCGATCATTTTCATTTGCTGGAGCACATTAATTTTAAAAGATTGCAGGTCACAGAAGATGGACAGGACACACAGTACTATAAATTCTGCCGCTAACTCTGGGTACTGCAGACTCAACTACAAAAAGTCGGTACTGCAAACTCAACTACAAACTCTCGGTACTGCAAAGTCTACTACTAACTCTCGGTATTGCAAACTCAACTACAAACTCTCAGTATTGCAAAGTCTACTACTAACTCTCGATACTGCAAACTCTACTACTAATCCAGGATAATGAGGTTAATCCCGAAGCTAACCAGAAACGGCGAAATCGAAGTTCTTAATGTACTCTGTGGAATGTGCAGTCAAAAAAAAAAAAAAAAAAAAAAAAAAAAAAAAAAAAAGGAAAAAAAAAAAAAAAACGGATTAGCTGAGTACGAGGGAAATAAGCTTAAGTACTACGGCTTCTGTTATTTTGGAGTAGGTGATAAGCCCGGCTCTGAGGTGCAGGTCTGGGTATTTCATGGAGGAATAGTTATGCTACGATCCATCTATCTATGTATCTATCGAGAAATACAAAGGCACTTCAGTCGACAGTGTGTGCCTTCTAACTAGACCACAGTAGTTTAAGGGAAAAAAAAAAAAATTGCATTAATCTGGAGTACACTTGCCCAAGAATAGCGAACTATACTCTTTTTACTCTACCTTGGCCTAAAATTGCTATCCGTTCGTAATAACCTAAATGCTGATTTGTAGCACGACGTTAACACTAGAATATGGGGCTAGTCACGAAGAAGTGCTCTGGAAAGGAAGCAGAGCCGTAGCAATGTCTTTTTCTGCCACTGAGGTACGGGATATAAGCAGGAAGAGGACGAAAATCTGGCCCAAGTTAAGGAGAAAGAACTGTAATTTCCGTGGCCCTGTCCTGGTGAAGTGAAGCCCCCAGTCTAATTCGGGTCTAGCAGAGAGGCAAGGACAGGCACACTCTCAACGTAACCCTCACTTCAGGCCAATAACCCAGGCAAAATAGTGTAGGGTAAAGAGCGCCAGCCAGGTCACCCTCAACACCCAGCAGACAACCTTACCCTCAACACCCACACTCACTTTCAACACCCAGGGAACATAATAGAGAATCCTGTACTCATCTTCAGGACCCAGGCAAATTAACTCTCTTATGATCGGAACAACTTTAGCATTCTTGTCCAGCTAACGCCAGTCGATTTTATTCCACTGAGAGTCATGGGTGCCAAAGAATGTTATTATTTCACCTCAACTTGTATCAGGTTTTCGTCCTTTTGCAGTTGTGAAAAAAATATATAAAAAAAACAGTGTTATCTACATGGTTCCTCTAACTCATCTTCGTGATGAGCACAAGTCTGATGTTAATTTACTGCTGCAGCAAGGCATTCAATATAGAGATGGCAATTTTAGGCCAAGTTAGAGTAAAATGAGTAGAACGTTATTGGTACTGAAAACTTTGCTGCTAACTCTCTGTACTACAAACTCTGCTGCTAACTATCGGTACTACAAACTCTGCTGCTAACTTTCGGTACTAAAAACTACTGTTAACTCTCGGTTCTACAAATTCTGCTACTAACTTTCGGTACTGCAAAGTCAGCTCCTCCTTTTAAGCATCCTGCATGCAACTTCCCCTTGCCCCTGCTCGGCTTCTACTGACCTAATCCCGGGACGCGTTACACATATATTACCTCGCCTGATTGTCCTGCCTTTGTCCTCCGCTTCGCCACGTGTGGAAAATGGTCCTCACCCTTACACAAGGAAGCTGCATTTAGATGGTATCCACCCTTTCACTGATACGGGCGCTGTGTGGTGCTTTATTTAGACAGACAGTTTCCAGTTTTCTTTGGGAAGCCATGGCAATCAGTAGGCTGAGCGAAACTATGTATTTTAATTAACTCCTTTGCACAAGCTGGCAGAAATTCATGCTTGTACAGGAGGAGAGAGTACCTAAATTCTTTTTTTGGTGCTAGAGACTCTTTTAGGAGCATTATTTAATGCAACAAAGTCTAACAAGTACTGGGTTAATAGATATTGATGCCTTTGCAATACATGACAAAAATCCACACATTAAGAAACCTATATCTATCTTTTTTATCTATCCGTTTTGCTGCTATAAACTCACCAAGACCTTTGCAATATATAAGAAAAATCTAAGCAATAAGAGAGCCAAGTTTGTCTCATCATTTATAGCATGTGCTGCTGTGAACCCAAACAAAATTTGTGCAATTCTTGAGAAAAAATCTGACCAGTAAAAATCCTATATCTATCTCTCTAATTTATCCCTTTTGCTGCTACGAACTCCCCATTATATTCCGGAACACACCAGGGCACTTTATTAGGGAAATCCTGACAGTGAGAGGGTAAATGTGTGTGCCAATATCCTCCACACAGAGCCAGGATTAAACCAGTCCTGTCTGAACGCGAGGTGGAGGGAAAGGCAACAGGTCTGAACATTATGGGCGGTGTTCTAGTAAGGTTAGGAAGCTTGCTGACACCTCTTCCTTACCCATTTATTTCTGATTCTTCACCGTTGCTATATTCTTGTGTTATGCATGGAAATTGCGTCGACATTGTGAAGACATAAGAAGCAAACAAGGGGATATTAATAGGTAGTTTGGAAAATAAATCGGTAAGGATGAGATGGTAGGGAGTTTCCTTACCCGACGAGAATGCAGATCTATAACTCCTTCCCTTTCTGTGAGGTCGTCAGTAAACCTTATTCCACTTTGTCCTTTACTTTTCAAGCGCGTGGACATAGCTTTTATTTTATCCTTTCTGTCAGAGGATTTTTTTTTACACTAAGGGATGCTTCTTGCAGTGACGGGGTTAATAAAGTCTGTGGCCCATGATCTCATTGGTTGAGAAGGCTCCCTAGCACCTCCTCCTTAGAGTTTCATTTTCCAAAGTACCCATTAATGTCCCTTTTGCTTCTTATATCTATTTAATAGCGACATAGATTGTATGAATTACACACAAGAATATAGTAAGGGTGCAGAATCGGGAATAAACCGGTAAGGTAAAGGTGTCTGTCAACTTCCCAACCTCGCAAGAATTGCGCCTTTTATCTTACCCTCCAGTGCTGGGCGTAACTAGGAATTTTAAAATGGGTAATGGGGTGGTTAAAAGGTGAACCCCCCAAAAAAAATATCTCCATGGGGTCCACAGGTATTCCCCCAGTATATTTGTGTGGCTAGATTTATTTCAGGGCTGGCGAGTGCAAAAAGTCTATCCTAGCTAAATATACAGGAGACAGAGAGAATAAAAAGAAAAAAGACATTATATTCAAGGAGTGAAATTCTTCCCTGGCACCACGAGAAGCCTCCAAAAAACAGACTCGCGTATTGGTAGCCAGATTCCATTCATCCATGCATCGTGCAATTAACTATCAGCCGATCAAAAGCACATGAGCTGGGGTACTTATGTCTGATATAAACCTCAACCATTACGCTTATAAAAATCATCAGTAAGCACATCTGGTTGGAAAGCCGTGACCCACTAGACCACCAGGCGTCCACTGGTTCGTATTATGATTCACTACTTACGTAGTGCTAAAGGGAGTCATATGAAAGTAGCACTACTGTACATCGAATGTGTAAATGGTGAGCGTCCATACCTACTATTAAAAAAAAACATGAGTCATTTTATTACACACACACACACACACACACACACACACACACACACACACACCGATCACAACACATCACCCGCTCACACTTTGCCAGCGCAGGTGTAAAAGGTAAAATAAAATTAAAACAGTGAAGCACAAAGGGCTTACAATTTCTGTAATTTAATGGAACAAGCAGGAGGCGAGTTAAAGAGATAGTGGTACCGGTGTAAATGGTTCTCTCTCTCTCTCTTTCTCTCTCTCTCTCTCTCTTACTAGTGGTCGTAAGCCGTTCCTTCCCAGTACTATTTCCGCCTTGCATTATACGCTGCCCATCTGGAGGACTTTGCTCCCTCCCCTCCCCTTCCCTTCCCTCCTTCTCCCCTCTCCCCTTCCCGCACCCACCTCCCCTACCCCCGTCTCCCCTTTACTTACCATTTCTCTCCCTGGCTCGCTCATAGTCCTCTCTCTCTCTCTCTCTCTCTCTCTCTCTCTCTTCCATTTTCCTTCCTACATTTGTCCCTCTCATCTCATTTCACCCTGCCTTTCGCCTCGCATTTTTTCCTCACTACCTGCTTTTCCCTTGATTCACCTTACCCCCCCCCGCTCGCTCTCTCTCTCTCTCTCTCTCTCTCTCTCTCTCTCTCTCTCTCTCATTTATTTTCTCACACTCCCATACTTAGAGTCTGTGAAACATTACTAACATTTAAAATCATTTGGATAATCATGTATCATCTAATCCACATATAAATCCCTTCTCCACTAACAGGGCATTTTACTATACTCCTTTTACTCTAACTTGGCCTAAAATTGCCATCTCTCCATCTTGAATTCTGAATCGTAACAACAGAATATAATGCCTGTCACGAACGGCTAAAGTGAAAATGGATGTAGAATAGTAGCATGTCTTTTCCTGCCACTGACACACGTGAAAAAAGTTGAAAACGAACGAAAATCTGTACCAACTTGAGGCAATAAATAAATGGATAAAAAATATGAATATTAAATAAATGAACAATAGATAAATATAAATAGAAAATAAATAAAAAAACTATGTATGTGCCAAGTTATGGTGAAAAACAAAATATGATTAGTTTTTTCTCTCATCCACATCACGCAAGAAAACAGCAACAGCGAACTGCCTTTATGGATTTAATTTTTTTCACTATCCTCTAAGCTAAATAAAATCGTCTCCTGGTAGCCCTCAGTGGACCCTTAGCTAAAAGCCATCCACCCCATTAACCCCTTACCCATTCAGCCCGTGGACGTCTTTTTCACTCGATCCTTTCTATTTTCTGACGAATTTATCATCTTAGTATAGACTTTTTGAGATGGGGGAGTTAGATACAGCCTCAGTAAACGCCATTCAGTAAGAGAGGCCTTTCCTAAGTTGAATATAATCGTCTGGAAGCAGCGAGAAAATACTAAGGCGGACCTTACCGGAATGCATGGAGTTAAGGTGAGCAGACTACGTGTTAAGGGTAGTAACTACTTTATTTGTCACTGCCAGATAAAATAGTTTCTTTAGTTATAACCTATCATGTAACCTACAGCCTCGAAAGGACCAATTGGTCTGTTGCTCTTTGCTTTCCTTTGTACGCCTTTCATGTTTCCTCTCCTTTTTCCTCTTTTCTTTCCCCTCTCCTCCTCTGCACTCATATCTTCCTTTTCTATTACTTTCCTTCTTCTTTCATCCACCTCTTCCCTCCCCTCCTCCCTCTTCCTTTCATGTTTCCTCTCCTTCTTTTCCCTCCCTCCCTCCCGGCTAAGCTATACCTCATCACACACAGGCCTCTTCAGTCCTTCATAACACTTTCCCTCCTTCCCTCCCTCCCTCCTTCCTTCCTTTCTTCACGCTCCTGCCTCCCTCTTCCTTCCTTCTCTCCATCTTCTCTAATTTCCCTCCATCCCCATCTCCATCTACCCTTCTTTCCTCTCTCCCTTTCCCTCTTTCCTTTCCAGCCTTTTCCCCTTTCTCCACATCACTCCTTTAAGCACTTTTCCTCCTTCATTCCGTCTCCTCCAGTTCTCCTTCCTCCTTTTCATCTCTCATTTCTTCTCCTCCAGTTCCCCCCCCCCTCTCTCTCTCCCTCTCCCTCCAGGGCCTATCCAATCCTTCATAAAGCTTTTCTTCCTTCACTCCATCTCCCCCAGATTTTCTTTCTTTTCCTTTCCCATAATCCCCTGTCCACCCTTTATAGCTCTCTCTCTCTCTCTCTCTCTCTCTCTCTCTCTCTCCTTCCTACCTCAGTTCCCTCCCTCCCTCCCTTCCTTCCCCTGCCAAATCCCTCTATCATCACTTTCCCGAAGTTTCCTCTTTTTTCTTCCTACTCTCTCTCTCTCTCTCTCTCTCTCTCTCTCTCTCTCCGCATATCAATTTTTTTCAATTTTTATCCCTCTTTTCAACCTCCCTCGGCTCCCCCCCTCACTCCTCTTCCACCTCCCTCCGTCTCACCCTTTCCCTCCTTCCTCTCTTCTCTTCCCTTCCCCTCCACCTCACATCTCTCTCTCTCTCTCTCTCTCTCTCTCTCTCTGGTCTCTTTCTGCCTCTCCCCTCACCCTTTATACCCTCAGGGGCTCATGGCCATTCTTCAGCTTTTCTCTTTCACCTCCTTCCTCCCCCATCTCTCTCTCTCTCTCCCTCTCTCTCTCTCTCTCTCTCTTCCCTCCCGATCATCGGTTTCCTCACCCTATCCTCTCTTTTCTCCTTTCTTTCTTCTCAATGTATGCATGTATATATAAATATTAAATCTATAAGTATAAATAAATAATTAATAAATAGATAGATAAATAAATAAATAAATGGATATATATTTGTGCATCTCTCCCAGTATCACTTCACTTCCTCTTCTTCCATCTCCACGATTTTATTATCATTTCCTTCCCTTTCTTCTCTTATCTCCCCATCTCATTTTATTATATTTATACCTCCTTTTGTTTTAATCTCACACTGTTTACTTTTATTTTGCTCTCTCTCTCTCTCTCTCTCTCTCTCTCTCTCTCTCTCTCTCTCTCTCTCTTTCTCTCTAATCGTTATTTATGTGTCTCCTCGTTTCTCCCTTGGGCCATACCTCTCTAGTTTTCTTGCCTTCTCCTTTCCTTCCTTTCTCCCATTATCTCCACTCCTCTTTTTCGTTGGGTCTCTCTCTCTCTCTCTCTCTCTCTCTCTCTCTCTCTCTTCTCACCTCACAAACGTCCAGTATCATATTTCCCTGTCCTTCCAGCATTCTTTTTCCACTGAAGAATTTTCTCTTTGCACCCTTACTTTCTCTTACAACATTTCTTTACCTCCATAACACATTTAGATTGATTCCTAGTATTTTTATTTTCACTTACATCGACTCTTTCTCTTTTTAGCGTTTGTTTGCATGTATTTTCAGCCTTTCTGTACCCTCCAGAATTAAAATACAACAAATTTTAATAGTTTTTTAGCTGGAAATAATTCTTCCTTTCCAGTATTTCTTCCCTGAAAAAAAAAAACTTTCTCCTTTCAATATGCTTTCCGTTTTTTAAATTTCTTTCCCTTTCAGCATGTTTTTTTTCCTATTTCACAAGCCTTTATTTCCCCTTCCAGCAGTTTTCCTATTTAACAGCATTTCTTTCCCTTACAAAATTTTTTCCTCTTTCAAGTAATTCTTTTACTTCCCAGCATCCCTTTATCTTCCGGGTATTACTTTATATTCTTTGTATTTTTTCGTTATTGTCTTTGTATTTTTTTCTGTTTCCAACGTACTAACATCTTAACATTTCAAACAGTCATCCCTTCTAGCAAATCTTCATGTTTCCTGCATATCCTCGTCTTTTCCGCAATATTTCCTTCAAGCAATTTTCTCTCTCTCTTCTCTCTCTCTCTCTCTCTCTCTCTCTCTCTCTCTCTCTCTTTTAAATCTTTACACTTTCTTCGTCTTATCTTCCTTCCCCTTCCTCCCCCTTGTCCTCTTTGTCTTCCTCTCTTCTCTCCCTCGCTTTCATTCTCTCCTTTATTTTTTCTCCTTCCTTCCTTTCTTCTTTCCTCCCTCCCTCGTCCCTTGATTCTCATTCTCTTCCTCTTGTATTACTCATTCATGCTGTCTTGTTCTCTCCATTTTAATTCAGCCTCTCTCCCTCTTCTCTCTTTTCCTCTCTCTCCTCCTCTTCCTCTCTCTCTCGCCTTCTCATTCTCTTTTTATATTCTCATTAAGTCTCACTCTCGATTTTCTCTGCCTCTCCCCTTCTTCCTTATCTCTATTCCCCTTCCTTGTTGTCTGTCTCTTCCTCTTCCCTTTCTTCCTTTCCTCTTTCATCCCCTCTTTCGCTCTCTCTCACTCTCTCCAATGTCTTTCATCTTCTCTCCCCTTCCTTTCCTTATCTCTTTCTCCTCACCTACTCTCCATCTCTCTCTCTCTCTCTCTCTCTCTCTCTCTCTCTCTCTCTCTCTCCATTTTCTTCCACCCATTCCTACCGGCCTTACTTCCTTGACCTAATCTGCTTATTTCTCTCTCTCTCTCTCTCTCTCTCTCTCTCTCTAAGCCTACCTGCCAGTTTCCCTTCACCTCTTTCTCCTGCCTAAAATTACCTGCCTGTCTTTTGCCCTGGCTTTCCCCTTCATCCTGTACGCTTTTGGGTACACACACACACACACACACACACACACACACACACACACACACTCAATTTCTGTTTTATAAGGATCATTGTCTTCCGCATCATAGAAACGCAGACACACACACACACACACACACACACACACACACACACACACACACACATGTATTTATAAGCGTCATGTGCACAGTATATAACACAACTTCAACGTGTCATATATAGGAAGAAAAATAGTCACTGGTTTCCTTTCACCGAGTATCACCTGTCTTTCCTTCTCCTTCTTCTTGTATGTCTCAGATCCCCCTTTTTCCCTCCTCTTCCTCCTCCTCCTCCTCCTCCTCCTCCTCTTCCTCCTCCTCCTCCTCATCCTTCTTCTTTTTCTTGTTCCACTTTTTCTTCTCTTTCCCGCACATCTGTTTTCTTCCTCTTCTCTTTTTCTTCTACTCGTCGCCTCCTCTTCCTTTTTCTCCTCCTCCTCATCTTCTTCCTCCTCCTCCTCCTCCTATACATCTCACGTCTCCCCTCTCTTCATTTCCACGTCACTCTCCATCGCTATGCCGCCTCCTGTGTCTTTTGGGTTTCTATGTGCCATTCTCTGTCTCAGCGCCTAAACCCACCTCTTTGCCTCCTTCCCTGCTTCCCTATTCACACCCTTCTTTACACCATGCCTCCTTAACATTTTTTTTCATTTATTTCTGTTTTCTTGCCTTCCTATTTTTTCTTTATATATAAGTTCTGCGTCTTATGTTGGAGATCATACCGTTTTGCGATGTTTCAATTTTTCTTTCTTCCAAATGCTTTTCAATTTGATGCCATTCCTCTTTTTTCTCCCCAAATAATATAAAACTTGGTAAAATTATCCCTTAAGTCATTGCCTCTCGACGCTTTTCTCTATTTTAGAATTTAGCGGTTTTAGAGGGTTTAATGGGATCAAAAGTTAAACCATACACACATACAAACAATTAATGAAATGTGGCAAGAGGTATCCGAAGAATTTACCAAGATTAGTGAGGATCAATGGGAGCTCTCTCTCTCTCTCTCTCCCATTACTCCACTCAGGGACAGATAAGGCAGACTCAGCAACCGAAACTTCCTGCCTGTACCGGCCTCTCTCCCTGCTCCCCCCTCCCCCCCTCTCTCTCCCTCTCTCTCTCTCCCTGGATATGCATGCCTACCCCTTTATGCATTCCTGCCCAGTTGCCTACGTGCCTAACCCTCGTTCTCTATCCCTCTGCATTCCTTCCTTATGTCTTCCTGCCTACCTCATTGTTTTTTCTTTCTCTCTTCTCTCTGCCTCCCCTCCTGTCTTTCTGCCTTCTCTCTGCCTTTGAGCATTTTCACTGCCTTCCCTCCTGCTTCTATGTCTTTCTTTCTGCCTGCCTCAGTAGTGTCTTACCCTTGCATTCACTCTTCATTCATTATTATACTTTACCCTTGCGTTCACTCTACATTCATTCTTATGCTTTACCCTTGCGTTCATTCTGTTTTCCTTCTTATTCATGCCTTCCTGTTTCACTGCCTTCCTGCTTTTCAAAATTTCTGCTTCCTTGCATACTGTCTACCTATAGTGCGTTTATCCTTACCTGGCAAAGATCCCCAGCCCCCTTCAGCTCAGGTTGTGGCGAAATGTAGTCAGATTGGAGGCTCGATTTAACCAGTGGCCCAAGATATTCCTTCCTGTCCCATAACTAAGGCGCATTGAATTGCATGGAATCACAGGCTAATATTCAAGGTGTGCAAGTGGACCGGTTCCTTCAGGTAATAACAAAACGACTCTTGATTTCCTCCTTGCATTTTTACCTGCCTTCCTGTCCTTGCCTACCTGCCTCCCTCTTCGTCTGCCCTCCTGCCTGCCTACCTGCCTTCCTTCCTTCCTGCCTGCCTCTCTGTTTGCCTGTCTTCCTTCCTTCCTGCCTGCCTGCCATCCCCTCCTACCCTTTAGTATTCCTGTCTCAGCGTACGTGCCCCCCTCCCCTCCACTCTCTCTCTCTCTCTCTCTCTCTCTCTCTCTCTCTCTCCCTCTCTTTCTCCCTTTTGTAGGAGTTCTTCTTTTTTCTTATTCACATTCTCCTTTGTTTTGCTGTTTTTTTCCCACTTCGTCGTCTTCTTCAACATCCTCCTCCTCCTCCTCCTCCTCCCCTTCCTCCCTCTCCCTGCCAACTTCTACCTAACACTCACCAATATCCTCCTCTTCTTTCTTCTTCTCCCTTTCTTCCTCCTCCTCCTTCTCTTTTCCCTACTTGTCTCCTCCCTGCCACATCTCTCTGTATACATAAACCTCTTTTTTTCCCTCCACTTCCTCCTTCCTCCTCCATACATCAACCTCTTCTTTTTCTTCCTCTTCCTCCCCTCTCCCCCCTCCCTCTTCTTTCTCTTCCTCCCCTAGCCGCCTCCCCTTTGCCAAGCTCTCAGGTGAAGCAGGGTTGGACGAGGCAGGTTGGAAAATATTGGACATAAACAGAAATTCAATATCCCAGACGCGAGCTTTTTGCCTTCCCTGCATCTAGTGAGGTGCTGTGGTGCTGTGCTGTGGTATGGTGTGGTGTGTGGTGAAGGGTTAGGGATGGTGGTGGGGATGGTGTGGTGCGGTGGTAATGAAGGTGGGTAGGAACGGTGATAAAAGTGGGGGTAGGTTTGGGGGAAGGAGTTGTATTGTGTGGTGTGGCGTGGTGTGGTGGCGGCGGGGATGGTGGTGATGGTGGTGGTAATAGTTAGGGTGATTTCGACGACGATGCTGCTGCTGTTGATGGTAGTGATAGTGGTGGTAATGGTGGAGATGAGGGTAGTGATGATGGTGATGATGATGGTCGTAGTTAGAGTGGTAATGGTGAACTAAATATTATACTAAAAAAATATTATTCGACAACATCAATATTTTCATAATTTCTTAGTTCCATTAACACGCAAGGGGATCTCTAAACAAATATACTGGAAGAAGACATCATATGAATCAGGTCTTTACACTACAAGGAAGACTCTACGGCTTTTGCACTTAGTCTTAGCCAAATAAAATGATCTGGTGTTGGCTGACAGAGAAGCCTATAATTTTTTCCAACCATAAAACACCCAGTTGAAGTCCTGACTCTCAGGCTTCTATAACTCACTCTAACTGAATAAAATCGTCTGGCGTGCTCCTGTGACTCGCTCTAAGCTATATAAAATCGTCTGGGAATAGCTAGTATAGAGAAATGAAGTTGTTCCGAGCAAGAGAGGGTTAATTTGTACAGTTCTGCCTGAGTAATGAAATAGATTAAAATTTCACCTGTCCTGATAAACGATACACTTGTTGAGAGGAAAAATGTCAAATGTTTTCACAAATACACTCACTTCGATGGCGTCCTAATCTGAATATTGTGTGTGTGTGTGTGTGTGTGTGTGTGTGTGTGTGTGTGAGGGCCAATTCAGTATTTCCAGTTTGTATTTGTTTTGCTCTGTGTCTTTGTGTGTGTGTGTGTGTGTGTGTGTGTGTGTGTGTGTGTGTGTGTGTGTGTGTGTGTGTGTGTGTGTGTGTGTGTGTGTGTGTGTGTGTGTGTGTGTGTGTGTGTGTGTGTGTGTGTGTGTGTGTGTGTTTGGGCCCATTCAGTATTTTCATACCGTATTTGTTTTGCTGTGTCTTTCTTCCTTTGTGTGTGTGTGTGTGTGTGTGTGTGTGTGTGTGTGTGTGTGTGTGTGTGTGTGTGTGTGTGTGTGTGTGTGTGTGTGTGGATGTTTGCTACCTTTGATCTTTTTTTATTTTCATTCTAAATATATTTTTCTCCATGTTTTTTTTTTACTTTTATTTCGCGCATTGTCTTGTTTCTCTCCTCTTTCTTGTTTTTATATCTTGTTTTACCTTGTCCCTCTTCCTCATTTTCTTCTAAGTCTTTCTGGCAATATTTTTGTGTTCTTTCTGGATTGTTTGTCCTTTCTTGATTTGTCTTTCCTCCTTACTTGTTTTGTTGTTGTTGTTGTGTCTTTTCGTTTGTTTTTTTCCAGTTCTTTGATGATGTGTTTTTATCTGATTAACTATTTGTCATATCTTGCTTTGTTTTGATCTAAGTCTTTTGTTGTTTTCCTTGCTACATCTTTGCCTTGTCTTTGTCTTTTCTTTGTTCTACCTTCGCTTTCTTTATTGCTGTATTTTTTTTATCCTTCCTCCCCCTCTCCTGTTTTCTCTCCTTTTCTCTTCCTTTGTCCCATGTTTTTATTCCTCGCTTCCCTTCCCTCGGTGCTCTCTCTCTCTCTCTCTCTCTCTCTCTCTCTCTCTCTCTCTCTCTCTCCCGTATTCTTTCCACACCTACGAGTATTACCCCCTCTTCCTCACCTAATCTACCCACTAACTGCTTCCCTCTCTCTCTCTCTCTCTCTCTCTCTCTCTCTCTCTCTTAATGTACTCCCTAACTGCTTCTCTTTCCCCCACATACAGTTCACCAGGGATCTCGCCCTCTCACTTGTTTTCATTCTCTTACACTCTCTGTCTGTCTGTCTGTCTGTCTGTCTGTCTCTCTCTCTCTCTCTCTCTCTCTCTCTCGCTCCTGATCAGTATTTAGATTTAAAAAAATGCTTCAGGATTAAATGAATTCATATTAAAACAAAAATATGCACAGAGATATGGTCCTCTTCCCCCCCGTCCTCTCTCTTTCTTTCTCTCTCTCTCTCTCTCTCTCTCTCTCTTATCTTACACCACTTATTTTCCCCTTTACCCCGCCATGGCGTCGTCACTTTCACTGTTAATATTTGCTGGAAAATTCGGAAAGGTATATGAGGGAAACACACACACACACTCTCTCTCTCTCTCTCTCTCTCTCTCTCTCTCTCTCTCTCTCTCTCTTGTTCTTTCCACACCTTTTTCCCCCTCTCCCTCTCCTAATCTACCCACTAACTGCTCCTCTCTCTCTCTCTCTCTCTCTCTCTCTCTCTCTCTCTCTCTCTCTTTCTTGTATATTTTTCAAATTAAAAGTGGTGTAATATGAAGGATTTATTCACAGATAATAATAATAAGAAGAAGAAGAAGCAGAAGAAGAAGAAGATAATAATAATAATATTAATAATAATAATAATAAAAAAAAATAATAATAATAAAAACAATAACACCAAAATTGCTAAAATCCATGCCCTTCTACAAGATTACAAAAATCCAAAAAAATAAAGATAGGATGACGTTCAAGGCTTCTAAATTTCCAAACTAATTTCTGCCTGTCCTATAAAATTTCCTTGCTGGCATATTCTCCTGGCATGGATTTTTGTTTTCATTTTTTTCGTTTTTTTCTTTGTTGGGGGAAATTTGAGCTTGGAGACAAAAGCTATTACTATTAATTTCCTTTATTACCAGTGACTTCTGCTTTATTTTATTCTTTCGTGTTATTAAGCGATTTTATTTAATGAGATTATTCATGTCGAGAGGTTGCATGGGTAGGTTTCTCTCTCTCTCTCTCTCTCCATCCTTATGATATTTTTCAGCATGGGAGATACTTCTCGAAATGTAATTATTTAGATGATCTTTTTTTGCTGTTTCCAATTTATTATTATTATTATTATTATTATTATTATTATTATTATTATTATTTATTATTATTATTATTTTTATTCTTGGAAAGGCCTCACTGCAATGAAAGGGTAACGAAGCCTCTGTGTTCCATTTAACTTAAAATTGCGCAAACGCATTTTTTAGCTTATTATACCTTTTACCAGCCTTTTCCTTTAGTAAATCAAACACAAAGAGGAAAACGTGAAGTGAAAAAGCGTTATAACAGTAAAAAAGTCCGAAGATTAAATTAAAAAAAAAACATAAAAAAGGAAAATGCGTTATTGTACACAGAAGACAGCTATTATTATTATTATTATTATTATTTTATTATTATTATTATTATTATTATTATTATTATTATTATTTTCTTGCAGTGTGGTACAGACACTTCCTGCACTTCAGTATATTACGGTACTGGTGCAGAGTATTGCGGTACATCATAAATCAGGGTTGCATTCCCTTCCTCTGCCTCACACACGCCTCTGTTTAGTTTGTGTGTGTGTGTGTGTGTGTGTGTGTGTGTGTGTGTGTGAGAGAGAGAGAGAGAGAGAGAGTGAGGTGGTGTGGCCGACAGTGTGGACGGCAGGTCAGGTGGTCATTAGCCCTACTCATTCACTCCACTGGCCAGGATAATTAGAGAGAGAGAGAGAGAGAGAGAGAGAGAGAGAGAGAGAAACAATGATTCTAATTTAATCTATTCAATTGCCCATCAATTTGTGTCTTTGTACATCCCTTCCCATTTCACCATTTTACCTTACTTTTATTCTCTCTCTCTCTTCACGTCTGCATTCTGCATTTACATTTCTGTTTCTGCCTCTTCATCTTTTTACATACCGGTATCTTCTCTGTCTGTCTGTCTACCTGCCTGCCTAACTGTCTGGCTGTCTCTGTTCCTGTTGGCTAATCTGCATGTTAATCTTTCTTTATTCATCTTTTTACTTTTATCGACTATTTTTCTATCTCTATCCTTTCCGTCTATTTACATGCCTGTCTCTATCCTTCGTTTTATTTATCACTTAAGTCTGTCTGTCTGGCTCTTTGTCTCTGTCCATTTCTGTTTGTCCTCATATTTGTCTCTGCCTGTCTGTCTCTACAACCTGATCTCCCGTCTCATCACCCCAACCTAATCCTACCTTGATCCTTTGTATGTGTCTGTCTGTCTCCTTGCCTCATTGTCATTTTGTTACCCTCCCCCCCTCTCTCTCTCTTATCTTACTAACCTCCCTCCTCTCCTCTTTCCCTTTCCCTTATCTCTCTGTCCCTCTCTTGTTCCCCCTCCCCCCTCTCTATCTGCATGTTCACCTTACACACACAAAGATATATATATATATATATATATATATATATATATATATATATATATATATATATATATATATATATATATATATACACGTGTACCCCTCTCTCATCACTGGTGACCCCCTTGTCCTATGTTCATTATCCTCGGAATGTCTCTGCTGTTTGCCTGCCCCCCCCCCCTCTCTCTCTCTCTCCATCCGACCTTCATTCTGTGTGACTGTTTTCCTTTGTGTCTGTTCGCCTGTCACTCACGTACACAAACAAGTCTTCCTTGTCCTAAATATATTCTCTCTCTCTCTCTTTCTCTCTCTCTCTCTCTCTTTCTCTCTCTCTCTCTCTCTCTCTCTCTCTCTCTCTCTCTCTCTCTCCTTCTCTCTCTTGCATTCTCAACATTTCAATACCTTGACTCAATTCAGGTAATGGATTTCTTGAATTCTTTTTTCCTCTGCTTCTTGCCTTCCTACGCTCTCTTCCTCCTTCACCTCCTCTCCCCATTCCTGTTCCTATTTTTCTTTCTCACTGTTTTCATCTTTTCGTCCTAATGTTCTTGTTCTTTTTGTAGCTCATCATCATCATCATCATCATCATCACCATCATCAGCTTCTTCGTAACAGTCCCCTTGTATATCTATCAGATCACTTTCTTTCTCTCTCTCTCTCTCTGTTCTAATTCGTCTTCGTACTTGATCATCTTGTATTCTCTTTTTTTTTTCTTTCCACGTTTCTCATTCCCTTCCCCTCTCACATTTATTTACTCTTATTCAGCGCTTCGGTATCCTCTCTCCCTCTCTCTCTCTCTCTCTCTATCTCTGTTTCCCTCACCATGAGGAAGCCGGAGGCTCACAGGGACGAACACATTGATCCAGAGAGAGAGAGAGAGAGAGAGAATAGAATAACACATGGCGGTGGGAAGGAGACAGTCTCTCTTTAATATTAATGGAAAGCTTATTTTGTATGTATAGAAGGAAAAAGAAAAGGATATTACAGAAGATGGTTAGCCCCCAAGCGCGAACACACACACACACACACACACACACACACACACACACACACACACACACACACACACACAAACTCAAGGAGGATGGAGAAATAAGTCATCTTTTTTCTTTTTTGCAAGGAAGAAGGAATCAAAAGCCAGAAGCCCGCATGATTGTTCCCTCCAAGCAAAAATAAAAACAAAATAACGGAGAGCCAAAGTCAAGATCTAATTCCAGTATGTGTATATTCCTGCAGTAATATGTTGGTCTGCTTCAGCCAGCACTTAATTGCAATGGTCAAGGCTGCTGGTATATAATCAGGCCATAACGTTACAGCAATGGTGTTCTGGTATTATGCCAGGTGCGGTATGTATTGTAGCGGTCGGCCTGCCCATGCCTAATACGGGGCAGTAGCTTTACCTTGCATGTTAACGGTGTGTTGATTGATTCTTGAGTAGACAGATAACTCCTACCACTATTACTACTACTACTACCACTACTACTACTACTATTCCGCTTATGTGCAATTTTCCGTGGCAAAAGAGGTTAATGGAGCTTGTTTCTAACCCCCAGGTACCAGATGTCTCTCCTAATCTGAGCTGTTGCTGTTGGTACTTACCCCAGGTCTGTCTGGCTGAGCAAACCCGTCGACCACAGGTATGCAACTGTTTCTGAGGAGTGGTCCTACAGGTCCTGTGCAGCACATACAATGCACAGGGAACCGACGCTCCCTTTCGGTAGACAGCACCTCGCCAGGGTCGGATCAGGGTCCTTCCCCGTGGCGAGGTACAGGAATATATGAGGAGGTTTGGCTCCTGGGTGAACGCCGCAGCCGCTTTGCTCCACCTAGGGTACACAGCGTCACCACGTGTAGGCTTCTCATCACGCCTCGTAATCTGAGTAAAATCGTCCGAGAATACATGAAAAATCCCCTCAGTGAAGGGGTTACGCATCAATTCCTGCCGTTATTATGGTGAACGTAGCGAATTCATTTGGCGCGGATAATTGCATCGTTAGAAAATACCTGAAGATCATAAACCTCTCATGATTTTTAATTAGCAGAATTTATTTAAAGAGAAGATGAGCTTTGGTGTTGAATATTGCGTTTAATATGTGTTTGATGGCTCATTACAAAACAGTTATCATCATCATTATCATCATCATCCTGATCCTCCTCCTCCTCCTCCTGCTCATCATCATCATCATCATTCTCCTTCGCACATGCACAGGGTGGGAGGAAAAAAGTCATTTATACTGTATATGCCAAAGGTAAACTATCTTCCCGTGTCTGTATTTTCTTTCGCAATGATCCCCAATATTTTAAATGAATGCATCTTGAACGTAACTTTGTTCTGTTTTTCTTGGAAGCAATTACTCTACGGGTTTTTAGCTTTCGGTTCTTCTTTTCATTAAAAAAAATTCCGTACATCGCAAGATTTGAAAAGAAGTGCAATTATCTATGCACAGTTTCGTACATAAATAAAGATCCACTACATTATGATACATGGCGAGACAATGAACACATATTTTTAAAGATCAGTGACAAGATTTTAGGGAGAATAACACAGTTTATCTGAATATTAAGTAAGGAGGTTTGGATGAAGAATGAATAAGATTGCGGCCCATTTAACTAGGCAGACTCTGGGTTAGTCTCTCTCTCTCTTTCTCTCTCGCTCTCTTTCTTTCTCTCTCTCTCTCCCTCCCTCCCTCCCTCCCTCTCTCTCTCTCTCTCTCTCTCTCTCGCTCTCTCTCCTTTCCATGGTCTCTGGGCCCTATCTCACTCCATCTTTTGGCGGGAAGAAAAGGTCTAGATGTGGATGATTAAGATTAGTTGACGTTGATAACTATTAAGATTAAAGAGTGGATATTTCCGTCAGCAACTAACATCAAAATAAACATTAAAATATGCCAACAATTCCCGCCACCCGCCACAGCACT
>NC_136969.1:26096648-26104148 GCF_032717465.1 Coenobita brevimanus | reverse complement strand
CAAATGCGGGTGATGGAGACAAATGCAGCGAACAATGAGTGAGCAGACAGGAAGATAATATCGGTGAGAAAAAGACGCAGAGAGAAGAGAAAAAAGAAAAACAAAGAGATGGAAACACTGATAGAGACACATAAAAATATGAAAGGAGCAAGACAGGGGGATACTGAGAACGAGAAGAGAGACGATAAATGAAAGATGGGAACAGGAGACAGTAAATCATGTGCAGGGAAGGAGATAAATGAGAAAGGGAAATAAAAGAAGACAGTAACAGAAAGGCAGTTAATTAAGAGAGCCTGCAGGTGTGGGTGAGGAAGACAGATGCAGTGAAAAATGAGTGAGGAGAGAGGGACATACGTCAGGGAGAAAGAATGAGAGGAAATGACATATGGAAGATGAAAGGACGGGAAGATGAAACGGGAAGGCAGGTAAAAGGCACAAGATGAAATGAAGAAAGCAACGAAGGCGATATGGAGAGAACAGGAGTTGGAACGGAGATAATTAGTACATAACAGGAGAGGACAGAGGATGAAAAGAGTAAAACATGAAATGGCTACGGGAAAAATTAGGAATATCAAGAAAATGAAGAAGAAAATATAAGAAGAAAAGTAAGAACAGATAAAGAGAAGGACGAGGAAGACAAAATCAGGAGACGAAAGAAAAAAAGGAAAGCAGATATACGGCAGATGGAAAAGCATGAGAAAAATGAAAGACAGGAGGAAGACAGAAACTGAAAGGCATTTAATTAGGCGAGTCTGCAGGTGTGGGCGACAGAGACAGATGCAATGAAAAATGAGTGAGCAGACAGGAAGACACATCGGGGGGAAACCCAACCACGTCTTGCTGAAGAATGAGACCGAAGTGAATGTGAAAAATGAGTTTGATTGAGGAGGACGAAGAACTGAGACTGGGGTGAATAATGGGGAAGGAGATAGGAGTGAGTATGAAGAGTGAATTGAGCGTGTCTGAAAATAGTGAAAAGAGTGAATGTGCCAAACGAGGAACAGTAAAACTCAAGGTAATGTGAAAAATGAGATTGACCAAAGATGAAGAGAGAACCTGGCGTGAATCTGAAGTATGAAGTTTCAATGAACGTAAATAATAGATCTGACTGCAGAGGAGGAGCAAGGGCGAAGTGAATGTCAATCATGAATAAGAGATGTGAGAGAAGGAGAAGCGCCTGAGAGTAATTTGCTTTTAATTGAAGACGAAAACAGTTTTGGAGAGAGGAAGAGCAATGAATAACGAATAAATGTGAAATATCAATTGGATGAAAACAGGAGATACTTCCGGACAGGAATGATGAATGAACATGAAAAATTAGCCTGATCAAAAGAGAATCAGCTTAAGAAATGAACACGTACACAGAAACGTCTCAGTCACAACATCTATTCCTTCGACATCTCAGTAAAGATAAAAATAAGACGCAATAAAGACTCACAGCTTGGGTCAAGGCAAATGGTGAGAATAATCTTCAGACTTCAAAGAGGAACGAGCAAAGTTTGGACGTTAGATAAATACTGAGAAGCCTTGGCCATAAATACTGTGGAAGGAATATAAATGGATTTGATATGTGTGGTGGGAAGGAGTGTCAACGGAGGAAGGAAGGGAACGGAGGAGGAAGATTAGGAGGAAGGAAAGAATGATGAAGAATGAGGAGGAAGATAAAGAAGAGGAAAGACTGGGAGAGGGAAAGAAGGAGGAAGAAGAGGAAGGACAAGGAAGAGACAAGTGTGGAGAACGAGAAAGAAGAGGGTAGAAGAGGAGGAGGAAAAGGAAGAAGTAAGAAGAAGGAAGAAGAGAGGACGGAGAAGAGGATAAAGGAAGTAAGGGAAGGAAATAAGGAAGATGCAGACAAATACTGAGAAGGATATTGTGAAGGAAAAATAAATCTCTTTGATATGTGGTCAGGGGGTGAAGGACTGCCAATGTTTGGGTGACGAGGGAGGACTGAACGAAGGAAAGAAGGAGCGGAAGAAGGAGACGTAAGAGGAAGGAAGATATGAAGGAAGAAAATAAGGAAAAGGGGAAAAGGAGAATAAAATATAAATGATTTTGATATGCGGTGTGGGGGAGGGAGAGTGTCAACTGTGGTGGTGATGGAGGAGGAGTGAATGAAAGAAACAAGGAGGGAAAGAAGGAAAAAGGAAGGCGAGGGAAAGTAGGAAAAGAGAGGCAGGAAGAGGAATGGTGCAAAAAGAGACAGCGCATGAAAGAGCAAAGAAACTGGATATGACACTGATGGAGTGGCTTGATGAGAACTGAATAAATGAATGAATGAATAGAGGAAGGCGGAAGGAAAGAAGAGCGAAAGGGCTGGACCGAACACATAAAGGAAAGGTAAAAGAAATAAAAGGATAGGGGAGGAGAGGGAGAAGAGAAAACATAGAGATATAAAAGGTGATAAAATTATGAGAGGAAACCACGATAGTAAAAAGAGATAACGATAGGAAAAGAGACATTGCAATATGACAAGACAGAGCGATACCACACAGGGGAAAACGATATCAAAAGAAATAAGCGATATATAGAGAATAATAATGCGGTAATAAGGAAGATGGAAATGCAAGGAAAGAAAATACAGAACATTATGAAAAAGGAAACTGCAGTATGAAAAGAAAAAAATACCCTACGAAAGAAAGAGAGAGAGAGAGAGAGAGAGAGAGAGAGAGAGAGAGAGAGAGAGAGATCAGGAAAAGCATAAAGAAAGCTAGGGATTAAGGAGAAGCTGGAATATTGAGAGGGAAGCATGGAAAAATGAGGAATAAAGAGTGAGAGGGGAAGATGAAAGGGATGACGAGAGAGAGAGAGAGAGAGAGAGAGAGAGAGAGAGAGAGAGAGAGAGAGAGAGATGGGCATAGGCAACACTGTAGGGGAGTTGTAAGGCTGGCACGCAACATAAACAATCAATTATAAAAGTTAGTCAGCCCAGCACTTTGTCTTCCTCTCTCTCTCTCTCTCTCTCTCTCTCTCTCTCTCTCTCTCTTCTATTCATATTTTGCGAGCAACTCATTTAGTCTCACACACAAAGCATCTCTTTTATAACCAGTACCATCTCTTGCATTCCGATTATATTGCTTGCTCCCCCCCCCCCTCTCTCTCTCTCTAACAATATAATTTTGCATCCCTTTGTAACTCAATTTCTACACCATTTATTTTCCATTCCTCACCTTATCTAACCTCTCTCCCTTTTACTCTCCGATTTCCATCTAGCTCTCTCTCACTCTCTTTTCTGTTCCCTTTCTCTCCCTCTGTCTCTTCGTTTCCCTCTCTCTCATATTTTTCTTTCTCTCTCCCCTCCCCCTTTCCTCCCTGGCTCTGTCTACCTTCCCGCCTCTCCCTTCCTCTCCTCCTCTCTCCCCCCCCCATCCGACCCTCTTCTCTCTTTCTCCTCCTTTCTTTCCTCTTCCCTGTCTTTCCCCTCACTTCTTTCCCTGTTTCTCTGTAAGCTCCACCCACCTCTCTCTCTATTTTTCACCCCCTCCCTCTCTCATATTTCCCTTTTCCTACTGCCTGTCTCTTCCCCCTGCCTCTTTCCCCTCTCCCCTCTCTGTCTCATCTCTTTTTCCTCTATATTAAACCAGATCAACCTGTGTTTTTCAGTTTTAAATATATACACTTACGTAATACTTGGTCGCCTCGGTTCCCACATGTTTTGTCGATCTGAACTGCATTAAAACAGACTATACCCATCGTCCTGAGCATCCACCTACACAGCATATAAAACACTTCTGCAGTAGTTGGTAGCCTTGGTCCTCACATGTAGCCTTCTCTACATGTGTGAAGGGACTCAAAAAAAAAAAAAAAATCTCCCTTTCATCAGGCCTGTCCCCTTTTGCTGGCTTCCTCCAATCTCCCCCTTTCTGCGAAGTGATGAAGCACTCGTGTTTCTCCCACTGTTGCACGCGACACTGCTCCTCTGAACTCTGATTGCCTGCCGCCTCTCTAAATACGAAACTGATGCACCAGATTCTAGAAAGTCTCACTCCTAGCTCGACTAATTTTCGCCCCTAGCTCGTCTAATTCATGAACTCCTGCATTCTCTCCCCCTCCCCCTGTCTGTCACTATATTCCATTAAAAATATCTTTACTTTTTCAGACATTTGTAAAACTTTCAAATATTAACCAGCAATTTTTCATGTAGTGTGACCTGTTTTTTATATTGATCAAAACTGTATGGAGAAGAAACTATCCCATATATGAAAGACACTATCCATTCGGAACTATTTGCCTTCATAAAATAATAAGCTAGAAGTGTTGTAGCCCCAGGTTTGTTTGAAATGTGAACCCAGTGGACTGCAGGCTTATGCTGTCCTCCTGCTGCAGTCAACCGTCCTCCTTTAGGGGGATAGGAAGGGAGCTGGGGGATGTTTGTATTACCAGGCAGCCCCACCTTCCAGTTATATCAGTGTCACCCCACGAAGGTGTTACTCTCCAACTTCTGCCTTAAGAACAAGCATAGATTGCCTATACTCTCTTCATCTCAGCTTGACCCAGATTTCCGTCCTTGTGCACCACATTTCACGTAGACAACGGCATAAGACGACAGTGTTAGGGCTCTACATCCTTTACATAGTGACCTACGTGCAGTTGATACGTGTACCTGTATTTCTTATAACCTCTGGGAACTCTGACGCAGTGTGGCTGGGCATCTCGACCTAACGCGATCCCAACATGCGAATTTCGGCTGTTATTCTTGGAGAGGGGCAATTTTCCGCTAATTACGTATTTCCTGGACCTTTCATACATTTATATATTGCCCTGTATCATATTATGTATTTTTTACTTCTTGGCTCTGTTTAGTATTCGCTGATAATTAAATTCCTTACTATCTCTTCCAGTAAACATTTCTTTCATCTTTCATATACTTATACTTTGCCCGTGTATCATGTTATATTTCTCGGTACAGTGCTACTTTTACTTCTAGCCCCCTCCCCCCGTCTCTCTCTCTCACTCTCTCTCTCTCTCTCTCTCTCTCTCTCTGTCACTCAAGTACACCTGCGATATGTTCCCCCTCGCATCCCTCCTCCCCCCCCCCTCTCTCACACACACCTACACCTCCAGCATGTTCCCTCTTACCTTTTATTTCACACGACTTTTTCCAGAGCAATCAGGAATAATGAATCAAGGTAATGAAGGCCATTAACACTGCACGTGATAACTTAATGAACGGTGATCTAAAGAAAAAATATCCTGTACAGTAGCGCCTATTGAATCATCTCTCTCTCTCTCTCTCTCTCTCCAAATATACTTTTATCTGTTTTTCTTTTGTCTCTATGTCTACCTGTCTGCGTCCGTCTCTGTCTGTCTGTCTGTCTGTCTGTCTCTCTTTCTCTCTCTCTCTCTCTCAAAAGTTGTATATGTATAATCTCCCTTCTCTGTGTCCTGTTTATTTATCTGTCTAAATATCTATCCATCTATCTATCTGTTTATCTATCTATCTATCTGTAAACGTAACTTTAAATGGAAAATGTCGAACACTGTATATCCTCCTCTGAAACCCTCTGTTGTCTGTCTGTTTCTTTATCTGTCTCTGTCTCAGACACAACAGGCTCTGAGAGGGAGAGAAGTGGCACTGCAGGCGAGAGAGAGAGAGAGAGAGAGAGAGAGAGAGAGAGAGAGAGAGAGAGAGAGAGAGAGAGAGAGAGATACACTGACTCTTTCAAATGCTGCATCTGCATGGGTCCCCCCCCCTCTCTCTCTTTCAACACACACACACACACACACACACACACACACACACACACACAAGCACACAAAGCTGTATCATCTGCATATCTAAACCAAGCACTATTTTTCTTTTCCACATTCCCTTTTGCCTCCCTCACCCATTAGTTATCAGCAAATGCCCCACCATTAACCCATTCTTACAGTCTCACTTCCTATCATTTATTTTTACCATTAACGGAATATTTCACTTAGAGCTGGGGAGATAGGTCATTATAATTTTCTGTACTACCTTGCTTCTTATAAATTCTCCTTATTATTAATGAACTATTTTATTTAGCATAGACTTGTTCGTAGCCTATTCTGAACACTGAGGCTTATATTCTGAACACCAATGCTTATAATTTATGCTTGCTAATGTTAGAGTATTGCAATCGGTATTTACGTGTTCTCTGATCATTCTTGCCAGGACAAACTCTTCCTACTGGAGCTGTTACATAAAGCCATCACTAACACCTTCACTGAGAGCCTTACTAACTACACGTCTATATCAGCCCAGAACAACAACAACAACAACAACAATTACTCCTCCTCCTCCTCATCATCATCATCATCATCATCATCATCATCACCATCATCATCATCATCCTATATACGGATTTCATGAGTCAGAGACTATAGAAATAAAAAACTGGAAGAAGGAGAAACCAATCGAACCTCAATTAAATATACGCTTCAGACATGAAAAAGAGAAGATGGAGTAAGAACTGAACGAAAAAATACGTGAGGTAAGAGTCCATAGGGCAAAAAAAAAAAAAAATGAGAGGAGAAACTAATCAAACTTCAATGAAATATGCCCTTAAAAAAAAAGATAAAAGGATGGATTGTGAATTAAACGAAAAAATACGTGAGGCAGTCTAAATAGAAAAAAAAAAAAACTGATAATGAGAAACTAATCATACCTCAATGAAATACACACTTCAAACATAAATAAGAAAAAAAAAAGGATGGAATACGAATAAAGCAAAAAAAAAATACCTCATCACACTTGAGAAACTAAACGGAGGGGTCTTCCATGGGGCTTTATATCACCAACCTTTCAGGGAATCTCACCCACTTCGCTTTCAATTTTCTTTGTGGGTTGGTGGCGCATCACGCAACACCATTCCCAGCGCAGCGCCACGCCAGACTTGCCACCGTGAAGGCGTCTATTAATAAACCCTAATTACTCAGGAAGGTGTGTGTCCGGGAGCGGGAAAACACTTGGATAAGAATGAAAAAAGGAAGAAAAGAACAACGGAAGGAAAAAGGAAAAATGAGAGAGAGAAAAAAAGGGAACCCACATCTGAGGCACTACACTTGGATTAGAGTAAAAAAAAAAAGAGAGAAAGAAAAGAACAACGGAAAGAAAGAAGAGAGAAAAAGAAAAAAAGGGAAAGAAGGAAACTGCAGTCAGAGGCAATACACTTGGATTAGTTAAAAAAACAGGGAGAATGACAAGAATAATGGTGAGAAAAGAAAAAGAAGAGAAATAAAACGGAAAAGAAAACCTAAACCAGAGTTAATAGTGGTACTTAAATTTATAGCTAAAAAAAAAGACAAATAAAAAAACTAATGCCAGAGGAAAAACCTGCATTAGTTGAAAAATTGAAAAAAAGGGAAAACAGAAAATTAAATTCATACGCTATGCTTCTGACAACACCCAGCCTTGAGGGACATATGAACAGGACCGAAATTATTTGCCTGTAAAAGAACTTAACTTTTCTTAATAATACTTATAGACATCAAAGTACATATTAGACGAAAGAAGAAAAGGGACAGAAGTACAGAGAAGAG
>NC_136969.1:25919148-26091648 GCF_032717465.1 Coenobita brevimanus | reverse complement strand
ACAAAAAGGATGAAAAAGGGAATGTCCAGAATTACAAAATGGATGAAAATGCAAAAGGAGGAAATGCTAAAGAGCAGAAATGATAGAGTACGAAAACGCAAAACATTCGAAAAATGCAAATAGGACAAAAATGCAACAAAAAAAAAAAAAAAAGACGAAAATACGAAAAAAAAACAAAAATGCAAAAAAGGAAATAAATGCAAAAGAACGAAAATACAAAAAAAAATGCAAAATGGACAAAAACACAAGACGAAAATGTAGAAGTACAAAAATGCGAAGGGACGGAAAATCTGAGCCAAGTAAAGATGAGAAGAAAAAAAAATGTAGTCTAATTTTTGTCTCCAACCGTACAAGGAACACAAACCCCGCCTCTGTGCTAAGCGGGTGCCTTTGTGCAGAAGGGAAGCCAAACTTTTTATAACTTGCTTCGTATAATCTTGCATTGTCAGTGTCGGCAGCTGTTGTTCCTTTGGCAGGTCTGAGAAGTTTTTATCCTAAGCTGCAACCCACATAGAGGAAGTTACGTTTGTGTGAGTAGTTAGGCTTGTGTGATTAGACTAGTTATACCTGCAAGACTTGTTAAACCTGTGTGAGTACCTAGTTAGACGTGTAAACTCTGTGACTACCTAGTTAAACCCGTAAGCCTAGTTAGGAATGAGTGACTAATTATATGTATGTAACTAGCCAGATCTGCGAAAGAAGTTACGATCTGTGTGACTAGGTACGCCTGTGAGATCTGCGACTAGTTAGATCTGTGTGACTAGACCTGTGTGATAAATCAGAACTTTGTGAAATCCTTGATGTGTGTGTCGTGGTCAAACCTGTGACTAGTAAGACATGTTAGATCTTTGTGACTAGTTATATATTAGACTTGGGTGACAGAATGGTATAGTTAATTACGTTGCCTCCAAGAATCTACAATCCAGATCCCTCTTTTCGGTTTTAGTAATGTGATCAACCTGGTAACATAATCTACGATCTTTCAGTTATGCGCTAAGCCTGAAGTAGGATTTTAGATTTATTTACGATTAATTCCCTGTCGTAACTTAGGGTTTGTCATCGCAGGAAGGGCTAGAGACATAGGAAGGTGCTACACTCTGCTCTCCTTGATCTTCCTGCAGAAAATAGTTGTGCCTTGAGATATTTTTCCCCTCGTAACTAAGACTTTTTTTTTTTTTGTAGGAGAAACAGGAGACATAAGAAGTTTTGGGGCTCTCCTTTTTTTGTCCTTCTGCAGAAACAAAACACCTGCACTGTTTTCATTTTAACATAGTCCAGATTTTCGTCCCTTTGCAGCTTATTTCACGCAGCTCTGTGGCAGAAAAAGACAATGCCACGGCTCTACATCCTTTCCATAGCTCTTCTTTGTGACTAGCACCATATTTGAGTGTTGCTCTGTGGTGACAATGCAGCATTCAAGATGGGGAGATGGCAATTTTGGGCCAGATTCGAGTAGATGTACATTTCCGATCTCACTCCTGCCACTCCCTCCCCCTCTCTCTGCCAGTGTCACTCCCCTTATGACCTACAAGAGGGAGTATATGCGTGACTGAGAGCCACTCCTTACCCCTGAAGTAGGGCCTCAGGGGATGTAATCTAGACACTAGGAAAAATCAGTATCTGGACAGCTGGAAACTGTGTTCTATGTAGCGCTACAGGCTTCTTAACACCTTTTCCTAAGCGATTTGTAGATGCCTTATATATATATATATATATATATATATATATATATATATATATATATATATATATATATATATATATAGATAGATAGATAGATAGATAGATAGATAGATAGATAGATAGATAGACAGACAGACAGATATATATATATATATATATATATATATATATATATATATATATATATATATATATATATATATATATGTATGTATGTTTAACTTTTATCTTTATTATTTTACTCAACCCCGAGGACACCTTTTCTGTTTTAATACTGTTACCGCAACGTAATATTATTTAGCCTAGGTCAGGCCACTTGGGTCAAAAAAGGTAAAAGCAACTATGCTCTGAGGGCATCTCTCCCTCCCTCTCTCTCTCTCTCTCTCTACCGGCAGACAATATCACTTAGGGTACAGCCTTCCGGGTTGCATTTTTCTGTTCTATTTTGTTACGACTGTTCACTTTTACTCAGGTTAAGACACTTCATGTTTTTTTAAATCTTGGTTTTCCTATACAGTGTTGTTCAACCTAGGTCACAACACCTGGGGCAAAATTGCTACAGTAGGTATACTATTAGGCTGCAGGACTAAAATGATATCTCCTACTTCAGTAAACCTGCTGCCTCTGTTAAGCAATTAACTGACAGCTCCGCAGGTCATTAGGGCTTTCGTTATTCCACTTTTATTGTTGTTTTTATTTATCTATTTACATATCTTTGCTTATTATGCTATTTTACATTTATTACGTCACTTTGAAATCATTCTTGATCTCCCTCAGACGAGGATATTCTACTTAAGATGGATTTATCGAAATTCAGGGGTTAGATACAGCCTTGAATAACCCCTTCAATAACCTTGGCTCTCTCCCTAGCTGAATATAATCACACGGAAAAAACAAGGAAAAAATATACAAAATACGTTCTCGGATTCCGGATGTAAAAGGGTCTGTTCCCTGTCACGGTGATGCAGAGGGACGCCTTCACGTGGTGGCACTTATGTTAACCGGGTGACTCTGCGACTCTACTCTCTGGCTATACTAACGTCCCTCAGCTCCATCCTTATCTACTGAAAGGAGGATTTGGACTGAAAAAGGGCAACTTAAGCCTGTAGTTCACTTGGTTCACGTCTTAGATGAGCCTGGGACCACCACAACAACAACAATTACTACTACTACTACTACAACCACCACTAGCACCACCACCACCACCACCACCACCACCACCACCACCACCACCACATCATCATCAACAACAACAACAACCCGCATCACGCTAAAGGACGTCAATGCTCTTTTCATACGTCTACATTTGCGTTGCCACTCAAATAATTACATGTGAACTCACCGGAAATTAGTGCTCGAAGGTAACTGAGTGAACAGGAGTGAAAGGTTTCTGTTCAAGAATTTTATATCTTCAGTTCTAAAAGTCCCCCAGTTTAACTAAAATATCTGGTATAGCGTGTTCTCTCTCTCTCTCTCTCTCTCTCTCTCTCTCTCTCTCTCTCTCTCTCTCCATGTAGATCAATAAACCCTTGTACCTCAGCTGATGGCCAAATGTAGTTACACTGGAGGGTCGATCTGATTAACAACCAAGGAGATTCGCTTGTCATAACTACCGGTAAAGTAACAGAATGTCACGCAACTACGACTTGCTGTTGTACTAAAGTTAAGGAATCGACACAGTTCAATCTAGAAAATAAACCAGAAAAGCTAACGTAACAAAAGTACAACACGCCGGAACGTAGAGAAAGTTAGCCTAATCCCTCCCCAGCCACGAACACATCCAAATCCGACTCTGCGGCGATTATTTCCCGCACTAAATATACACGGGAATTAGGGAGTAACTTTGGATTGTAATTACCATGGTGTTTGTTGGAGCGGTAATTTGGAGGCACCTGGCTGTTTACCGTGCTGAGGCTGACTGGCGTTGACTGATGCTGACTGTTTATTCACCAGGACTACTGCTGACTGGCATTGTATGGTCTGGCATTATTACTACGATTCGATATTTGTAAGACTGACAGCAACGAAATCCCTGGACATAAACGACAATGAGAAATTAACTTCCTGCACGAGGCCAACTATTAAATTTCAGTCTGGTAAACGCCTGACAATTTCATTAAGTTTGTTGAAGACCTCGGGTTGACGAAGTTGGAAACACTCATCTCCAAGACGTCTTATTTTTATTCTGGAAGGCGTCAAAATTATTCATCCTGAGAAAGAGGGTTTAAAAGTCCAACTAATTTCAACGTGATAGATACTTGGAAATTGGGATGGACCAGCGTCTTCACTCACATTGCCTTACCCAAGACTTGGCGGCTTTGCTGAAACAGAAAAATAAATTTGACTGAAAAAATAAATAGCCTCCTCTCTGTCTCTGTCTGTCTGTCTGTTTCTCTCTCTCTCTCTCTCATGCCAAAAAAATGACAAAACTTTACTACCCGACTAGCCACATTTCACCCACAAATCAGACCCAGAAGCACGGCCATACCACTCCCCCAGAAAACATTCAGTCCAGACCAAACTCTCACCTTCAAGCTACTCCACCCTAATTATTTCGTTTGTAAAATTTTTGCTGAAAACGATTTTAAAGGATCGAAGTTGTATTATATATATGGGCCAAACTCAAAGTGAATAATAAAACTGATAATAAAGACGAAGAGGAAGGGAAGCAGATGAAGTTGATAAGAAAGAGGAGTGTGTGCGAGGCGAGACAGTGGAACAGAAATGGAAGGAGTAAAATGGGAGAAGTGGAAAAAATGGGAAAAGAAAGCTGAAACAGATAACGAAGAGGAAGGGGGAAAAGTGTGTGTGTGTGTGTGTGTGTGTGTGTGTGTGTGTGTGTGTGTGTGTGTGTGTGTGTGTGTGTGTGTGTGTGAGAGAGAGAGAGAGAGAGAGAGAGAAAAAAAAAAGCAAACAATGTGAGCCAGAAGAGAGAGAGAAAAAGAGGAAAAATACCAGACAGGTGGAAGAGAGACAAGACAGGAGGAAAGAAGTATTCTGACCCGCAGCGGCCTGGCCAGACAGGGGGAGAGATTTACGAACCTTTTGCTCGAAGCTCCGAACAATGTGTGCATGAATAACGGAGCCTGAATCACTTCTAGTATTATGGTTTTCTCTAGTTTTAGATGATTTTCTTACCCTTTTCTGCACACTTCTGGTTTATTTTTGCCACTACCAGTTTCATGAATGTCTCTGTATGGTGTTTTATCGCCGGCTCATCAACTTTGGCCTTGCCTACACTTTCAGACACTCAGATTTTGGTGTTTTCGCCAGCATTATCAGTCTAGCATCATTCACCTATTTAGCCTCCCTCAGTCTTTGCCATAACGTCCTTAGTAGGCCAAGCGCTCAATATGTTTCAGATCCTTCAGTCTTATCAGTCTTTTCCCTTTACAAATGGGCCTCTTAAGTCTTCGTCTATACTATCCTCCTCTTGTTTAATATCCCTAAGACTTCCTGTGTCAGCCATACCTTCATCAGTCTTACCTTTGCCTTATTTTCCTTAATATTCTTTTACACTTTATCTCAGCTATATCGCAGTCCTCCGTCGTGCATGTATCGTAAGTCTTTCTCAGTCCTGGCAGTATCTTAGTGTGCATTGGCCTTATCTTGTCGCAGCTGGGGCCTGCAGTAACAATCCTCCTCCTCCTCTCTCTCTCTCTCTCTCTCTCTCTCTCTCTCTCTCACACACACACACACACACACACACACACACACACACACACACACACACCTTCCTCCTCCATCGTGTAAGTTGGATGCCTAGGCAACCCATCAGTTGAGAGAGAGAGAGAGAGAGAGAGAGAGAGAGAGTGTATTATCTGCTTGTATTAGGTAACCTAGTTGTAGTATACAGGATTTGAACTAAGCTCATGCTGTCCTGTTCTCCGTATCTGCATTGATCCGGTGTGTGTGTGTGTGTGTGTGTGTGTGTGTGTGTGTGTGTGTGTGTGTGTGTGTGTGTGTGTGTGTGTGTGTGTGTGTGTGTGTGTGTGTGTGTGTGTGTGTGTGTGTGTGTGTGTGTGAGTGAGTGAGTGAATAAGTGAGTGAGTGAGTGAGTGAGTTGTGATCATCAGTACTTTCAATATAGCGTGTACTCATCCTGAAACACGACACTTCAGTCAGAGAATCACAGAGATGACTTGCATTATCATCAACACAATAACCATTATCCTCATTTACCTCACAATATAACTCTCAGCTTCACTACCAATTATTTCCACCAAGATATATACCATTTACCTCATACACCATTGCCACTTACCCCTATCTGTCTATCTGTCTTGCTACTACCATTTATCCCACAGTATTATTTACTCCTATTACATCACTCCCATTTTCCCCACTTCCACTTCGTCGTCATCATCTTCATCACCATCATCATCATCATCATCATCATCAGCGTTACTACACCCAAGTACGGCACTAATTACCTTACCATTTATCATTAGGGTAAAGTATTGCTCCTCCTCCTCCTCCTCATTATCATCATCATCATCTTTAATTACCATATAATCACTTATTATTAGAGAAACATAAAACCCTTCGTCTTCGTCCTCGTCCTCCTACTCCTCCTCCTCCTCCTCCTCCTCCTCATCATCATCATCATCATCAGGCTTACAACCATTTACCCCTCCACCACTTACTCTATTACCATTAACCTTATTTCCTTTTACCCCTCACTTCCATTTACTCCATCTATTTCTGCATGAGGTGCAACATTGCATGCAACTCGGCCTTCATTAGCAATTATCTAGATCACGTGCAGGCTGTAACTCCTACGCCATTACGTGATAAAAATAAGCTTAAGTGAAAATACGGATCTTCGTTTCTGAGAAGGCTTGGGGGTGGATTGTGTGTGTGTGTGTGTGTGTGTGTGTGTGTGTGTGTGTGTGTGTGTGTGTGTGTGTGTGTGTGTGTGTGTGTGTGTGTGTGTTGGGGGTTCAATGTCGTGGAAAAGTGTATAGCTATCAGTATTATCTTCATTAAGTTGTAATATGCAAAAATAAATCGCTTAATAAGAGGTGTTATGAAGCCTCCTATAGCACTCAGAACACCGTACTTGGTCCTTAAGTGCGTGATAGTGTGTGTAAGAGTGACAGGGACATACTATACACTGGGTGAGGGTGTGGGTGTAATTTGTCATGTCGCGTGATCATTATCGAGCTTAATCTCAGGTAGCAGGAGTCGGGATGTAGACCATGACGCACATTATTAGGCAAAATTTACCTTCATTTGTGCCAAAATGTTGAGTAAGTAGCCAATTTTTATTGTATGCCCTAAATAACGAAGGGCACTAGTCTGCTTTTATCATTACCCTAGATAATGTACTGTTCTGATATAAATTTCCTGTCAAGAGAAACTTACTCTTCACAAGGGAGAGTATTTACAGAGGTACCATACTTGTAGAGCTACTGGAGTAAATAAAGAGATAGATAGATAGATAGATACACAGATAGACAGACAGATAGTTAATAAGAGAGAGACAAAACAGACACAGGCAGACAAATGAAATGAAAACAAACATATCGATAAACATGTAGGTAGGCAGGTAAGTAAGTAGAGAGACAGGAATACAGACAAATAGAAAGACAGATAGATAGACAAACAGACAAATAGACAGATAAATAGACAGACAGACAGACAGATGGGTAGACAGATACGTACAGACAGAGAGATAGAGACAAGCAAATGCAAATTGACCAGATAGATAGACAGAGAAGCAGACAGATACACAGACAGACAGACAGATAAGCAGACAGATATTATACTGTTTTAAGTACAATAACCCACTACATAAGCACTATATACTGCGGCCTGTGACTGGAATGACAGTGGACGTGAATAAACTGCTGGCTGCCTGACAAACTGCTGCTATAACGAGGAAATGAAGCTAAAAATTTTAATTGAATTTCGAAATACTGTTTTTCAAGCTCACAGGTCACGACAAATCATAAAAATCCAGACGAGGAGCGCAGGGATATATCGAAATTATTATTATTATTTTTTTACTTTATCGCATTACTGAAAAAATGAGAGCAAAACTTGGGCAAAAGAGTAGCAGTAGTTCGGAGGTAGTAGAATCATCATCACTATCATCATCATCATCATCATCAGTAGTAGTAGTAGTAATAGTAGTAGTAGTAGTAGTTGTAGTCGTAGTAGTCACAAAACTAGGCTCATCCGAACGTGAACCACGAAGACCGCAGGCTGAAGTTACTCTCCTCATGCAGTGGAGGATGTTTATGGCAGAGACAGAGAGTTATTTCGGCATAGAGAAGCCTGTGGTGCATTGGTTAGCAGATCCAGCTCGCAACTGTTAGGACCCGAGTTCAATTCTCGTGCTTGTTAGGCTAGTTAGTCACTCTTTAGCCAGCAGTGCAATTAGGGACCTGGAAGGATATTTGACTGTTGCGCGTCGAAGTCTGGGGGAAGATTAGGACTTAGAATAAATGACTGCAGTCGACTGGCGTTATTCTGAGCCCTCTTTTGTTCAGCATAGAATCTGCTTTTGCTTTGTGGCAGTGCCGGTAAGGATTACTGAAGCCATATTAGAGGTGATTTTGACCAGGTAAAATAAATACACAGGAATGTCTGTAAATAGCGCTGCATTGGAAACTTACCTTAAACCCCCTGACCCCCCATCCCACCTGCCTCACCATTCCTTCCTCTGCTTCACCACTGCCCCATCCACACACCCTGCCTCATTAATCCCCTCCCTGCCTCACCACTACCCCTTCCACCTACCCTGCCTCATTAATCCCCTCCCTGTCTCACCACTACCCCTTCCACCCACCGTAGCTCACCATTCCCCTCCCTGCCTCGCCACTACCCCTGCCACCCACCCAGCTTCACTAGTCCCTTCCCTGCCTCACCAGTCCCTTGCACCTCTTCCTCCACCCCATCAACCTTCTCCTCCACCTCTCCCACCTCCTCCACCCCGTCAACCTCGTCCTCCACCCCTTCTACCTCCTCCTTCCCTCCATCTCCCCTGGGGCGCAGTGACTGACAAGATAATTACCCCCTCTGAGCTGCTCCTTGATGGAACACCTTGCATGGGGCTCACAGCAGTGCCTTTTTGACGGTGACGCCGGATAACAGACTCACTCTCACTGTCAAACATAAAACTTCCACTGTTAATTTCACGGTTTCTCGAGCACTTTTTTTTTTTTTTTAGTAAAGGAACGAGACAATTAATTATTAACCTCCACAATACTGTCTCTTCATCGCTGCAGGCATCACTTTCACTGTTGCTTTTACTATCATTTTTACGTAACATGTAACTATCATGCTGGATCACAAACTCAATTTCACACCAATTATAAAACCTGCATTATTAATTTCACGGTTTATTGAGGACTGTGACGTAGGGTATTATCTTTATTGCAACTGGATAATACTGTTGCTGTAAATAGATGACACTCTTTCTTAATCGTTATACACGCCACTTTCACTATACACTTTCACTGCTATTTTCACGTTTCTTTAGTACTGCTTCCTATATTCTCTCCTGTAACTGGATAATACTAATGCTGCAACCAGATAATACTGCCTGCTCTACAGATAACTTTCAGTGTCACTTTTACTGTCATTTTCACGTGACAGCATAACAACCCCCAGTGAACTGCTTCCTTGCTGGGGGGTCGCAGGGATGATTTTGTGATTGCGACAATGGAAAATATTCTCTTCGATCCATACACACACACACACACACACACACACACACACACACACACACACACACACACACACACACACACACACACACACACACACACACACACAGACTGAGGCAGAAACAGACAGGCACGGAGATAGAGAGAAGAGGACCTTCTCTGGGGGTCATGCAAAATGTCGTAAGTTTTGTGTGCGTGTGTGTGCTTTTTTCCAAGTCCATATCATACTGCTTGTGTGTGTGTGTGTGTGTGTGTGTGTGTGTGTGTGTGTGTGTGTGTGTGAACCTAATTTCAGAATCACCCAACATTTTTACCTCATATTTTTATCGTAATTTCCCCTGACCTTCAAGCCTTACTTTGCTTGTCGGAAATTCAATATACCTGCTGATAAGCGGTATTTTATGCCTTTGATCAATAATATTTAAAATTTTACACGCACCATAAAGATCTGTGATGTTTTTTGCCTATCGATTTTTTTTTGTGTGAAGAAGGAAATGTCTTTAAGAAATTTGTTAATAGTGGGGTTGGTTTTTATCATTGCTCCTTCTCTTCTCTGTCTCTGTCTCTCTCTGCGTGCTTATCTTTCTGTCATTGTTTGTCTGTCACTTCCTCTGTTTTTCTGTTATACACACCCATCCAACCACCCACCCACCCACACACACACACACACACACACACACACACCTACCCGACAAACACACCACGCCACAGCCACCAAAACACACACACTCCCTTCCCCCCACCTCTCTCCCACACACACCTTACCTCCCCACACACACACCTCACACTCCCTGCCCCTCTACGTATTTTGCCCCATGAAGGTGAAAATTGCTTTGCTAATTGAAGAAAAAAGGTACTGTATTGTTATAATGTATCGTTAATGGCGCGGTTAATAGGTAATAAGGTTCATTAAGCTACACATCATCAAGTATTCCATTGTGCGAGTATTTGTTTTCGTATTTGGTCTTGTATCATGGGTGTGTGTGTGTGTGTGTGTGTGTGTGTGTGTGTGTGTGTGTGTGTGTGTGTGTGTGTGTGATTAAGTCTTGTATAACGCAGTAGAGAATAATATTGAGAGAATGTAATCCTTATATTCTAACTCCATATTCACGTCGGCTCAGAGGACTCCCTAACACCTGCTCCTTACCGATTTATTTTTGAGTATGGCTTGTTAATCTGTTTACGATATGCTATGTGAGTAATAGCTTTGTATACGGTCTTCCATAATGCAGTTGAGAAAAAATATTGAACGATTTTAAGCTCAATACTCTAAACTATATTATCGTCGGTTTAGAAAGTCCTATAGCACCATGTCCTTATGAGTTAACATCTATCCATCTTTTTATCTATCTATCTATCTACCATATATAAACTGGACAGGCGAAAAAATCTTGGCTGTCATTAGGAACACTTTTTGGGCCTTTGTTTTATTAGTATATTGGGTTTTCTTTTCATACATCTATTTCGTATCATTTTCCTTTTTTCTCTGCACACATAAAATTTTTGTCTGGCACTTGGAATACCTTCGGCTCCAGCCAGGCCTCCGGCGCTAGTACTGAATATATGAATAAATGAATATTGGAAAAGAATACTAACACTTCTGCACAGAAGTTAGATATCTGTAATAAAAAAATCCAATGCTCTCAAAAAGTAGGATTCGAAAATGTTGATACGAGAAAGAAAAAGGGGGAGAACCGGTATAATTCTGAAATAATTTGATGATGGACATAGGCCTACACAGGTGATTGGAAAGAAAGGAGAAAAAAAGAAAGAGTAGTCAGCATCCAAAACTGCTCCTGAAGACTGGGACTTCAGGAAGAAAAATAGCCGTAGACAACTAACATAAAAAAGTAGAATGCAATATTGGCCACGAAGAAGTTAAGAAAAAAAATAATTATCTAAAGAATAGCCATTGACAAATTTGCAAAAAGAAAAGAATAGGAAGCAACATTAGTCACGAAAGAGAAGGACTGATAAGAGAAATAACGTAATGATCTAACGAATAACCAAAGAAAAAAAAAAGCACAAAGAAAAGGGAAAACAGAAACCAGCATTCAACACTGCCCACGAAAACACAGATTTAATAATAGAAAAAGTTTAATGATCTAGCTAATAAATAAGTACAGAAACATGAACATAAATAAAAGGAAAAACAGAAACCAGCATCTATCACTGTCCACAGAGAGATGGATTTGATAATGGAAATAATAGAGGAAAAAAGGCTTAATGATTTGGTGGGATGAGGTGGGCACACTGCACTTTACGGGAGGCTGTTTCATTTATCTCCAATTAAAGCCTCCAGCAGCTTGGTTCTTATGCTGGAGCTATTTTTGTCTGCTTTATTAACTCTGCTCTTTAACTCACGCACTCATCAAATCGCTCTGTCTCAGCCCGTCTGTATGTCTATCTTTCTACCTCACTCTCTCTCACACACACACACACACACACACACACACACACACACACACACACGCACACACACACACACACACACACACACACACACCTCAAACACAGTCTACACATTCTCTCTCTTGCTCTTTCTCTCTCTCTCTCTCACACACACACACACACACACACACACACACACACACACACACACAAATCACCGGCAGCTGTTGTCTATGTTCCGCTGAGCTACACGGGATCTGAGCTGACTGTCATTTGCTCTCCTGCCTGAGTTATTACACACACACACACACACACACACCAGGATAAAGGGACTGGCTGGATTAACTTCTATTTTAGATGTAGTTAATCTCTCTCTCTCTCTCTGATATAACTGACCGAATTAGTGCCTTTGCCGTACTGTCTTTTTCTCTGACTTTTCCTGTTTGTCTTTTAATGGTAAATCTCTCTCTCTCTCTCTCAATGTCATTTGCTCTCCTGCCTGAATTATTACGCACACACACCAGGATCTACGGATGGGCTGGATTATTGGCTGAGGTAACTCCTATTTTTGGCGTAGTTGATCTCTCGTAGTTAGTCCGTCTGTCTGTCTACATGTCTACCTGTCTCTGTGTCTGTGTGTGTTTGTCTACCTGTCTGAGTCTGTCTATCTGTTTGTCTATCTGTCTGTCTTTGTCTGTATGCCTGTACTTTATCTTTGTTTTTCTCTGTTTCTCAAATCTAAATGACGAAGAGAGAGCCTTCTGCTGTACTCTCTCTCTCTCTCTCTCTCTCTCTCTCTCTCTCACTCTCTCTCTCTCTCTCTCTCTCTCTCACTCTCTCTCTCTCTCTCTCTCTCTCTCTCTCTCATCACGGGATAAAGGGATTCTGTTGGATTACTGGCTCAATAGACATCTATATCAGGCACAGTTAGTCCTCTCGAATGTACATATCCATCACAGTTAGTACAATGTAATGATGTAATGGCGACTGGTTCCTATTATGGGGAAAACGATATGCAACTTTAATTTTGCGTTAGTAAAACAATGAATTCCTTTAAAGACGTGCATGAAGGAAGTCTCTCAATCAAAGGATATCGCAGAAGAGAGTGTATCGAGACGGTATGATTAGGGAAAGTGATATGTATTATTTAGGCTGCCTTATAGCATCATAAAATACAGATTCGTGATACATATGTAAGAAGTTTGTTGATCTTAGGGTACAGAAGAGTGTGTTGTATGGTAGAGTTATGGGGGGAGGGGGATATGTAATAGTTATATCAGGAGAAATATAGATTCGTAATGGCAGGGCCAGGGCGAAAGGGGGCGACTTGTTTGTGGCCACCCCTTACGGGATTAAGATGTCTGGCGCTAGATAAATAGATCGATAGCAATATATGTGCAGGTGGGAATTTTAACGAGCAAAGTGTGGAAGAGAGTGCACTTGAGTTGACGGGGCACACTGAGGGAAAAACATGAAGACACCGGTGAAAATAGAATATAATAATCAGGAAGTGAGGTATGAGGCACGTAGAGGGATAGGATATTGGATGAGAAGGATAAAGGAATGTAAACTATCAGTAAGCCAGGCCCACCTATTAAGGCAACAACAGAAATGACAAAGGACTGAACTGGACAGAAAAGCACTGACGAAAATGCACCTGAGAAGGGTTTGACACCTTGTTTTTAACTTGGCTCACGACGGAATGACGCTTTCAGATGAACGTGAGCATAATTTATATATGAAGAAATACAAAAAGTAGTCTATATGTAGATGGTTTTCTTTGAGGTGGAGCCAGGATTCCAAAGGCTTGAATGATGTGTGGATGACTGTGTGGCTTTTTTCATAGGATCCAAGGTCTCTAATGGGGTGCAGCTTATTTTCTGAAGTTAATTAAGGGTGGAATTCCAAAGTCAGGCCTATGAATTTCCTGACCATCAGCCGGTAAGCGGAGGACGGTATGCTAAGTAGGCTAACGTTCCTGCAAAGTCCCATGTACGACTACTCTGGGCAGAAATGGCTGACTAAAGGCTATAATAAAGACTCCATTACCTTCTCTCATTTCTGGTGCCATATTAGGTCCCTCTCCTTCTTGCACCACTTCCTCTCTGCTAATGGTGCACTCTCTCTCTCTCTCTCACACACACACACACACACACACACACACACACACACACACACACACATACACACACATTTTGCTTTTCTATCTCAGTCTCTTTGAGCCTTTTCATCCCTTTCCTCCAACTTTCTCTCTCTCTCTCTCTCTCTCTCTCTCTCTCTCTCTCTCTCTCTCTCTCGCCAGTTTTGGGTGTAAGTTGTCTCCTAATTCTTGCTTTCTTGAGGAATGAGAATGTAGGAAGGTGTTTGCTTCTCTCTCTCTTTCTCGCTCTCTCTCTCTCTCTCTCCCTCTCTCTCTCTCTCCAAATCAGCATTTCTTTTTCTCTCCTCTTCTTCTCTCTCTTCTCTCTCCTCCTCTTCCTCTTCTATCTTGCATTTTTAAATTTTGCACTCCCATATTCCCTCTTCCCGGCTTTCTCTCCCTCTTTCACTCCACGCCTCTTCTTCACTTTTCCTCTCCTCTTTCCTCGCTTTTCCCCACTTTCCCTCATCTTCCTCCCTCCTCTCCTCTCTCCTTCTACTCCTCCTCCTCCTCCTCCTCCGCATCTCCCAAGTGCATATGCTCTTATGATGGATGTTACTAAATGGTGGAGTCAGTGTGTTGTGGTGTTGGTGTGATGATGTGGTGTAATGGTGTTGTTGTGGTGATGTTGTGGTGGTGGTGGTGGTGTAATGATGGTGTTGTGGTGGTTATAGTGGTGGTGGTGGTGGTTGTTGTAGTGGTGGTGATGTCTGCTTCTGTAGTTGTGTTGGTGGCTGTTAGTTATAATGTTGTGGTAGCAGCTGCTCGTGTGGTGGTAGGTTATAGTTGCTGTTGTCATTCTACCGCATTTATTGTCTATGTAGTTTGCAAATTGATATAATTAAACTTATAAAATCATTGTAATAATATAACCAAAACCAAACCTTCCATAATTTATTCGGAATACAAAATTATCATAATTTATTCGTAAAACCCTACTAAAAACAACTCTTTATGGTTTATTTGTACGTTAGATTATGATGATGTGGTGCTCGTGATTATGGTGGACTGTGGTGGTGGTTGCAGTGGTAGTTGTGGTGGTGGTAGTAGTAACAGTAGTAGAAGTAGTAGTAGTAGTAGTAGTACCTAGTAGTAGTAGTAGTAGTGGTAGTAGTAGTAGTAGTAGTAGTAGTTCGTAGTGGGTGTAGACTGATTTTTGTGATGGTGGTGATGGTGGTTGATAACTAAAAATATACACCTTCATACTGTTTCACACACACAAACACACACACACACACACACACACACACACACACACGTCAAATGATTCCCAACACTACCTTTCAATTATTTTTCGCTCAGTCGGCAAAATCCATCGTTTATCTCTTGTGATCCTCTCAATGGTTCTCTATCTGTCTGTCTGTCTGTTTGTCTGGCTCTGTCTGTCTGTCTGTCTGTCTCTGTCTCTCTGTCTTTCCGTCTGTCTGTATTTTTTCTTAACAATCAACATGTTTTAATTTGTTCGCTAATAAACCTGATTCTCTCTCTCTCTCTCTATCTCTCTCTCCCTCTCTCTCTCTCTCTCTCTCTCTCTCTCTCTCTCTCTCTCCCTCTCTCTCTCTCTCTCTCTCTCTCTCTCTTTCTAAGCAATAATCCTGAGCCAGTTCCATTTTCGCTTCTTTGTCGTTACGTTTGGGTCCATTTACGTTCAAGACCTCAATGAGAGAGAGAGAGAGAGAGAGAGAGAGAGAGAGAGAGAGAGAGAGTGTAGGTAGTGTTTAACAAAGTATTTTAATTCAAGAGACCCCTCCCTAACTATGAGAAAATACTACTAACAGAGTCAAAGTTTATTCTCCTTGGATATCAGCTTCGTAACGCCTCTCTCTTGTTGATTAATTCTGCACATTACATCCCAATATTCCCTTTTATGTTACTTCTGCAAAATAAGTTGATGTTAACACTTCATATTATGCGACAGAATGTTAACGTGTGAAATACAAAATAAATCGCTAAGGAAGAGGTGCACCGTAGCCTCATGCCCACTCAGAATACAGCATAGGTAGTCAGTTATGCCCTGCCTGAAGTTACCCATGCTGACAGGTTTTTAATATTCCTAAATTCTGATGCTTTGAACTCTCTCTGCCACCTCCTGTTCCTAGTGCTGTTTTGGTTAAGATATTCGTCTTTTTTGCAGCTTATTTTACGTAGCTTACAGACAAAATGCTGCAATATTCTGATTCGACATACGGCCCATGAATGTTCTTTCCTTCCAGTTTAAATCTCTTGCTGTAGCTAAGCATTCAATGTGGAGAGATGTGGAAGACGACGAATAATAATGTAAAGAGATGATAAATGTTGTCGAATGAGAAGAAAAAATATGTACAAGAAGGTAAAATTCTGAGCACAAATAGGAACAGTAATGGCTAATTTTAGGCCAGATAAATATTAACAGAGTGTACCCAATATTTGCTGACGCTATCAATTCTGTTTTCTGAAATTCTTTGTGCTGGCAACTGTTGAGCATCCCCGCTGCCTTGAAAGGCCATCCATCAGATATTCATGACCTTACTACATGGACCCAACAATTGAACTTTCTACTCAAGGACGCAAAATAAGTCAAACGAAATACAAAGAATCAAATTTAAAATCTTTTATTCTTTCATTATTAAAATCTATGAGGTTTTATTTTCTGAAAGGATTCTCTCTCTCTCTCTCTCTCTCTCTCTCTCTCTCTCTCTCTCTCTCGTGCTAAGCTTGTCAGTCTCAGGTTTAGGCGGTTCGGTGTCTTGTTATGACTGTTACAACCACACTTTCCTCCTCTTCCTCTCTCCTCCTCCCTCTCCGTGTACCCTCTCTTTCCTCTCCATCTTCCCTTTTCCTTTTCTATTGCTTTTCCTCTTTTTAAATTCCTCTTCACTCTCTTTCTGCCTCCTCTGCTCTTCCCGATCTTCCTCTCCCTCTTCCTCTCCTCTTTCTTTTTTTCTTTTTTTCTCGTTTCGATTCTTCCTTCTTTCATCTCCCTATTTCCATTTTCCTCCTTTCCTTCTCCATTTTCCTAATTTTTTCTGTGTCTCTTTCATCTTTCCCCAAACCGCCACATTTTCCTCATTTATTCTCCCTTTCTCTCCTTGTCCCTCTTCCCCTCCTCTCTCTCTCTCTCTCCCTCTCTCTCTCTCTCACTCACTCTCTCTCTCTCTCTCTCTCTCTCTCCCTCTCTCCTTCTCACCCGCTTCTCCCAAGTGTATACGCTCCTGTGATGGATGTTACTAAATGGTGGAGTTGGTGTGCTGTGGTGGTGGTTGTTGTGGTGCTGGGTTATGAGGGTGTTATGATGGTGGTTGTGGTGGTGATGGTTGTTGTGGAGGTTGTGGTGGTGATGGTGGGTATGATGGTGTTTGTGGTTGTTGTGGTACTGGGTTATGAAGCTGTAATGATGGCAGTTATTGTGGTGATGATGGCTTTGGCTGCTGAGGTAGTGGTGTTTGTCGGATGAGCTCGTGTGAAATGGAAGACTCTACCTTCCCATAGCACTTCTTCCTGACTAGCGCCGTATTCTAGCGTTAATCTACTGCAACGACTATGCGCCCAAGATGGCAGGATGGCAAATTTAGGCCAAGTTAAAGTGAACAGGGTATAGAATGTGCTGTCTTTGTGCGTATGTTTCACAGGATAAATATCGATAAAGGTCATGCCGATACCGGAAGACAGCTGCTTGTGTTGTAAAAGGCGAAGGTCACGTGGGCTGTAAGAAAAAAAAAAAAAGATACGATGTTCCACTTAAAAAAAAAATATGGGAAGTTGTTGACCAAAAGAAAAAAAAAAAAAAAGACGAAAAATTTGGGAAGTTGTTGAGTAAAATTATAAAAAATAAATGTATGGGAAGCTGTTGTGCAAAAAAAAAAAAAAAAGACAAAATATGGGAAACTGTCGAGTAAAAGTAACAAAAAATATGGAAAGTTGTTGAGTAACGGTAAAAAAAGGCAAAAAATAAGGGAAGCTGTTGAGTAAAAAAATAAAAAATAATAAGCTATTACACATACACCTACAAGATGCCATTATATAAAGTGAGACCATAATGTACTAAGTGGATAATGGAGTATAATAGTACAAAGGAGTACAAAGGAAAGCAAACAGTAACAAACCTGACTGTCCTTTCGAGGCATTTGTTACAGAGATCATAACTACATCTCATTCTGGCTCTAATTATGTACATCATGTGAAATGGAAGTGTAAACAGACTGCATAATGTAATTTGAGTGCATAATGTACTGAATTGAGTGCATAATGTACTAAACTGAGTGCATAGTCGATTAATTCAACCACCTTCTCTTCCCAGGGACTTTCCTCAGCTGAGTGAAATCGTCTGTCAGTGTCAAAACCCCCTTAAGCTGCGTAAAACTGTATAAAGGTAGTAAGATTAGAGGGGAAAAATAGTCTTCGTGGTGACAGTCTTTGTGGTGATAGTCTTTGTGGTGATAGTCTTAATGGTGATAGTCTTCGTGGTGATAGTCTTTGTGGTGATAGTCTTAGTGGTGATAGTGTTAATGGTGAGAGTCATAATGGTGATAGTCTTCGTGGTGATAATCTTCGTGGTGGTGGTGCTAGGAGACCCCCCAAAGGATAATACCGTCGGGAGGGGACTTGTGTTGTGTTTCTGGCTTCTCTTAACCACAATTTTAATGTGTTTTCCAAGTTTACTGAAATTAGTATGTTCGGCTTGATTAGATAGATAGATAGATAGATAGAGAGAGAGAGAGAGAGAGAGAGAGAGAGAGAGAGAGAGAGAGAGAGAGAGAGAGAGAGAGAGAGAGAGAGAGAGACAACTAACCAGAGACAGACCCCCACCTCACAGCATCAGCATATATTTAGGTGGCCACTTGTGTTTTAGCAGACAATGGGCAGACGGTGCGGCCATTGTGCGTGAAACTGTTATTGCACTGCTCCCATCCCGCCCAGAGACACTGTTTTTAGACTACGCTTGCCAGACTCAAAAACAATGGCATAAAATCAAAATACAAAAAAACAAAATGAAAAAAAAGAGAAAACGTACAGGTGGGGGATACGAAAGGAAGATTAAACAACAAATAATGGACAAAGTTTGAAAAATAAGATTAAAAAAAAGAAAAAAAGAAAATGAGACCAATAAGGCAAAATCATACTGTTTTTTCATACTACTTGAGGCCACAGACTACAAAAAATATGGCATAAAACCCAACTAAAAAGAAAGACAAAACTTAAAAGTGGAGGCTACAAAAGTGAAAAAAAAAAAAAAAAAAAAGAGACCAGTAAAAACAAAATAAATCATATTGTTTTTCGACTACAGGCAACCTGAGAGTGACTCCAAAACAATCGCATAAAACCAAAATAATAAAAAAAAAAAACTAAAAACTGGAAGATGCAAAAATAGAAAAAAAGGAAACGGGACTAATATTACAAATCATACTTTGTTCCACGCTACTGCAAAACAGTGACATAAAAAAAAAAAATAAATAAACCAAGATGAAAACCAAAGGATATCAAAGTAAAACAAAGGAAATGAAACTACCATGATAAACAGACAGGAGAAAAAAATGACATACCGGTATAGAAAAAAATAGCATGGTATTAAAATGATGATTCCTTTCCACTCAGACAAGCTGTTTTAATTTACTTTTTTAGCTCTATCATTTGGTGTAAAAATAGTCATGATGATGATGATGATGATGATGATGATGACAAAAAAAGATCCTTACACTTGGTTATTATCAGACGCCATATTTCTGTTCTAATTTAGTGCTCCTTCCACAGCAAACTCTCCTCCCTCATAGACTCCCTTATCTTTTATCTCCACCCATTCTTGGACTTATTTCCCTCCATCCAATCACTCCACTCCCATCCACTCTCTTCGTCAGGTAAAGATAAAAGCATTAACCTAGTTCTGTATTGATCCTTTGCACGAGTACAACAAGCTAGTCTGGCAGCGTTCAGAATTAGCCTCCTTGGAGCAGAGTAAACAGAGTCTGGTGGTGGGAAGAATAAATTGTACCAGAAGACAAAAGTTGAAATAGAAGAGGTGCAAAAGTTTCGAACCGATGCACACAACACCTAACATACTGTGCATTCCTTATAACACCACCACCACCACCACAGCACCACCACCACAACAAGACCACCTACCTCCACCTCATTTGCCACAAGGGAGCTCCTGCCAACACACTGCCCCTCCCCACCCCAACCCATCACAACTTCCCCCACAATCATATCAAGACCCGGGCTAATTTAATTAAACACACACCATCTCCGCACGAAATTTTTGCCCTCCCAAGCCTTCAAAAATTCTAGGTTATTGTCTTATTTGCAGTATGAATGTGAGTGGCTTGGAGCATTACTGGAGCGGAGATAATTTACTGGGGAAGAGGAAGATGGTTAGTTTACTGGGGTAGGTTGTTATTACTGTTACTTCCACTACTACTACTACTATTATTCTTACTACTACTACTACTGTTATTATTATTTCTACTATTACTACCATGCTTATGCTTACTACTACTACTACTACTATTCTTATTTGTACTACCACCGCTACTATTCTTACTACTACTACTACTACTTCTATTCTTATTCTTACTACTACTACTGTTCTTATTCTTACTACTATTACTACTACTAGTGCTACTAGTACTATGACTATTACTAGTACTACTACTACTATTACTATTACCACTACTACTACTACTGACATTGTGTTTGTTCCTGTTATAAATTATGCAGACGATTTTATTCAGCTTATGGGGGCATTTTCGAACTAGAGGGGTTAGGTCAGGTCAGGTGGGGCTAATGTGCCAGAGAACTTGGTAAGGATATTAGCTACAGGAGTTTGAGATAAAGTGGAGACTCCCATAACCCCTGTCTCTAATAAGTTGAATAAAATCGTCGAGAAAGAGAGAGAGAGAGAGAGAGAGAGAGAGAGAGAGAGAGAGAGAGAGAGAGAGAGAGAGAGATGGTGACTCCCACTGTTCATGTTTCGCAAAAAAAAATGCTATTGTTCTGATGAGGCTGGCTATGTGTGGATGGACTGGGGCATCGGAGCGTGAAGAGGGCTGTCATTTCACTGATATTAACCACGAAAATATTCCCACAAATATTCCCACAACACCGCACGAAAAAACAAAATATATCTAACCAGTATATTTTGGGAAAGACTTGAGAACAGCGTGACTTCCTAAATAAACACACAAATATTTAGGTTAATTGTGAGTTGAAGAGTATGTTAGTGTTAAATCGCTTAGGAAAAAGTGCTACGGAGCCATCTAATAGATATGGGAATAGACAGACTGATAGCTAAATAGACAGATACAGATGATTACACATTTACAAATACTTAGATATTATTAATACCGTAAATCTATCTATCTATGTATCCATATATCTATCTACCCACCTAACAATCTATCAGTCGAGAGAGAGAGAGAGAGAGAGAGAGAGAGAGAGAGAGAGAGAGAGAGAGAGAAACTAAACTCCCACCTGTTAGCTCCCAATCCCATCCAGTGATAGAGAATGCTGGGAAAGTTCACCTGGGCTGGAGGTCACGCCATGAAATATATACTCAGTACGTGATGTTCCTCCTCGGCCAAAAAAGAAAAAAGAAACAAACAAAAAAAGAGAAAAGAAAGAAAAAAGGGAAAAAAGAAAGAAGACAGAAATAAAGGAAAAAAAGAGAGAAAAAGGCTCCCGTTAATACTGTATATGCTGAGTAGGGTACACCTGTTCCTTCTCACTATGCACAAATAAATAAAATATAACATTACATAAACATTACATATAAATACCTATCCCTTTATTATCTGCTGAGAAGTGTGCAGCTGTTCTTTCTCCCCCACAAGGAAAAAAATATAAAAAATAATAAGAAAAACTATTCAAACTCGAGTAATATTTTTCTTACACAATACGGTACGTGCTCTCAGTCCTTTACCATAAAAATAAAGTTTTGTATAATGTCTTGTTGGGTTATTCGTCCTTCTACATAAGAAATACATACCACGTGTTATTACATAGTCGGTGCAACTGTTAATCCGCTTCCATGACAAAAGAAAATGTTATTATATATTCTGTGGCAGTGTTTATCCTTTCTATCCTCAAAAAAAAAAAAAAAAAGGAAAAAGAAAAAACAAAAAAGTAGGCTACTTGATATATAATCGGTTCGTGTTCTTCGTTCCCTACACTCACACACACACACACACACACACACACACACACACACACACACAAATTAAAGTACCGTACTCTGTTATTACATGTTCGTAATAATACTGCCGCTCGTTCTTGGAAAATGAAATGAAATACGGGTAAGCTTCAATCAAATAAATAGATGTATAAATAATTAAATAAATAAATTATAGGAATTTCGATATAAAGCATAGCCTATTCAATACGTGCTCTCAATTTTCTATCCCCCCCTCCCCCCGTGGTATCCCTGATCTCATGTATTTCGCTCTTTATAATCATCACAACAAATATTGGGATGGAATATCAATAACTTCAATACAAAATAATATATAAGGCATTTGAAAGGAAGATTAGAGTGATAAAAAGTGCAGGGTAACGTATACTGCATTAAACGAACATAATTCACTCACCCTTACCTTATTTAGGCAGGTGAAGGCTAACTGGCAATCATGAAGGTTCACTAGAGGCTGCGTTGACATCTCTCTTCTCCTTCGATGTCTTCTAATAATCCTTCAAGCTAGTTTTCTCAGTCCACTTTCACTAACAAAGCGTCCGCATCCACTAGCACACCCTATTATTCTTCTGGTAATAGACTGAGACCAAGTAAACAATTTGCAGCACAATTAAGATGGCGGTTAAGATGGCGGTGGCTCAGTTTTATGCCCATCGAGAACACGTGGGTCTGTCAGGCAAACAACCAAATTTTTCTAAGTTTCAGTCTTCCCAGTGGAGTCTATTAACACCGTGGCCTTCGAGTGAACTGCTGGGCGAATGAAGACAAATGGAAAATAAGTGTAGCAGTCACATTTCGTCTGTTATATAGTTCACGGTACCAAGAACGCGAAGGCGGCTTGGAACTGTAGCCTACCGAGTGCACGCTGGTTATACAGTAAAGGCACACAGTTTTTGCCAAGTCTCAGTTTTCCCTTTGATCACAACACTCAAACGGGTGACATCACATCCAGTTCCAAATTATACTCCCGAGTGAACAGGGGCAAGGGGGAAACGCGTGGAAGGAGAGCACAGAATCGGCTAAAGTTCACCACACTGCGCCATAGAAGTCGTGTAAGGCTGACGATATTTTTTATGTCCCAGTTTTTCTCTTAATGACGAAGCTGAAGAATCTATTAAAAATCCAGATCTGAAAGTGCACTGCCGTGTGAACAGAGGCACGAGGGAGCCCGTGAAGGAACCACACAGTCGGCTTCGTTCACCTCACCGAACCAAAACCTTCACAAAGTCACACAGTTTTGGCCGTCTCAGTTATTTTCTAGATCACGACACTTTATTGTCTATTTACAACCCAAATCTGGTGGGTGAAGAGGGAGAAGTTGTAAAATGCGGGTAATAATCATAATAATCAACCAACAACCTCCCCACACCAATGACTAAGAGACACTGGGTACCTTGCAGCCTCTTCTTTCCCTGGCCAGAAGCCTCATTACGTCATCCATCAAAACAGCCAATCACACGACACCTGGATCCCAAGACTCGAGAGTTGTTAGACCATCTTGCATTTTTTCCCTGGCGATTTTTTCTCCATACTATACACAAATTTCCTTTTCCGTGTTGTCTATACCAGTTTGACATAGATATAGTTTGTGTATATATGACATAAAAGTGAATATTAATGCCTCACATGCAAGAAAAAAGTGGTAGGAAAGAGCCGCAAAAAAGCCTCAGCCAACGACAGGCACGCCATCGCGGAGGACAAAGGGGGATGGTCCACGTGGCATAGACGAGCTCTCAGCACTTTTTTCTAAGCGAATTATTTTGAGTATCACACCTTGATTTTTTCTGATAGGCAAGGAGGAGAAGAACATAGTAATAAGATAAACTCTCTCATCACTAAGTTAAGATAGACTAAAAGGGCACACGGCTTCTTTCCCTCTACCCTAGTTACGCCATGTTAAGAGTTGCCACATCACAAGTCACCTGAGCAGTACACACCTTGATGACGTATTTAGATAGCAACAGGAGACTTCGTTGGACTTTCAGCTATTTATTCTGCGTATTACATCTTCATATTTTCTCGAGGACAAAGAGGAAAATGCTACGAAATATAAGCTAATACATATAGCCACGGCGGACTGAGGTACTAGTTACAGTCTCTTGTCCACGGCCATCATCACGTCATCCCATAGAGTTGCCTAGTCACAAAACACCTGCGTGGTTAATGAAGCTCCCTAGCACCTCTTCCTTAGCGATTTGTTTTTGGATACGGCTGGTTAACATCATTTTGTATCAGTATGGTGGTTTTGATTGAAATTACACAGAGGAGGATACTAAGGAGTAATAAGCAAAATAAATCGCTTAGGAAGAGGTATTAGGGAGCTTCCTTAACCGACGGGAATACCGGCCATAGTTGCAGCGGTGATATGCAAGAGAATACCGAGTTCAATGGGGTAATGTATGGCCCGGCCTTCACTATAGGTGGAGGAAATCTTAAAACGAACGAACGAATGTGCAGCATAAACCGCTAAGGAAAAGTCGCTACGAAACCTACTAAGCTGACTGAGGCAAACTATACTCTTTTTGTTCGAAGCTGGCCTAAAATTGTCATCTCTCCATCTTGAATACTGAGTCGTAGCAGTAGATTAACAACAGACTATGATGCTAGTCACGAGGAAGTGCTAGGAAAGAGTGTACAGCCGCAGAGATTTTTTTTTTTTCTTGCCACTCAGTTACATAAAATAAGTTACAATAGGACTAAAAAATGGCAGAAAAAGAACTAACGCTCCACTTCCTTTCCATAGCAAGTCTTCGTAATTAGCATCACATTCTAATCTTAGTCTATTATTACAGCTCAACACTGAAGATGGAGGGATGGCGATTATAGGCCAAGTTAAAGTAGGAGGAGTGCAGTATTGCCGTGTTGGATATATGTTAATGACCCTGTAATATCCTAAACTTCTCAGGCACAGTCTAGGAAGTTCACAGATAGAGGAAGCAGTTGAAGTATCCCAAAGGTGTAAGGAGGAGGCGACGCAGTTGAGTTTATACGATAGTGGCAAAATGTTGTACTAAAGCCGTATTGTATTATCTGACGGAACTGGCCCATTTCTGCAATTTAGATACTAAGTTATTGTTACATTAAAGTCGATGAACTTTTGTTATGGGGTAGAAATCAGTCTCCTTGGTTACTACTGGTTTTATTTTTCATCTGGGGAAGCTGGGCCACTCCTTCACCTTATAAGTCGTTGGATCATGAAATTCGATGTATGTTAGTGTTATTGATGCAGATTGCTTTCTTTTGCAGTCCACCACCTTCCTTTCGGGGGATAGGGAGGGAGGTGAGGAACGTTTATATATCCGGATATATCGGTGCCACCGCATGAAGGCGTCCCTCTCCAGCACCCGAAACGTCAGAGAAAATATGTAAACAATTGCTTTGCGAATGGAGACACTGTAATACAGGTTGAATTAATATACACAGAAAAATAGCGTGAAAAAAACTGCCTCGTACATCTGTTTTAGGAAGGAAGAAGCTGGACTGAAACACTATATAAAATGCAAAGGAAAAAAAAGCTACAGACATCACTTTTAGAACTGCTTTAGAAGGTCAGTTAAAATAACGGAGTTGGAGAGCGAGATGGAAGTAGTTTAATCAGTAGAGGAAGTAGTCACCATAGCACTGAAAGGTTAGGTGTACCCAAACTACATCCAACAAAGTCTTGAGGCGAGAACGAAATGACGATGCTACATTTGGCTGATGATAATGATGGTGGTGGTATTTACTCTGTTTTGTTTCTATGAACCACTGGTTTGTTACATACCGTGCCTAGTACATCACAGGAGAACTGTGATGATGATGATGATTACTCTTGTTCAATTCACAAATGGTTTGTTATTTCTATCTATCTATCTATCTATCTATAGCCCGACGCCCTAATCCCGCAAAGGGTGGCCGCAGACAAAACGCCTCCAGGTCACTCTGTCACCCACCATTTGACTACCCTCCCCTCAACTCACCCCCCCCTCCCTCATATACCTCTCAACTCCATCCCTCCACCTCATCCTCGGTCTACCCCTCCCTCTCCTTCCCTCCACCTCACCTACATACACCCTCTTAGTCAGTCTTTCATTCTCCATTCTCTCCACATGTCCAAACCACCTCAGTGTATTTCTCCTAATCTTCTCAACCACATCCACATCTACCCCACAACGTTCCTTCACTTCTTCATTCGTCAACCTGTCCCTTCACATCACTCCACATGCTCCTCTCAAGCAACTCATTTCCACTGCTCTCACTCTTGACTTGTTCCTCTCTTGCAAGGTCCACACCTCGCTTCCATACGTCAGGGTAGGGATCACAATGCCATCATGCAGTGACTTCTTAACTTCCATACTCACCTCCCTTTTTCTCATCACTGCTTTCAGTGTACCAACAACCTTCCTTCCCTGCTGTACCCTTTCACGTACTTCATCCCCCAAAGTTCCATCCTTACTCATCACACTACCCAAGTACTTGAATGCACTCACATTCTCCATATCCTCACCATCCAACCTCACTGCACACTCTGTGACTTCATTCCTCTCAAACACCATAACTTTACTTTTGTTTACATTAACTTTCAGCTTCCTCCTCCTACACACTGTCCCAAATTCATTCACCAAACCTTGCAACTCCCATTCATCTTCACTCAACAATACTGTATCATCAGCAAACAACAACACCGGAAGCTTCCAAATCTCACCCTCATTCATTAGGGCCAGCCCCACATCCACTGCCCTACCTTGCACCTCCTTTACAACCCCATCCATATATATATTAAACAGCCATGGAGACATCACACACCCCTGTTTCAGTCCCACATTGAGATCAAAGAACTCACTCAGCTCACCATCCACTCGCACCGTAGCCCTAGCTCCCTCGTACATACTCTTCACAGCACTTAACAATTTCCCCTCCACTCCATATATTCTTAATACCTTCCACATACCTTGCCTATCTATTCTGTCATAAGCTTTCTCCAAGTCCATGAAGGCAGCATACACTTTCCTTCCCTTCTCTAGATACTTCTCTACTAAACATCTTAGAACAAATATCTGATCTACACACCCTTTTACCTTCCTAAATCCCCCTTGTTCTTCTCCAACTAGCTCCTCTGTCATATGCCTAACCCTATCAATGAGTATTCTACCATATATTTGACCAGTCACACCTCATATATTACATGAGAACCATGATGACGATGACGATGATTGTTCACTCCTATCGACTTAAGCAGCTCTAGAAAAGACAAACCAAGTCACACCACACCGCGCGACATATAACACGCTCCTACACTACACCACACCACGCCATAGAAAATCACCGTCCCACATCACACCATACCACCAAAAACAAAATCACCCTCTTATAACACTATCTATCTATCTATTGCCGGACACCTCAATCCCGTTTGGGGTGCCCACAAACAAATCGCCTCCAAGTCGCCCTGTCCCCCCCCATCTCACTGCCCTGCTCCCAACTCACACACCCCTCTCTCATATACCTCTCCACCCCATCCCTCCATCTCATCCTCGGCCTCCCCCTCCCTCTTCCCCCCTCCACCTCACTCACATGCACTCTCTTCGTCAGTCTTTCACCCTCCATCCTCTCCACATGGCCAAACCACCTCAGTGTGTTCCTCATAACACTTCCTATCACATCCACATCCACACCACAACGCTCCTTTATATCATCATTCGTCAGCCTGTCTCTCCATGTGACTCCAAAGGCTCCTCTTAAATAACTCATTATAACAAACCACTAATATAAAATCAGCCCCTCACGCCACACCACACACTACACCACACCACACCACACCATACCACACACGCCACAACAAAGGCAAAGGGTTTTGAAGTTCTCCTGCATCTAGAATTTTTGTACTTGTCTCTTATCCATCGTCGATTCCTCACTTTGTTGCCTGGGGTCTTGTCAGGCAGGACTGTGTGCATGTCCTCCCTTTATTTACTCCACATTTTCCTGAATCATAAGTCACACAAATACAGTTATGAATCACGGGCACGAGAGACCTGATGTGTGGTTTGGTGTGTAGTATTCGGACCAGCGTTATAACCAAACTGTAAAGGCTTGGAATCATATATATTACTCATATAATGTTAGGCGGGGGAAGTGACTACTCTTTTTACTCTAACTTGGCCTAAAATTGCCATCTCTCCGTCTTGAATGCTGAGGTGAAACAATACATTATCACTAGAATATGATGCTAGTCGAGGAAAAAATGCAATGGAAGGAATATAGAGCCGTAGTATTGTCTGCCACTGAGCTGCATAAGTTACAAAAGGACGAAAATTTGGACCAGGCTAAAGGCGAAAGATCTATAGTTACTATCGTCTTAAATATCTGGACTACGTAGCCTAACCCCGGGCCCCTATGTTTCATATTGGGCAATAAGGGGTTGGGATGATAGACAGAATAGTTTAAAAATGGCTATAAAACTGACTACTAGTAAAAAAGGGGATTAGAAAATGGAAGGAGTGAAAGAAGAATGAAAAGGCCTAAGGAAAGTGAGTGTATGTACTAAAGAGTAAAAGGAGAAAGTGAAACTGTGGATGTCTGTAGTAAAAAAAAAAAAAAAAAAAAAGCAAAATAAATGAGGTCAGTAAATGTAAGGAATAAGAGAGAACGAAAGGAAATAAAAGCAGGTGCGTGTATGCTGTGCTTGCAAATGAATGGAAAGAGGGAATTAAGTGCTTGTGGGCGCGTGGCTGGGAGAATTACAAGCCTGAGATTAAAAAATGGTTGTAAAATTGCTCCCCTGTTTTTGGACCAACGAGTATATCACGGAGAAGTATGTCAAAACAAGAGGAACGGCTGAAAAATGTGCCTGGGAGGAAAGAATAATGCTTGTTTTGATTTTTGAATACTATGAAAAAATTAGTATAGAGCATAAGAACATAAGAAGAGAAGATAACTGCAGTAAGCTGGTTGTCCAATGCTAGGCTGCTTCTTTAAGTGTGATTAAATAATAGAATAAGACAGAAATAGATATGTTAGTGAGTCTGTGGTTAGAACAATAAGATTTAATGGAAAGGTTTGAATTTGGTTACGTAAGTGAGAGAAAGATAAGGCTGAGATGAAAAATGGAGAGGCTGTGAGTGCGTGTGAATGAGAGAAATATGTCGCTGTGACGAAAAATATATCTAATTATTTTTTTTGATTGCAACAACGAAAGATAGAGAGCAAAATGTAAGAGAGAAACTGTGGTCAGAACAGAGGGAATGGTTGAGAGAGTTTGTCTGGGAGGAGAGAATGGAGTTGCTGGAAAGTTTGAAGTGACGAGAATGATGTTTCTGTGAGTCATGAATACGTAAAAATAGCTACAAGAGAGAGAGAGAGAGAGAGAGAGAGAGAGAGAGAGAGATGAGAATACTGAAGTAGTGCAAGAGACAGATGGAGTTATGGTGCTTTGTGTGTGTGTGTGTGTGTGTGTGTGAGAAAATGGAAATGCTTTTGGCCGAGTTCTGCGCAGGAAATACAGTCTCTCAGCCCACGAAGAGTTTATATAAGGGTAGTTGTTGAAGAAGGAGGAGGAGGAGGGGGAAGAAGAAGAAAAAAAAAAGGAAGAAAAAGAAGAAGAGGACGAGGAAGAAGAGGAAGAAGGAGCAGGACAGGCTTAAATAAATGACCATCGACTGCACGAAGACAATCGCATTCTGAAAGTAAGGGATAATCAAGAAGAAACTTGCAGCGAGTTTGAATGGCATCCTGGTGAACATAGCACTTCCCCAGGGATATTAAGAAGCCGATTTACTTGTCCATCAAGGTTGGTGTTCAAAGACAAACCTGTGACCAATTCCCTGTCCTAAATAACTTTGATTTTCCAGGAGAGACTAGCGAAAGGGAAGGCACATTTTTCCACATCTCTAGTTCTTCATGTAAAACAAAAAAGTTACTAGAGGGAAACGGCCATGAAACGTCAATCCATCACACTTCTCTTTCTACAAATTTCACGTCAGCCCATTACACTCACACCAGTCCATCACACTTCTCTCTCCACGTGCGATCTGTTTGCCTCTGCCACCTTTAACATTTCGCCATCATAATCCGTCAGTGTTGAGAGATACCCAACCCACACTGTTGCAACGCCTTTCTCCCACTTACGTATCTCTTTGTAATTACTGTTTTCATTGCCCCTGACGCGTGTAAATACCTTTCTCCAAGCTTCTCCATGCATTTCAGTAATTAATGATTGTAGATATCCCTTTGTTCAATTTCAGTTATTTCTTTTCTTTTTCCTTTTTTCTTCTTCTCCCGCTACTTCTTCCTCCTCCTCCTTCTTCTCCTCATGCATCTTCTTCCTTAATTTATATATATCTTTTTTAATGAGCGAGCGACTAACCTTTCTTATACCCTCTCCGTCGCTTCCACGATGCGCAAATTCCGGAGGACAGGGTGAGGGCGAGGCGATTTGTTCATTACCACCACTTCTGGGATTAAGACATCTGGCTGTAGATAAACAGACAGATAGACAGATAAACAGATAGAAGGATAGATGTATAGATAGATAAATAATGAAGTGAGACAGTTTAAGATAATCAGTATAGTGTTACAGCCTTCCATCTGTGGGATAATAAAACACACACAAAAATGTAAAAGCTATATTTATGTAAGTTATTCTGATGCCTTCAGCCTTTAGAATTTTATACATACTCTAATATAGTGACACCTGTATTACTACAAGAGAGTTTAAGCTCAGTTTTTAAACTATTACTACATACTAAAATTTTTGGAACAGTTTGAGAATCTACGAAATTCAATCGGAATGTTGCAAAATGTAGAATTGGTGAAAAAAAAAAAATGCATGATTGTATGCACGCATAGGTGTACGTAGTGTTCAGAATGTGTCAATGTGTCAGGTGTTGGTGTGGGACTTGAGTATTATTTTAACAAGAAAAGTTCAATGAATAACTTACAGCTTACGAGAAGGGCTTAATTTCCAGTGTTTATTATTTTCGCTCGGTAAACTGAATGATAGTTTCTGTTGCACTCTATAATTCAATAATAATAATAATAATAATAATAATAATAATAATAATAATAACATGCAATATTGTTTTTTAAATCACCTTCAGTTTGAATCCCGCTAAACGTGCAAATGACATTAATAAAGAGTTGGCTTTACTGCTGTTGGCATAATTTTGTTTCCCAATAATTCATTAACTTTCACTTTTGTGTTGTCTTCATTTTTGTCCTTTGATCAATATATCTGTTCTTTTGCTTACGTGTTAATGTGTCTTTACTTTCGTCTTTCATCTAAGGACTTGCTTTTCATTTCTCGTAATTTGCAAGCCTGGTCTTGGCAAAATATATCCAAATTCTCTTATGCAGCAGCTAATTCTGAAAAAAGGTATTACTTTTCGGGAGTAAAAATGTCTCTTTCAGCTCACGTACAGTTTCATTTAGGGCAATTCCCGTGTTTTAGCTTGGCTGTATCCCGTAAATTTAGTGTAGCTTTTAACTGCAGTGGATTTGGGGTCAGAATGGAGAAGGATAAGCGAGGATACGGGAGGTGAGGATAGTGGGGGCTTGGCTGGATGATGAGTGTGGGTGTGAAAAGAAGAACGTGCTTTAATGACTGAAATAATAATAATAATAATAATCATCATCATCATCTTTCCTACTGATATATGGAGTGGGAGGGTAGCAGAAACGGAAGCAGGAAAGCATCACACACAAACACACACACAATCACAATCACCCCCACAAACCCTTCCCCACACAATCCCCCCCCCCTATAAAAAGCAAACCAAGATAAAAACACAATTAAAACAGCCTTCTCTGTGGAAAGAAAGACGAGAAAAAGAAGAGGGGAGGAAAGAGTGGCCAGTGTCAGAAAAATAGTGAGGGAAGGGGAGAAGTGGCGGGGCGTAAAGTCGAACTGGATGGTAACTCGCAAAAAGAAGTCAGAAGTTTTAAGTAAGTCAGGAGGCGTGACTGGGATGGGGACGTCGAGAGAGAGAGAGAGAGAGAGAGAGAGAGAGAGAGAGAGAGAGAGAGAGAGAGAGAGAGAGAATGGGTATCTATTACTGGAAGGACCTCGTATTTTCCTGGATGAATTACTGCGAGAAGAATGGCCAGGAAAGGTAAGGTAGAAACAGATTATAACATATGAAAGGACATACTACCCTACTGCACCCTCTTCACTGTCCCCTTCCTGTGTGATTGAACCCAGATCAGGAGGACTGGTAGACACGCACGCTACCGGTCCCACCTGAGGAGCGTAATGCATGTGTGGTTCATCGCAATGGGTATTCGGATAATTTTTTTCCCGTTGATACCAGAAGCCAAATGTATAGAGTTGGAAATGGAGCGATATGATGAAAGTGATGATGGTGATGACTAAGAGCTATATGATGAAAATGATGATGGTGATGATTAAAAATTGCAATCAAGGAGGATACGTGTGTTAAGGTGACTGTAGAGGCCCACTGACAACAGACTTTTGTAATGATATATCTAATTTTTATTATAATTATTGTTTTTTAGTAAATGGTCTTCATTATGTGACTTCATGTTGTTGTTGTTGTTCGTGAAATGATGCTGAAGCTGATGGGTGAAGTTGTGACATTTGGCTTTCAGGAACTTGACGCGCCTCTTCTTGTTGTTGATTTGGTAGCGATGATTCTTGTGGTTCCTGTTGATGTGGTTGATAATGAGGTTGTTGTTGATGCTGCTGTTGATGTTTTTGTGGTGATGACTGCGACTTGTGTGGGTACATTTGCTGTGGATGTTGTTGATGATACTGATGTGAGTGTGGTAGTGTTGGTGGTGGTGGTGGTGGTGACTGTTTATGGCTCTGTTTTTGGGGTGAAAGTTGATGGGATTGCACGTGTAATGATGGCTGGCGATGTAGTTGTTGTTGTTGCAGTTGTAGTTGTTGATGCTGTTGATAATACTGAGGGTGATCTGGATGTTGCTGTTGTTGTGGTAGGTGTTGATGTGGAGGTTGTTGCTGATTTAGTTGCTGCTGTTGATGTTGATGATGCAAATGTTGATGTTCGGGTTGCTTATATTTTGGGGGATGGAAAGTGGAAAAAGTCTGCAGTGATTTCGATGGTCCCAGCCTCTGTGGAGAATAATGAGAGGCCTGTGTTGTGTTGCAGAGCTGTGGTGATTGAACGGCAATGGGCGATTGATGAAGGGGACTACCATGATGCGGGGAGTGGTGCAGGACTATAATATGCTCTGGGGACATGTGGGGATTGATTACATTCTGGGGATGACTGATCACATTATGCGAAGGACCGATTACATTATGAGAAGGGCTTACGTTATGCGGAAGACTGATAACGTTTGGCGAAGAACTGATTACATGCAGCGAAGTGTCAAAAACATTATGTGAAGAACTGATTATGTTTTGCGAAGGACTAATTACATTTTGGGAAGGCGCTGACTGCCGCTCGGGGAGCATTTGTTGTTGCTCGTGTACAAGTGAATGGTGGAATGGTGTTGTGGTATATAACACAGGCTGTTCCTGATGCTGACTGACAATGTGCTGCTTCTGTTCCACCTCCACTTGGTCTTCGGATGAGCTACAGGTGTGCTGCTGTTCGGGAAGGGAGCTGAAACTGGTAAGCTGCTGAGGAAGTGTATGTTGTTCTACAGGTAAACTGACTGAAATAAATTGTGGCTCTTGATGGGTGGAACTGGGAATTTGCTGTTGAAACTGCTGCTCTTGACTGGAACAAGGAATTTGCTGTTGAAGGTGATGGTCTTGAAGATTGGGGTTAGGAATTTGTTGCTGAAACTGATGCTCTTGAAGGTCCGAGCCTAAAGTTTGCTGTTGATGTATTACTGAACCAAAGCGATTCTCTTCTTGGGGGAGTAAGGTTAGAGTGTGTTGATCTTGGGGGATTGAACTTAAAGCATATTGTTCTACTGGCGGTGAGGAAGATTGATGCTGTTTAGAAGGCGAGTTTAAAATGTTTTGCTGCTGCAAGTGCGTGATGAGGGTGTGTTTATCTTGTGGAACTAAGCTATGATGTGGTTGTTTGACTGGACTGAAATGCTGGGCTTGGTTCACTGTGCTAAGGTTTTGTTGGTGTGTAAGTGAGTTCAGATCCTGCTGTTGTGCGAGTGAGTTTAGATTTTGCTGTTGTGCATGTGGGTATGGATCCTGTTGCTGGGTGAGTAAGGTCACATCCTGTTGCTGTGTGAATGAGTTCAAATTCTGTTGGTGTGCAGGTGAATTTACATTCTGGTGTTCCATGACCGAGTTCAGACTTAGCTGCTGCGTGACTGAAGGGAGTGACTGTTGCTGCTGCTGAGGGAGTGAGCTAAGGGCGTCCTGAACCAGCTGAGGCGGTTCCCTCTGCTCCGAACACTTGAGTAACACGGGTCTCAAAATGCCCTGTGAAACGCCCCCGTGAGCTTCCAAAGGCACGTTGTCATAAACGCTGGAACCCAGTGAACACACGTCAGGCTCGGCAGGGAATCTGACGGCGGCGCTGAGGGACGATGACGGAGGTGATGACGAGACGACACATCTGCCATACGGGAAAATTTTATTTTATTTTATTTTTTCTGTATCTCTGCTTGTGTGTCCCTGTTTTGTTTTTGTCTCAATTTGTTTGTGCGTCCCTGTCATCTGTATGGGTGGTGGTAAAAAGCATAAACCAACAATCAGTTCTGTATGAGACAGCCTTAGCACGTATTCAATATGAACGGTGGGTGTTAACGCCGAAGTGATGACATGTAGAGGTGCATGGTATGTAGGAGGACTGCTGGGCCTTAATAGCAGGCTGTGAAGCCTATGCCCAGAGTCGGACACACAAAACTAAATATACTTATCTCATGCACTACTTAATGCTCCAGAAAGTTTATTAACACCGTACCTGGTTCCTCCTGGAGGCCGATCCTCGCTGCTCTGAACGGCTGCAGTGACCTGAGGAATGGAACATGTTGTGATCATTAGCATTTTCCGTCAGTTATTTTGCTGAGAGAATGGAAAATGGGACACTGACTAGAAGAGTCTGTGAATGAGGTAAAGACTGGAAATGAAATGGAGGGATGTGAAGAAGTAACTGAATGAGGGTGGCTTGAGCTGGAAGATGGGCAGCCACCACAGCCATCCAAAACTTCCAGCCAAACAACATACTTCGAGAACCACCACCCAAAATACATCCCTCTGAATCTTCCCTACCCTGAGAAACACTGCGATGCGGCCATCACCCTTCCTTGTTATTGTACCAACACAAAATACAACTTATAATCTACTTTGCCCACACCGCAGTGCCGCTCCCTGCACCACAACACACTCACCACAAGCACCACACTATCACAACAAGAACAGTCCTTCAACGCAGCCTCGTCAAAAAGACCTCTGGGAACGACCAATCGAAGTCTCCGAATTTCCGCAATCCACTAAGCCCACAACGAGATGAGCCTGGGATTGCAACAACAACAACGACAACAACAACAGCATCAACCCTCTATCAGTCACTAGCATCACAGCCATTTAAAATACGAGAACCCTAAGGTACTTACCAAACTGGACGTGGGTGGAGAGGAGCGGGCAGGACTGGTGTGGCTGGCGTGGGCTAGGTTGGCGTGGGCTGGACTGGCGTGGGCTGGACTGGCGTGGGCTGGACTGGCGTGGGCTGGGCTGGCGTGGGCTGGACTGGCGTGGGCTGAGCTGGGGTGAGTTGGGCTGGAGGACAGGCTGATTCCCAACGTGGCCAAGGAGGTGGTGCCGGCTGGGGAGGCTATGTAAACGAAAGGACAGAGGCAGATTAGTGTGTGGAAGGAAACGTTATCTCCCTCACTCTCTCTCTCTCCCTCCCTCCCACCACTCTGTCTGTCTGTCTGTCTTTGTCTTTGCAACTCCTCCCCTCTCTGTTTTTGCATGCTTGTTTTTCAGTGTCTTTCCTGTTTGTCTGTCTGTGTAACTCACTCTATCCGCACCCTCCTCCCCACCAATGTAGGTCTCTCTGCTTAATGACTTCTCTGTGCAACTTCATTTAACCTATCAAAATATCACGTCATATAATACCAACGTTTAAGACTATATAATACGTATCATTTGCTATAATATGTGCATTTTTATAGTCTGGTTCATCTTGTCTTCAGCGTGGCCATGGCTGTTATTCCTCACCCACGCCAGCGTTGCCAATTCATCATGTGAACTAACGTCACTCGTAAAGTCTCTCTGCCACATGGGACTATAATTCATACGCTAACTTTGCCGCGGTTCTCTAAAGTTAGGTGCGGTACTCACTCCCGGTGTGGCTCGCCTCTTATTGTATTTGTTGGAAGGTTGGGTAGCCACACACACACACACACACACACACACACACACATCCCTTTCACAACGGCACAGTCGTCAACACTAAAAAAAGGGACAGGGAGAATGCCATTAGTCTGCCAGTAGAGGGCAGGTTAATCGCACGTGTGTGTGTGTGTGTGTGTGTGTGTGTGTGTGTGTGTGTGTGTGTGTGTGTGTGTGTGTGTGTGTGTGTGTGTGTGTGTGTGTGTGTGTGTGTGTGTGTGTGTGTGTGTGTGTGTGTGTGTGTGTGTGTGTGTGTGTGTGTGTGTGTGTGTGTGTGTGTGTGTGTGTGTGTGCGCGTGCGTGCGTGCGTGTTACCTGTGACGTTGGCCTTTGCGGCGTTGCGGCGTCGGCGTGTGGCGATGCAGGCTGTTGCGGCGAGGGTTATGGCCAGAACGGCGGCGGCGGCCAGGGCCAGGTGGAGGGGGGTGAGGCGGGATGGAGGGGGGGCGCCGTCCCCTCCCCCCACACTACCACCACGGGGACCACCGCGCCCCACCCACTCTTTCTCGGCGGGACTCGCTGCCAGGCCCCTCGGGGTGGTGGGAGGGCCTGGGGGAACACCTGAGGCACAAAGGCGAGGTAAGCAAGGGCAGGTCAGTTACATTATGCAGGAGAACATGGAACACAGGGTATGGTAATCAATCAGTCAGTCAGACACAATGCTTCGTCTTGAAGGAATCACCACATTGAGGTTGGCCATGGTACAGCTGATGTTTTCTGTTAAGGTTGGCCATTGTATAACTGACGTTTCCTGTGGACTGGAAGCTAAATCAAGTACCAAAACTAGCATATTACTTCCCGCAGGTGTATACTGTGCAACAGTAAAGAAGATGGCAGAACAGGATGAATTTGGTAAGGAGGAAAAAAAAAACTAAAAGGAAGATTTAATAATTCCGTCTGTACCACTACGGAGATATTTCTGAAGTAAAAACAAGTTCAAGAATTACAAAACACCCCAGACATAGAGTAAACCCGGCAATTTAGTGTAACAAATTGCCCATGAGTAGAGTCATTAGCAAATTCTTATTGCATAATTTTAATCTCCGAAAGGGATGAGTTTTGATGGCAATGAGTCTTAGGTTCATTTTGTTTAATACAAATGAGAAACACACAGGCCAAAAGAAGGGCTATTTAGCAGAATACTCTCTGTCCCTCCCTCCCTCTCTCTCTCTCTCTCACACACACACACACACTTTGCTTCCTTTTCACGGCTCCATATTTATAGCCACAATCTCCCAACCCGGTCTACAGATATAACTATAATTTTCATAGACAAACCACTTTTTTTTTTTCCACCAACGTCTTAGAACTACGTCTGGATAGCGGGTAGTCTGTAGTACTGGTGGTGGTGATGTGTGTGTGTGTGTGTGTGTGTGTGTGTGTGTGTGTGTGTGTGTGTGTGTGTGTGTGTGTGTGTGTGTGTGTGTGTGTGTGTGTGTGTGTGTGTGTGTGTGTGTGTGTGTGTGTGTGTGTGTGTGTGTGTGTGTGTGTGTGTGTGTGTGTGCGTGCGCGGTCTTCGTATGCAGTGGTGCTAGGTGTAATGTGGTGGTGTCAGGTGGAGGTACTTGTGGATGGTGTGTGTGATGGAATATGTAGTGCTGTGTTGTCCTGTTGTGGTGATGGTGTGTGGCAGTAGTTATGATTTTGTATTTTCCTTTTGCGCGTGCGATGGTGGTGCGTAACTGAGGTGGTGGTGATGGTGTGTAGCGGCTTGTGTGATGGTGTCTAATAGAGGTGTGTGTGTTAAGTTAGTATCGGTGTGGAAGTGGTGGTGGCGGGTGGTGATGTGTTGATTAAAGTGATGGTTATAGTGATGTATGTGTGTGGTGTATCAGGGTGTGTGGTGGTGTGTGATGTATAGTGGTGATAATGTGCAGTGATAAAGGATGTGGAGTATGGTGTCTAGTGGTGGTGGTGATGTGCACTGGATGGCGTGTGGTGGTGCTTGGTGGAGCGGTTGTGGTGTATGTTGTGTAGTGAAGGTGTGCGGTGGTGTGTGGTGATGTGCGGTGGTGTGCGTCCCAAGTGTGCGATGATAAAGGGTGCGGCTCTGGTGTCATGGAGGGCAAGAGAAGTGCGGGCAACATCATTTCTCATGTATTTCCCGCGAGAATATACCACTGTCTCTCCTATGTTACAATAAATAAATAACGTAAACTGGGGTAAAACTTTAAGTGATATATTTCGAACTAGATGAAGTAATTAGTACGCAGCACAACTTGAGTAATCCCTTGCTGTTCGCAGGCGATTTTATTTAGCTGATAGGAGTCTCCTGGTAGTGAGGGGATAAGGGAAGGATTTATCTAGCCCCTCCAGTTCGAAATATCTCCCCTATGTTCAATAAAATCGTCTGTTGGTGGCCAGAATAAAATGTTAAAAAGATCGCAAATTCATCAGCCACCTAAAACCTTCAGTTCAATGGCTATAATTTTTCCTAATTGGTGTCACACGTTGCTATGCAGCTTGGGAGACACAGCTCGTGAAGAAAGGGTTGGAAGGAAGCAATCTCCATAAAATTAAAGCACAGAGAAGAATTAAGGCATTAGAGTCACTAGAGTAATGTGAGTCGTTATATATATGCAGATTATGTTCCTCAAGACGATTTTTTCTTCATTCTTCAGATATTAGAGATAACTGTACGTTTTCTCAAGTAATAAACCAATCCTTAATCATAGTTTTTGTTCTGTCCTCTTGTTCTTAAGTTCCTGCATTCATAAAATTTTACACACACACACACACACACACACACACACACACACACACACACACACACACACACACACACACACTTACGTCCAGGTTCACGTTAACCGACTTAGACCATTTTTTCGTACTTCCACATGTAATTCCACCACAACCTAGCTTCCATCTCCCTCCCCCAACCACCACAAACATACTCCACTTTGTACCCCGCCTTAATCTCCGCTTTGAACTCCACTTTTTTTCTTTGTACCATCTGTAATTACGCCGTACTGCCACTCAGCATATTAGTTCTACCTTGCTCCCTCCCCAGCTTATACCTTTTTTTTTTTTTCGTTTATATATGAACAGTAATTCCAAAATGATTTACAGTAAGCTAAGAGACTGGCATTCCCTTGTTCCACCCCACCTCATAACTTAAAAAAAAAAAAATCGAGACTACTTCTGTGATATATATTTTTGAAGACCGAAGGAATTGCTAAATATATATATATATATCATAGTGTGTGGCACACGTCCCATGATTACTAACACTGTCCTTTATAAGCAAAAAATAAGTCATAAAAAACTAATAGTATTAAATTAGTTAAATATGACTCAGCTCCATTATTACCCAGGATATGGAACTTTTATTGCTCTGCCTCACCCCATATTTATTTATTTTTTTTTTGTCTCTGTATGCCCTACTATTAAACCACTACATCTAGAATACTCTCGCTAGGTAAGGAAGCTCCCCAACACCTTTTCCCAAGTGATTTATTTTGCTTATTATTCCTTACTGTCCTCTACTGTTATAAAAATCCTTCAAACATAGCCAAATTCTGCACAAATAACGTACAGAAGGATATTAACCACTCATACTCAAAAATAAATCGCCAAGGAAGAGGTGTTAGGGAACTTCTTTACCCGACGACAGCACAGGCCAAATTCCACCTTACTTGCATCCACCACCTTAATTCCACCTTCCTCCACTCCTCTCACACGTTTAATAATTTCTCGTCTTTTTATTACCTAATATTCCTCGCTAGTGTTTCTCACCAATATTACCCAGAATATTAATGAGATACACCTTCCTTCTTTTCCCAACCTATTACATATCCTTCTATAGCCAGATGCTTTATTCCCGCAAAGGGTGGCCACAGACGAAAATCTCTATCACGTGAAAATGAATGAACTAGAGCAACAAATAAATCGCTAAGGAAGAGGTGTTAGGGAGTTTCCTTAACCGAAGAGAACAAGGACCTTGGGTTCCTCCTTCCTCTACCACTCATCTCGTACGCATTCCACTTTTAATTTTAGTCTCTCACTACAATTATACAGTGGTACCACTTACAGTATTAGTTCCATCTTGCTTCCTCATCCACCTCGTGTGTGTGTGTGTGTGTGTGTGTGTGTGTGTGTGTGTGTGTGTGTGTGTGTGTGTGTGTGTGTGTGTGTGTGTGTGTGTGTGTGTGTGTGTGTGTGTGTTTCCACTTAGCAGTACTTGTAATTAGCTTTACCCTGCTTCTGTACTCAGCGGCTCATTGTATACTTCTCTGTTCTGCTTTTAATTAATTATAAGGCCACCAAGACATCACTCTCAACGTCAGACTCTCTCTCTCTCTCTCTCTCTCCATGTTGACATTCAGCCTCACTCAGTACAAATGATCCTGCCATTAATCACATTTATACTCAAACCTCTCCCCTCCTCTCTCTCTCTCTCTCTCTCACCTGTGCTGGCTGGGATGGTGTAGGTGACGTACTGTGAGCTGCCGTGCAAGTTACGTGCCGCCACCCCTATCGTGTACGCCCTCCCAGGTACCACATCCCTTAGCTTTGCCCTTGTATTGAGCCCACCTGATACCTCCACGTACTGAAGGAATGGGATTGGGGCCAAGTGAGATAATACAGTCATGCGTGAGACAAAAATATCTATAACAACTGAGTATAGATAAACAAATAGTTATATATATGGTATTTGTACGTTTAGAGTTGACATTATAAAAATGCTGATACCGACATGGAAAAAAACATACGAAGTCTCCCGAGCACTCAAGTGAATTCATGGATTTCCTTGTTCTCATGTTAAAATGTTCCTGTACTCACAATATGTTCAAGGGAAATCAGTGTTAACCCTAACCTCAAGATACAGAAAGGGCTCGGGTATTTTAGTGTTTCTTTTTCTCTGTGGATATCAGCACACACACACACACACACACACACACACACACACACACACACTGTAACTCCATAGGTCTGACACGTTTCACAGTACGGTAATCCAATAGAGCCAGAGACAATAACTAATGCTACAACCTACCTAAGTGCATAATGCTGGCTCACCTGGTACACCGGATCCCCCAGCTGTCGGTACCTGACGGTGTAGTCGTTCGGGGCGCCTCCCTCATGACGGGCAGACCAGCTCAGCCACACCACATCACCGCTTACGTTGACAACCTGGGTGAGGCAGGACGAAGGATGAGGGGTAGCTGAAGCGTGTCTGGGGGCGGGGAGCTTGAGTTGTGGGGTGATGGGGGGTGAGGATGGCAAGAGTCGTGGGGTAAGGGGAGGAGGTTGAGGTTCTTTTAGCTATACAAGCCAAAAGTATCATCTGTATCTATAATCTCGAACTAACACCGCTTTTTATCCTTCTTCGTGTTGTAGTACCCATATAACTGAGCGGTTCCCCTATCCGGCTACACAAACGCGTCTCAGAGCTCCCTCCCTACTCCCGAAAGGAGGATGGTGGACAGCAGGAGAAGGGCAGTGTCATCCTGAAGTCCACTGGGATCATGTTTGAGATTAAACTAGGGTTATAATTACTAATACATACACTCATATACAAAACCTCACCCAGCCTGCACTCCCATTCACCCTCCATCCATACCCATACCATCACCACAAATACGTACATCCATACTAATATTATTACATGCATACTTACACCCATCCTACATACACACCAGCACCATACTCACACCTACGCTCACATCACCGCACCAAACCCACACTAAGACTCCGCCCACATTTACATCAACCAGCTGCGACACACACACACACACACACACACACACACACACACACACACAACCACACACACTCACACATCAACACCTACACCCTCGTCCAATATCTCTTCCTAAATGTGAAGCGGACGTCACTGTACGCATGGAGGAAAATTCAGGACACATGGAGGGAAAAACTGGATATATGGAGGGAAAAACTGGATACATGGAGGAAAAATATCTGATGTAGAGGAAAAAAACTAATACATGGAGAAAATAATAGACAGGAGGAGGAAAAATCAAAATTAATGGAGGGAAAAAATGGTTGATAAGTGGAGGAAAATGAAAGGAAAATGGGACAATGCAGGGAAAAAAATGAATACAAGGAGAGAAAAATGAACACACGGAGGAAAAAGGGCGGAATACATGGAGGGAAAAATGATGGATACGTGGAAGAAATTGGTTGATTTGTGAGGGACGTATTCATATTTTTTTTTTTTTCAGGTGAGAGTGAGTTATAGGAGTCTCAGAAATTTAAGTGCGTGTTGGATGTGTTAAGATGGGTCAGTATTTCCTTATTTTTTTATTGATTTATATTAGTGGTTTAGTATTAATTTTGGTGGTTGAAACTCCTTATACCTGATACCTACACACCTTACACTGCCAGAACTCACATCGCGACACTCATACTGCAATTTCTCATACTGCCACATCTTTCAGTGCCAAACCTTTCATACCAGCATATCTCACACTGCCTCACTGCACACTGCAACACCTCACATTACCATATCACACACTGCCACACTTCACACTACCACACCTCATACAGCCATACCTCACACTACAACATCTCATATTGCCACATCTTACCAAGCCAATGCACATACCATCACACCTCACACTGCCACACTCAACACTGTCACACTTCACACTATTACACACCATGCTGCTACATATCACACAGCCTCGATTTTCTCTGGCACATTGCATAAACTGCCACACCTCGAAAAGGATTTTTTTCAGAAATGTAAGTCAGTGCATTACAGTGTTAATGGCACTCTGACGTGGATGTTTCACTAGTGTATTTTTTATTTGCTGGCCACGGTAAAAAATAAAAAAGTTTGTGTATTTGTGCGGATTAAATAAGATTATATTTTCCACCGCATTGTAACTGGTCTTGCATAATGCAGTACAAAAAATAAAGCAATAAAGAGTGCTCTGGTATGGGGAACTGGGAGCAAAATGACATCATACGCCTGCTACCACTGTGATGACATCCCAGAGGTTTTTTTTTTTTTCCTTCCTCTGTTCATCTTCTGTAAAAAGATGAAGACTACTGTATATCTAACCCTTTCAGATTTAAAGTCTCATAAACTGACTAATCCCTTTCGAAAATACCAAAAAACGTACAAAAAAAAAAAAAAAAATCACTGTTACAGAAATGGATATGGTCGTAAAAATAAGCTCTGAGGAAACCAAGACAAAAAGAAAAAATGAAAATCCTTAGTTATTTTGCTGAACTGTACAGCATTTATACGATTTTTAAAGTAAATAAATAAACATAAACGAGCAAAAAAATCCCCAAGTTATTTTGCAGATCTGTACAGCATTTATAGGATTTTCGTATTTTTCCACCCTGCGCTAGCTTAATGCAGTAGAAGGAATAAAGATATATTAAGAGTGGTTTGGCATGGGGGAGAGGGAGGAGAATGGCAACATATACCTGCTCCCACAGTGATTATTTCGCAGAAGTGGCGGAGGGAGTGTTGTGTGGCAGGGTGAGGGAACGAAATGAGGCAGGGGCGTGACGAAAATGACAAGGAATTGGCAGGAATATGATACAAATATATAAGGACATTACAGAAAGAATGGAATTGGTAGGAATATGATACAAATATATAAAAACATGACATAAAGAAATTGGTAGGAATATGATACAGATATATAAGAGCATGACATAAAGGAAGAAACTGGTAGGAATATGATACAAATATATAACAAAAAGAAGGGAATTGGCAGGAAAAATGATATAAATTTATAAGAACATGACAAATATGAGAAGGAATTCGTAGGAATATGACACACATATTTAACAATATGACAAAAACGAGAAAGAATTTACAGGAATATGACACAAATATGGGGAAAAATAACAAAAAGAGAGAAGGAACTGGTAGAAATGACACATATATGGAGGAAAATAACAAAAATGAAAAGGAACTGGTAGGAATGACACAAATATACAAGAAAAAAATAACGCTGAAAAGAAGGATTCGACAGGAACGTAACAATAAGGAATGATCGAAGGAAACATGACAAAACTGAACATGACAAAATTATGGACGAATTGGCAGAGACATGAAGAGATAAGGAAAAGCTCACAAAAATCATGAAAAGAAATGTGGAGAATATGGAAGAAACATGAATAAAGGAGAAGTAAGAAGGGGACTGGAGAAATATGAGAAATTGGGGCTTGAGAGAATATGACGAAAATAAAGAATAGATGATAAGGACATGAATATAATAACAAAAGAAGGGCTTGCAAGGACTAAGAAAAAAAATTTGGAGGAATACGATAATAACAAGGAAGAACAAGACAGAATTAAGAACTGACAGGTACATAATAAAAATACAATATGCTTTGGACGGATTAGGTACACTTATTCTCTTCAGTACAGATTTATTTATTTTTGCTACAGAGTGACTGAATTATTTTTTCTGATTATTATATATGTTTGCATATTTTTCCACAAGACTTGAACTGCTTAGTCTGATTAATATAGAGTACATTTTTCTGTTCGGCAGAGAGATTTTATTTTTTAATCCATGATGAGTTTTCTTTAATTTGAAATAAATAGGCCACGAGTACGTAAGTGACTGCCTGTTTGGAATCAACAGTTCACTATGGAGGTCCTGATTATAAAGAAACAAAGACCAGTCAGTCAATGGGGAAACATATCAGTGACTGAGTATGAACATTTTAATTCTCTTACAACGACTGAAGCCTTTTTTTTTTTTTTTTTTTTTTTTTTTTAACCGACAGACGATCATCATCAGCTTAGGAATAGCCTCTCGTCGACTAAGGATTAAGGCCAACAGTAAGTAAGAGATCGTTATATTAAGTCGTTCTGTGTAATGCAATGGCCCAGTATATTACAGGTCATGCACAGTGTATCCACCAAATGGGGTTGCGTGTATTATTAAGTCACGCAGTCTTTTATCCACGTAATGCGATTCGGGTTATCTGACTTATCTATACTGAAGGATTAGATAGAGTCTTCATTTACCCCTTTCAATACAAGAGGCTTTACGAGAGCTGAATAAAATCATCTGAGAGCACTAAGAATGAGAGAAAAAATGACCTCGTACCGTGAGGACTGAAGCCAGCTGTAGGTAAGAGGTGGTTATAATGAAGCCTCCTGTGTCATGCTAGGGGCCAGTGCATTATGGGTCATGCACTCTTTATATCTACGTAATGCACATGCGGTCAGTACAGTTGCATGATACACTCGCATTATACCGCAACTGGTGTCTACGCTGGTCCTCCTTAGCATCAGAAAACTTTGCCTTGTTTCACAGTTTTTACTCGTATTTGGCATGAGCGTGTACTATGGCTGATTTGTTTTCAGCTGAGGGAACTGGGTCACTAGTGCAACTTGAATACTAATGTGTGTGTGTGTGTGTGTGTGTGTGTGTGTGTGTGTGTGTGTGTTTGTGTGTGTGTGTGTGTAAAGCCATGAGGTACAGCAGTAGTTAAATACCTGGTGTAAATCAACATAAACCCAAACAAGCACGTCCCTCACATTTATTAAATTTTCACGCCTAACTGGATACGTCAACTTTAAACTATCACCAGTCTCTGTGTTTTCTGTTGAGCCATCTCCCCCTCACCCTGTAAATATATAAGCAGTAGTAGTTATAGGAGCAATCTCGAACTCGTCTAAAGCATATGCCCGAGACTGATAGACAGACGGACTGATAGATACATAGAGAAACACAGGATATGGGTAAGAGTGAGTATGTGTGCAGGGATTGCATTTCCGACAATGACCAGAATGAGTGTAATGCAATGTTTAATGTATTTCGTAACAGCTGCCCTAGATAAACTCTGGGATTAGACACACAGATAGATAGATAGATAAATAGATAGATAGATAGATATGGCACCTACTGTTAAATTGGCAGGCGGTAAAGGTCGTCCGGGAGGTCGTAGGTCAAGCATGAGTGAGTCTGACCCGAGTTTGTTGTGAGCGGCGCAGCGGTATCTGGTGTAGTCTTGTGGCACCAGACTAGTGACCTCCAGCACCGACACCCACGTTACCAGCCCGTCTGTTAGCTGTAGGCAGAGATGGAGAGACGGGAGATACGGAGAGAAAGCTGGAGGGAGAGATAGAGGAGGCAAGGACGGAGGGTGTGAGATAGAAGAGACATGGACGGAGGGAGAGAGATGGAGGACGGAAGGTAATAAGTAGGAGAGTTATGCGTCTTAAATAACCAATATCTATGTTACCAACTTGTCTATTAGCTGCTACAGAAAAGGAGGACAAATAAGAGACGGTAGGATGGAGAGACACGGAGAGACAGGGATGGAGGGATCGATGGAGAAGACTGAAGGTGAAATTAAGGACGAAGGGAGAGAAATGAGCACTTGTTAACGGCGCTTCGGTTAGATGGGAGGAAGAGATGGAGAGACAGGGACAGAGAGAGAGACAGAGGTAAGGAGAGACTAAAGGAGAAGAGAGATGGGAAGAGGAGGAAGGAAAGTAAATAAAACAGGCAGAGGAAAGACGTGCCAACTCCAGCATTGAGACCCAAGTTACTAGACCGTCCGTTAGCTGGGAGAGAGATGGAAGGTGAAAACTGAGAAAGAATATTGGAGGCAGAGACTGAGAAGGAGAAAACGAGGGATGAAATGAAAAGAAGAGAGAGACAGATGCGCCCCTTATAGCACTGAGTTCTAAAGTACTATCCCATGTGTCAGTTATGGGGAAAGAGGGAAAGAGATGCTGAGAGCTGGAGAAACGGAAATTACATAAAGAGAAAGCGTAAAGAGACTGACAGGCGTGGAGGGCGAGGGATGGAGGATAGAGGGAGAAATGTTGAGGGGGAAGGAAGGAAGAAGGGGAAGAAAATAAGGACATAACCGATATATATATATATATATATATATATATATATATATATATATACACACACACAAAGAGAGAGAGAGAGAGAGAGAGAGAGAGAGAGAGAGAGAGAGAGAGAGAACAAGACAGTTTATAACAAGGAAGGAGGTGAAGATGATGGAGAGGGAGGGGAAAGGCGCATAGGTGAATTATTCATGCAACACTCCGCTAGAAACATAAGTCTTCCTTAGTTTCCCCTCCCTGATTCACGACAGGTAACGTGGAGAATATTTTGTGATGGAGAGAGATGGAGAGATAAGGGTGGTGAGGTGGGGAGATAAGGAAGACGAGGAGGGAATTAAGAGAATTTGGACATAATATTAACAATGGGGAGATTTGGAGAGACAAGGGGGATAAAGTGGAAATAGGAAAGAATATTTGATGGGAGAAAAAAAGGTTTTGAGGAAGGGTGGTGTAGCGTCGGAGGAGGAGGGATCGTTATTAAGATCTCCCATCACAGCAGGCAACATCGAAAAACAGAAAGATGAGAAGTGCTGTTTGATGAAAGATTTGGCTACGTCAACTAACGATTTTATTTAGCTTTTAAGAGACGTGTCGATTGGCGTAGAGATAGTCTTCATTAACTCCAACACTAATTCAGTTCCCTAAGTCTGATAAGACTGCTCTGAATTACTAGTAGCAAGAAAAAGGTATATAAGAGTTAAAGGGATTAATACAATCATGCGTGGATGGTAAAAATGAAGCATAGAAAGACGCCATGCCACTGAATGAGGCAATCTTAAGGAAATGAATGTTTATGATGCACACCTTACTTTCGTGACCTCACAAACTGACAGGTTGTGATGGTTGTACGCTAGGTTATGTGACATTAAATTTTCCAATGGTTAGTGACAGAGTGCCGCGCCTCTGCCATGACTCCGACACTTAATGGACGGGAAAAGAGCGATGGGGAAGCAGGTGGACCAATTCGAAGGGTTTTAGGGCTAAGATACTTTTGTCTCGGATTCTATGAGGTTTTCTAGTGGCATACCTGTGTAGAATCGCCTTACATTCTCCAGGCCAAAACTAATTACATGACAGATGGAGATACGTAAAGATAAGGCTTCCTTGAGCAGTATGACGGTCTAAGTTGTTAATAGAAAGCTTGCAGATTTACCTATACTGAGGTTTGTATGCATAAAACATACTAAAGGAAACTAAAAAAAAAAGACAAAGTATAATAATAAAACGCACCAGTACATGAACACTTACCTTGGACTCATGGATGGTATATTTGTCACTGTTGAGGAGTATGAGTCCGCCAACACTGCTCCAGACGAAGGTGGGTTGTGGAGCAGCCTTGACCTTACACTCAAGCCTGCCCCGCCCTCCCAGAGGCCCCCAGGCGCCCCCCGTCCCACCATCACTCTCAGCCACACGCACCGCCTCTAGGGGACCGGGCAACGCAGTCTCAAGCTCACTATCTTCTTTAGTAATTACCAAAGTTATTATGTGCAGTTTTGATGTACATGGCTCACTATGTCATAAAATCAAGTGCACACTTACTGTACAATATATATACACTGTCATTAAACAGGGCACAGTTACACACTCATAAATACAATGCATACCAATATACTGATAATAACCACTATCTCCATTCTTTGTCAATACATCACGACCACTATCTACATTCAACATGGAAGCATAATTTACTAGCATTAAAATCATCTCCTCTGTTTACAAATACAATTTCATCTCTTCCTCACGTTGGACCACCAGAGTTAGCTGTGATGGGGGTGAAGTGGCGAGCATGTTCCTGGCGTGACATTCGTATATGCCCGTGTCAGCTCGTGTTGCTGCCTCCACCTCCAACCTTGCCTCACCCACGCCACGCCCAAGCACCGCCGTTCCTCCACCTATGTACCCGCTCCACCCACGTCCATTCACGGTATTACTGAAGCTGACAGGTAAAAATAAATTAGATATGAGGCTTTCGAATGGAACTCCAGGGAAACAGTGATAGTATTCTTGGTCTTAAATCTCTGAGGATCCCCTTTAACCTTTCCTCCTTCACTCTGTCTGCCTCTGTCTGTCCTTCTAATTAACCTCCCATGCCTCGACCCAGCTCTGCCTTACCTCCACTCTGTTGCTGAAGCCGGGAGGATAAGGAGAAAGATTATAATTGTCTGTCATATGGTCGGATATCCTAATATGGCGTTCTGTTAATGTTTACGTATTTTTTTGTGTCAAGTTCGGAAAAGCCAGTGAGGTGTTTTTGTAATTTTCTTAACAAGTTTCACGAACATTTAATTTTAGACGCAGACTTGACTGCACCAAGTATGCAAGATCAACAGCAGCTGAGATTGACCTGTTGTGTGGGTTTGTGTCCTGTGTAGAAAGTCCAGGTGACATAGATGATGGGACTGTACTGTATATATATATATTTTTTACATTAATAATCAGTCTAGCTGGGTTGTGAGGTGTACTGTGACTGAGTGAATGAAAATAAAGTATAAAACACGCAATACCTTTTAAAGATATTTTACCTGACGTGTGGGGTTGTGTCCTGCGTGGAGGGTACCCTAGTCCAGGTGACATATGGGGTGGGGTTGCCCTGCGCCGTGCACTTCAGACTCACCCGCGCCCCGCCCTCCACCTCCACATGACGCTTTACCTCCACACGCTCTGGCCCGTCTGGAGTAAATACAATCCTTAACACTCTCAGGAATCAGTACATTGCAAAAGGATGTTAAGGTGTAATGTGCAGAGTAAATCGCTAAGGAACGAGTGTTGAGGTATCTCCAAAGACACAATGAGACACTGAGAGACATCCCACCATCAGCCATTCATTACCTGGTTAGTAAAGATCAAAGCCACCCCCACAGCGTCCCTCCACACCCCTCCCCTCCCCACACAGCCCCACAGCGCCCCTCCACACCCCTCCCCTCCTAACACAAACCCACAGTGCCCCTCCCCTCGCCTCCCCACACAGCCCTTCCCCACCCCTCCCCTCTCAGCCAAGCATAACAATACTTTCCTTACTTCATCAGTCTCCGTAATGAATCTGTCTGGTTCATCATAATAACTTCAAAGGCATCGCTAGTAATTGGCATTTATTTTTCAAACCAGTAATGTGGAGATACAAATTAAAACTCTCAATCCTCTCAGAGAACGAAGACTTTGATTGGCACTGACGCAAAATGTTTGGAGTTTTATCAATGACATCAACGTATTTTAAGGCGGGAGGAAAGGATCATTTTGAAATTAATACACTGGTTTCCAAGATTTACCACGGCTGAACAAAATCGTCTAGTTTTATGGCGAGAGCAAAGCAAAGTGAGTATCCACAGCAACAGCTGAGATAACCTGAATCAGACCAAATATTCGCCAACGCACACTTATTTCATTTGAAATGATAATACCTGTAAACTCAGATCTGCCTCATTATGTCCGGTAAGAGTTTGTTAATTGCCTGGTGCACATATCATTTATTTTCATCATCATCATAATCTTTTCACGTTTATTCATGTGGTGAATGTCTGTCTATCTATCTGCCTATATCCATCCATCCATCTATCTATCTACTTATCAATCATTCTATCTATCTATCAATCAGTGTCTCCATCCTTCTATATGCATACAGATAATTCCTTAATTCATTTATTCTACCAACAGCTAGAATTTATATTTCTTAGGAACAACATCTCATCGAACTAGGCTGAAAACTAGGAACCAAAACAGCTTACTAACTGTACAAGGAAAGGATAAGAATAAAAGAGTTTGCCTTACACTGCACGTTCACCATAAATGTAGCCATGGCCGACCCTCTGTTGGTGTGTGCTGTGACTGTGTAGCGGCCTCCCTCACCCCGATCCACTCCCTCCACACGCAGCTCTCCTCCCTCACCCACCTCCGACTCACCACGACGCCAACGATACCTGGTAGATAGATAGATACCAGATAGATGAATAAATAGATAGACAGATGGATAGATACATAAAGAGACAGTGAAGTTGAGAGAAACTTCATTATCGTCACCCTCACCACGACCCACACCCTCCATTCTCAGCTCATCAACATCACTAATCTCTAACCCACCTCGACGGCATCGGTACATGATAGATAGACAGATAGACAGACAGGTAGGAAGATAGATAATTAAGCAGACAGACAGATAGATCGAAATTTGCCCTCTCTCCTCACCGCTTCAGTGTGAGTATTCGTTCAGGGGAAAAAAAAAAAAATAACTCGTGACCCGTGTCTTTTAAAAGTTCACCCTACCTTCAACAGCACGAACCTAAACTGCTTGTAAGAGATGGTGTAAAAACTAAAGCAAATTTCGTATAAGGAAGTGAAATAAAATACTCTTGGTAAAATTGTGTCAAGGCATATAAAATCTGAGATCACTACTACTACTACTACTACTACTCCTCATCAGCACAATTCAATTTTAACTATTTACTGTTAAAAGCTGTATACTTCGGTTTCTATGGAAGGCTGAAGGTTTATTCGTAGATTAATTCATTCTGGAAAAGACTCAAAAGGCAAGTGGGGGAAACCCTTTAAAGTATTGTGCAGCATATTCGTTTATAAGTCCGTTAATATTGAAACGAGAGGGGGAAGAACAGGGCGAGTTTCTGAGGGTAGAATATACGGGTTCAAATTTGTTTCATGTGAAGCAGATTAGAATGTCATGTCGTCTATACTTCTCTGTAACCTAGGTGTTCTAATTATTTTGGTGCAGCTTACTTCCTTCGTTATGTACTGATATTATATGCACAAAAGAAAAAAAAAAGGTAAACAGTCTTGCCAAAATGTTAATTCTTTACTTTTTACTGAGGTGTGATTCCCTCTCTATCATATATATATATATATATATATATATATATATATATATATATATATATATATATATAACAGAAATAGTTTTCTGTGTATACAATGATTCGAGTTTTGTTGTGGGAAGCCTTTTAATAACCCTGCAATTTGCATAAAACAGGGGTAGTGCAATTAATTATTCAGTTACAAATACATGTCGTATGCAAATTCAGGTGGTGGCACTAATGCAATAGCGCAGCGTCTACTGGTAACACACCTGGTGTATATAATCACCGTCATCCACCTGTGGCAACAAGGTGGCTAATTAATGAAGGATGAATCTGAGTGGAATTATGAACCTGCTAATGATGTGTAGGCAGATTACTATTACTGGGGTTAGACTATACATTTTCTAGACATTTAGGCGACATCCTAACATATCAAGACATTATGCTAAAATGATAATGAAAATATCACTTATTTTTTTGTTCTTCTCAGCGAAAAACAACACGGACAATGATGACTGTCTTTAGGAAGTACTAGGCAATGTTAGAGAGACACTAAATAACGTTAGATGTCCCTAGTAGTATTATTGAGGTACTAAGCAGCCTTTGAAGGGTACCTAGTAATATTAGATAGGCAACAGAAAGTGTCAGAAAGGCACTAAAGAGCCCATACAGTTACCTTACAGGTCCTGGATTGGCAATGGCTTTGGCAGAAACAAGGAGAACACTTCCCTCACTCACATTGACCAGGGGAGGCGGCGTTACAACCCACACAGGCCCATCTGATTAAAAAAAAAGAAAAAGACATTGTACTTTACTGCTCCATAACGAATATGAATAAAAAGTGGTAACAATAGTGAAAAAAATTGCAAAAAAATACTGAGAGATGAATGACAAAAAGGAATGATGAAACTGAAAAGTGTTGGTGAAAAAAAGAATAAAAAAAATTAACAACACGAATGATGGTGAAAATGGATGATGGAAAAGAATGGTGGGGAAAAAGAATGAGGAGTGAAAAAGAGTAAAAAAGAATGATCGAATAGAAATAAAACATAATGAGTGGAAAAATTTTGTGAAAAGGAATAGTAGTGAAAAAGAGTGAAGGTGAAAAAAGCTGGTGTAAAATAAATCCGATAAAAAACAGTGTCTGGTGAATAACATCGGTTTGTACTCACGTAAGACGAACAGTGTGAGTGAGGTGGAGACAGGTGGACCCAGACCGTTGCTTGCCTCACACTCCACCTTGGCCCCGTTGTGTCTCGCCTCCACATGCACCTCCACTTCAGACCTGGCACAGAGAGGAAGATTAAAGGAACACACACACACACACATACACACATACACACACACACAAACACACACACACACACACACACACACACACACACACACACACACACACACCAGAGCTTGTAAGACTATTTTTAACGGGTGACCTTTAGCAACTTCTCAGCATCATCAAACCTAAGAATGGTCTTATACTGCAGGGAAGGCAAGCACATCTAAAATTCTTGGCAAACACTATATAAACGTTACTATGGAGCAGCTATGAGTCTTGTAGGGCCACTGGTATATAGTATGTCCCAGCACGTGCTCCTATGACCCACCTGGTGCCCGGGCCGCCCACCCCAACCTGCTGTGTGGTGGATGCCTTGCCCAGGGCGAGTGTGGGTGCCCTCCAGGTGATGGCTGCAGGAGGGCGGCTGGGGGAGGCTAGGCACGTCAGTACAACCACACCACCTGACTCCACCCTCGCAGGAGTCACCCATCCTGTTACCTCCCACGGCGGGACTGGAAAAGGATAAAAATAAGGAACAACTTAGACTAAGTACCGTGTAGCCCACAGCGAGGGGAGGCAGAGAATCTCGAGAAAGCAAACTGACAGAAGGAGAGCGACAGACTGATACAAGGAGAGGGACAAACTGAAAGAAGGAGAGCGACGAACTGACAGGAGAGTGACAAACTGATAGAAAGAGAGCGACAAACTGATAGAAGGAGAGCGAGAAAAGTGGGTACGATGTTGATGGGTGGTGCGTCTGGGTGGGGGTGATATAACCTGTGAAGATGAGATTTGTAGGTTGGCCAGTAAGGGCGTGAGGAGGGTTTAATGCCAAACTTCCTTCAAAAACAAAAGAAGAAAAACAAATGGCAAGAAAGTAGGCAGGCCATGCTTTTATATACCTGACTACTGACGATGATCTTAGAGAGGGGTCAGTGTAGTGAAGTACATGATGTCAGAGTTGAAATACATAATAAATCGCTAAAAACAAAGCGCAACGGCGTTTATTGTGTACCATGAGAGGAAGAAGTGAAAATCAGGAAGTGGAGAGCAAAAGTGGAGAGCAAGAAGCGGAGAGCAAGAACAGATACACAAAATTCACGTAACTCTGTCCTCTAACTTCTGAAATTTCGAAAGCATATAACTTTAGGCGCAATTTAAAGAGTTTGGGGAGAGAGAGAGAGAGAGAGAGAGAGAGAGAGAGAGAGAGAGAGAGAAATTAATGTGGTTGTAAGAGGTAGGTAAAGCAAGACAGGATTTTATATCAGTAGGTAGACAAAAAGATAGACAGGCAATCACAGATATATAAACAGATTAAGTAGATATATAGATAAAAAAAATATCTCCGGTAGTTAGTACGGTAAAACAATCGCGCAAATGCGCTGACAACAAAATATATTTATCTAGTGATAGACAGACAGATAGATGAATAGATAGCTAGACAGATAGATAAACAGCAATCCCTGCGGTGGGGAGTACGGCGAAACAATCCGGCAAATGGGTTGACAGAACACATATTTGCCGAGTATTGGACAAACTTCGAGATAAAAGACTTGAAGCTTTGATTCGCTTCGCTTTGTTGGTTCTGTTCGGCCCAGTTGTCGCCCAAGCACGCTCTCTCTCTCTCTCTCTCTCTCTCTCTCTCTCATATGGTGATTTTTCACTACTCCCTCCCCCTCCACCCTCCAACTCAATCTCCTTCCATATGTGTGTTTCTGTCCGTTTGTCTACATTTCTCTCCCCATCGTTCAGGGTATCTATCGTTCTATCCCGTTACTATATTTATCTATCTAACTATACCGATTAATTTGCCCATCAATCTATACTTTTCCCTCTCTTTGTATCTCGCCTTACACACATTAAATAAACAGATGTATTGCGCTAAAAGACATCGACTATATATACAGTAATTTGATAGAGTATAGCCTTACAAAAAGAGAAATATATATATATATATATATATATATATATTGCATATGCAAAGTTTTTATGGTTCAGATGAAAAATATATGCAAATTTCCTTCTTTTTTTTTCGTAATAAAGTTTTACGCCTTAAACTCCCAGCAAATCACAATCAGCCTCGAACATTCCACAAACTTAATAACAGAATCAGTGCAAAAAAAAATCTTGAATGAAAAACTTTTTTTTTTTTTTTTTCAGTATTTTTATGTTCTCTGTGAATCAACCCTTTCTGGTTTAAATGATCAATTTTTAAGATAATATTTGTAGCTATTATACACTGGCCATTTTTTTTTATCAGTCTAGGAGTACCATGGCGTCTTTTGGCGGTAAATATTTAAATCTGTCCTGAGTGAATCAACTCTGTCTGGTTTTAATAATCAGTTTTAAAGATAATATTTGTAGCTATTAGAGCCTGGCCTTCATAAATATTTTCTTTTCTTATAACAACTTTTATATAAGTCTAAGAGTACCTTGGCGTCTTTGATATATTTCTGCTATTGCCTGATGACGTGCTAATACATATCATGCATCGTTTACTGTATACAGTATATATATATATATATATATATATATATATATATATATATATATATATATATATATTAGGCCTTGATATGTATTTATTAACAGAGTATTTATTGCACTCTATAATCAACCCCTTCAATATATTGGTGTCCTTTTAATTTACTTCGACCTCCAAATGATGCTTCAAAATCAGGAATACCTATTTCTCACTGTAGGTACCAAGGAATAATCTAAATATTCCAGTTATTTATATGATTTGAGTTTTCACCATACAGATCCCTTTAAAAGACCCCTTCCCCAAAAAAATCAAACAAAAAGAAAATTGAAGCGAATTGGTGAATATATTAAAAAATGACACCAAGTTGATGTGTTTGGAAGAAGAAGAAGAAGAAGAAAAAGAAGAAGAGGAAGAAGCAGAAAAAAATACAGAAAATAGAAAAAAAAAAAGATACAGAATATAGAAGAAACTAAAGGAAATAAGAATAAAAAAGAAACTATGAAATACGCCACTGGATCCAAGGAACTGAATGTAAATCCGAGCATTTATTATACACATTTCTGAACCTCTCCTTCCCCAGTTCAGAACACAGCACTTTTATGGAGTAATAACAGGTGGGGTGATTGATGGTAACGCGCAGAGTGACGGCCGCTGTAATTATACCTACCTGACCTGTGACTACCGCTGTCCTAGAGATCGTTAGAGGGATAATAATGTGCTGTTTTTTTTTACGCTGCTTTCGGCTATTGAAGGTATCATCACTGTCATCATCATCATCAGCAGCATAGGCATCAAAGCCATTAAAATCGTGTGTGTGTGTGTGTGTGTGTGTGTGTGTGTGTGTGTGTGTGAGAGAGAGAGAGAGAGAGAGAGAGAGAGAGAATTCTAACGCATGTTTGTGTGGACTCTGTGTACCTCTGACCTACACATACTGGGTCTCTATATCATGATATTTGAATAACTTAACAAAACTCCCACTGTTGTGAAAGGAATAATCTGAATTCATGGATAATGGATAGTTCTGAAAGGGCCAAAGTCATGATTTTGTGTGTGTGTGTGTGTGTGTGTGTGTGTGTGTGTGTGTGTGTGTGTGTGTGTGTGTGTGTGTGTGTGTGAAGAAAGAACCCAAAGCTGAAAGGCCAAAGTCATGAGAGTGTGTGTGTGTGTGTGTGTGTGTGTGTGTGTGTGTGTGTGTGTGTGTGTGTGTGTGTGTGAAGAAAGAACCCAAAGCTGAAAGGCCAAAGTCATGAGAGTGTGTGTGTGTGTGTGTGTGTGTGTAGAAGGAACCCAAGGCTGAAAGACCACAGAAAGTGTACAGTACAATAAGGGACAGAAATTTGTTTACTTTTCCAGTGCGTCTACTTCACACATGTTGTTGACGTAAACGTTTATGAAATTATCCAACGAACAGGCTTAAAAACGTTCAATGTAGAAGTGAACGTTTACAGGAAATTATTCTACAAGTCCTCAACGTTTATAGCAAGCGTGGACATGTATTTGGGAACTACCAATTCATAAGCAAGCCAGCAACCATAATACATACATTCATACATACATACGTACCCAATACACTGATAAATGGGGCTCGTAATGTTAAAATTTTACAAGCAGGATATATATATAGGGTAAACTGGTTGACCGCGTTACCCCCTACACATTACAGTTAGTTATTATGGTTATTGCCTTACAAAATTGGTAACTCTTTCCCTGCTATGGAGTCCTTTCTGTATTTCATTCAGGCTAAAATTAATGATTTTGTTTAGCAATCAAAGGGTTGCGAAACAGCTCGATAAACTATTTCACAGAATTAGAGTCTGTATCAGTATCTATATCTATCTATCTACCTACCTATCTATCTGTGTGTCTAGCTATATATTCAAGCAGTAGAATTCTCCTGTTTTATTCTCGATACCATGAAATGAACTTTATAATCTTGCCTCAAAAATCCAAAGACACTTATACAATTAATGGGAACACTAGATGATTCTATCTAATTTAAGATAAACTCTAGACTGAAGGAGCTTAAACCATCTTTTATGTTGGGTTCACCTCTTGGAGCTATATATTACATGGCAAAAAAACGTGGGCATTCGTTAACACTCCGCATTGTCGTTCACGAGTCTAACCGAGCAAGTCTGATAAGGCTCAAAATAATAACTATGCTCGTTTTACCCTTGGCCTGAAATTGCCTTCTCTCTATCCTGAATGCCGACTTACAACAATAGATTAACATTAGAGCATGATACTAGTTATAAGGGAGCGCTATGGAATGTACAGCCATAGTGTTGCCTTATTTTGTCACTGAGCTACGTGAAATAAGCTGCAAAAGAACGAACATCTAGGCCAGGTTAAGATAAAAGCATTATGCTTTGATGCATCACACTATACCACGGTGTAAAGTTCCAGCCTCGGCAAAGCGCATGCCACTGGAGGCGAGGTAGGTGACAGCTGGTAAACAAAGCCTCCACGTGCAATATCCCTAAGTGCTGCAGGGCTGGCCAAGTGAGTACACAGTCGCAAAAATTGCCTGCCTTATGATCCTGTGTAAACTGTGCTGCTTTGTAGGTCTGGTTTCGTGTTATTTTTGCTACTACTATGTTTCTGGCTCCTGCTTACTTGAAATATTAGAGGGGAACCCCATGCAGGTCAATGGTGGCACATGGGATGATGATGATGATGATGATGGATGTTATTTTATCTTTACCTATGATGCACCCCATGCATTAATGAGAACAGAACGATGATGATGATAATAACGGTGACGATGAAGATGACTATGAAAACGACAGCGATGATACTGATAACGCTGATGTCAGTAATGAGGACGACAAAGACGGAGGCAACAAAAACGATACTGATGACTAAGACACTGATAAAGATGAGAATATTGACGAGACGCCTCAGACTCACACTTAACTTGGAGAATGGCGGAGGTAGAGAGAGTTTCCGTGGAGTTATCGTCTGGGCTGACTCGACAGAACACCTCCATCCCGTTGTCAGCAGCACTCAGCTCCAATCTCACACTCACCCGCCGAACTCGTCCCTCCTGACTCACCTCTGTCGTCAGTAGCTCATCACCTCGGTACAGCCTGACGGTGCAAGAGAAGGGGGGACAGAGTGTGAGACGTAGATTTTTTTTTTTTTTTAAATGCATAAATAGTCACTTCTTACTCCTAAATCCATGAGGGGATAGCCACAAACAAATCGCCTCCATGTTACTGTGCTTTCCTTCATCAGGCTGTCCTCCTTTCATCTCCCACCAATACCCACATATTAAAGTTGTGTTTATTGATACCATGTAAGAGTTTGGTCAGACTAGGAGCCTCAACATAACAGAAAGAGTCCATAAAGAATTGAAGGACTTAATATCAAATGCAATCGGGGGCAAAAGATCACTTAATATTCCATCTCTTCTACAACTCACTCACCTCTACTGGCTAATGGTCCTAAGCTGAAAGAGAGGCTAGGTAAATCTCCGCCCATAGATGATTCGAATGTGATGCGTCAGGGAGGGGGTGACGGACATGCCAGAGCAAGAAGTAGACGCTGTGGAATTGTAAAGTATCTCTTGTCCCTGATTTACGGAAGCCTAAAGTGCCTACCTGAGTGACGGGGGTGGATGACCTCCTTCGCTGGTACAGGCCAGGTCAAGCGGCGACCCTGCCTGGTACTCCCGCGTCAGGTCAGTCTCGAACTTTGGAGGCCCAGGCGGTCCTTTGGAGGAGGAGAAGGAGGAGACGTGGAGCATTAGGTGTGGTGATATGGAAGGACAAGTGGAAGAGATGTCGAGTGTGAGGTGTGGTGATAAGGAGGCAGTGGTCCAGTGCTATGGAATGAATGTAGAGGCGTAACATTTTCCTTTCAGCCACTGGTCCACGGAATATAAATTGCAAAAGGAAAAATATTACAGCCAGATTAAAGGAGACGGTACAGTAGTGATGACAGACACGCAATAGATGTGACAGATAAAACAGTACCCTAATGACTACACTTGATCTAAAACTGCCATCTCTCCAACTTGCATTCTGAACCGTAACAAGAGATTAATATTAACGTTTGATGCTAGTCACGAAGAAACGTTTTGGAACAGATGTAGAGCCAACGTTTGTCTTACTCTGCCAATGAGCTTCGGGAAATAAACTGCAAAAGAACGAAAAATTTCCGCCAAGTTATAGAGAACGACGTAAAATGGTCATGGTAGAGACAGGCCGTATTACTGATGGGTCTGGATAAAAGTGTACCCAGATGACTGACAGCAGTGGGTGTGGGGAATATAAATGATGGTGGTGGTGGAGGCGGCAGTACGTTACGATCTTGCTTCACTGTAGGTGGGGACTGATCTATCTATCTGTTTATCTGTCTTTCTGGCTGTCATCAGTCAGTCTATGTATGTATTAACTTATGTAGGAGTATATGTATGTATGTACAGTGTGTATTGATGTATGTCTACCCATTTATATCTGTTTATCTATCTGTCCAATCTGAAATTCCTTCTCCCTCTCTTCTTCCCTCCCTCTCCCTATTTATCTATCTATCTATTGGTCGATCGATCCATTGCCGGATGCCATAAGCTGTGAGGGGTGGCATCGGCAAAAGAATCTCCAGGCACGTCGGTCCACGATAATATATAATCTAAAATATATCATCGTATTAGAGAGCTAAATTATAGATCCGTAATTATCCCTTACTACTGACGGTGATGGTGACAGTCTTGACCACGGTTCTGCTAACGGCGGGGTTGACGGCGCGACACTCCACCGTGACCTCCGTGACCTTCCTTGACCTCACACCCTGCCAGGTCAACACCGAAGTGGTCACCCAGCCACCTAAATTGAGCTTGATCTTCCTTTCCCTCACTGCTGCCACCTTCTCACCTGAACAAGAAAACAGGAAAAAGCTTGAGGCAAATAATTCAGACGTGGTTGACAAGGGAAAGCATCTAAACGTCCCCTTCCCCTCGACTATGGCACACAACCGTCAATTTACAATCCAGGTCCCCAGTTCTAAATGTGAACAGACTGAGGTAAAAAAGATCCTGCCCTAAGGTCTCGTAGTATACCTAACATTTAGAGAAGAATTAAATACAGATCATATACTGGTACTCATTAGTTATTCGATTACTTAATATCTGCGTAATAGATTATAAACTTACGATATTTATTTTCATTTTCACATATTTTTCTTACGAACAAAATTCTACCTTCTCAACTGTGGCAAAAATCTAGGCCGTGGTGGAGCATTCTACCCAATTATTTAATACAGTTTTGGCTCAGAAACCCAATTTATATGCTGTGGAATATTTTAGGTATATTTAAGAGAGACTGCACCTACTCCCTTCATTAGGAGAAATCTGCTCTTAACTGAGTAAAAACCATTCCTACAAGAATCATACTAAAACAGAAAGGCCAACCTCGTTACCATTAAAAATCTACACTAACCTTGCACCTTCCACATGAGGCGTGCTGGTGGGTTGGACTGGGAGGTGATACAGGTAAGATTCAATGGCCAACCTTCACGGACACGATTTGGACCCCGGATTGTTACCTCTTCTGGAGGATCTGAGAGTAGGAATAAGATCCGGGATTACTTTCTTACAGTGCTTTTCGCCAACGTTGAAATAAGGCAGCTTAGGTTCACAGAATATAATCGAAAGCGACCTCTAAATCCGCTTATCTCTACATACAACCAAACGCCATGCTTCCTGAAGGACTGGCCACAAACAGCCTTCATCCACAGCCTCCTTTATTTTATTTTATATATATATATATATATATTTTTTTTTAAGAATCAGCTTAGTAATCCTCACCCTTAGGAGTCTGGGGTTACTGAATGGAATTTGTAAGGAAGGAATTACCAACAGATTTTTGGCCACCACAGTAGTAAAGTTCATACAGCTGAAGTCAGGGTTCTCCCCTTAATTAATTTTCGAAACTACCTCATACCGTCAATCTAGGTGCTTAAGAATCTCCATTTACCCCTGAAACTAGCATGAAAAAACATAACAAGTCAAGGAACTCACAGTAAACAGTAAGGGACACTGTGGATGACATGGGTTGCTCCAAGAGGTCGCTATCAGCCCGACATTTATACTGGGCACCGTCATCCTCAGCTGAGACGATGAACCTGAGGCTGCTGGAGGTGGCGAGTGGAGTTGTGGACGAGGAGGCGGCTGCTGTGGAGGGGTTCAGGGGTGTGGGGGTTCGAATCCAGGTGAGTGTGGGCCTGGGGTTACCGCCAGAAGACCTGCAGGTAAGACGCATCTCCTCACCCGCCACCACGACTTGGCCTGTTCTGTAGCCGCTGATTTTGGGCGGCCTGGGGGCGTCTGAGGAAGAGAAAATGATGGAGACAAAGACAGACAGAAAGAGAGATATATACATAGATAGAGAGATAATAAGAAAGGCAAAATGGATAGATAAATAGTCAGATATACAAATACAACAGATTAACAAATAATGCACAGAGAGACAGTAAGGTAGGCAGAAGACGGATATAGAGACTGTACACAATATTGTTCTTTCCTGGCCATGATATGTAATATACATTCGTCCCCTCCCAGTGGAGTTTATGAATTGGAGAGAGAGAGAGAGAGAGAGAGAGAGAGAGAGAGAGAGAGAGAGAGAGGGACCGAAAGGTTAATGATGCAAGCTGGTTAAAATTGACAATGGAAAGGGCACAGTGTTTTGACAGACAGACAAACAAGCAGATAGACAGACAAATAGATAGATAGACAGATAGATTGATAGACAGACAGACAGAGGGATAAATAGACAGAGACAGTGTAGACACCCTTCAGTCCTTTAAAGGTAATAATATTAATGGACATCCACATTCTTAGTGTAGAGGTTTGAGAGAGAGAGAGAGAGAGAGAGAGAGAGAGAGAGAGAGAGAGAGAGAGAGAGAGAGAGAGAGCAGACACATGGATTTAGCATGAGGAAGAGAAATGAGGCTGTGTTGAGACTGCAGACAGAAGAAACAATGGAGCGTGAAGGAAGACGAATTACCGTAAGAGAGCAAAGCGTAAGAGTAAATACGGCGAAAGTGAATAGTGAGTGAATATGAGTGAAGGTAAAAATAAAGATGAAAAATACACCATTTTAGAGTAGTGATTGATCCCTTATATCCAATGACATGTTTTTACACTGTTTCTGTTAAATTAAGTAGAAATAATAGTAGTAGTCGTAGTAGTAGTAGTAACAGGTGCAGTTATAGTAGTAGTTACAACCCTAGGCTCATCTGAGTGTGAACCTTGTGGACTGCAGGCTGAAATTGCTCCTCTGCAGGCCACCATCGTCTTTTTTCGGGACAGGAGGGAAAATGAGGGACGTTTGTCTAACCAGGCAGCGGAGCCACACAGGTTAGGTCAGTGCCACCACGTGAAGGCATCCCACTCCGACACCTTGCTAATTTTAAAAGCTTTTACTCGACTCAGAAAGGATCTCTATAAGTAAAGAAAGAGAATTAAGGCTATGTCTAACCCTCCAGCTCTAGAAATTACTCCTAAATGACCTAAAATCGTCTAAAAGTAGTGAGAGAGAGAGAGAGAGAGAGAGAGAGAGAGAGAGAGAGAGAGAGAGAGAGAGAGAGACTAATAATGAGCATCACCGTATTTGCTAAAGTTAGCTGGAAAAACTAATTAATATTTTACATAAGCAGTTATTTCGAGCAAAACTTTTTCACCAGCATCCATAATTCAAACGTATAACCATTTTCTGTTTACTCTTTAGCTGAGGATTCACATCAATTAAAAATATTGGAATGATAACATTTTCAGCATTTGATACGAGGCTGGTGCTCAGATCCGCTTCAATTTTGCTTTAATTCTGAGTTATTAAGGAAATGATATGGAAATGATGATACTGAAGCTCTGTATGCAAATATAATACAGACTACGAACAAATCTGGAACATCTACACATTTTATGTTCGGGGCAAAAATAAATAACATACCAAATAAAAAAAAATATTGAATATGTAAAAATAAATAAATTCCTACAAGCCTGTGTTAACGAAGGACAGCAAAAGCTAAAGAGTGACCCACAGTAAAAAATATGACGACCAGCTTTTATATAAATTTCTGACTCAAAGCATATAGTCCAGAAAAAGAAAAACAAAAATGAAAGATTAATGCTCAGATAACATTCTACATAAAAATAATTACATCAATGAAATCCCTAACCTCAGTGTTAAAAGACAGTAAAATCCTGGGAACCATGTAATATTAAAAACTGAAGCCTGATAAAAGTTCTGTGTAGTTGAAAACGGCAAATAAACTTTTAAAATACAGGGAACCATGGAAACACGAAAGGTTAATAAGAGAAAATTAATAAAACGATATACTAAAACAAAAAAAAAAACTGTGGAACTTCTCTGCAGCAAAAAACATTAAATAAAGTCCCACACACCGATGCTGAAATAAGATCAACGACAAAAAATAAAAAATAAAAGCCAGTATAAACAAGAACTATAGAATTTAGGCACAACTCACAGAACACAGGGATCGTGAGTGAAGCAATTAGAGGGAGCGACCGAATAGCACATGCCCTGTATGCAAAACACCAGTGAACAGTGTAAAATAATATAACCCACGCTAACAAGGGACTGCGAAATTGAAAATAAACTGAAGCAACACAAAGGCGATGAGCGAAGCAGTGAGGGAAGCCAAAATAAAAATACAGATAAAGAAAAATGATGTAAGTCCTGCATACCCAGAGGACTTAAAACAGCAACTAGGTAAACAAATGCTGTGTGTATCCAAGCTGACAAAGAACCGTAAAGCCCAAGATTACCTCACGCAAGACAGTGATGGTGAGTAGTGAGACGTGCAAAAAAACAGATAAAAATAGCATGCCCTGAAAGTATTGGTAGCAAACGGAAAAGATGCTAAAGGGACTACTGTTTCATATTATCAAATCAGTATTAATAGAATCTAAGGAAAAAACTGAAAAGAGTGAAAGAATTACATGATAAAAAGTAATTAACTATGAAATAACTAAATATAACAACACATCCCATACCAACAGAGGCCTGCAGAATCCAACAGCAACAAAAAAAAAATGAAAAGGGAAATAAAAAAGCACAAAGAATACACATTGAAACATAAAACTTAAAACAAGGTGTAATGACAATAGACTATACAAATAATGTGAGTATTGCATGTACTGTGCCACCATTTTAACAAAGGACTGTAAAATGAAAGCTAACTCACGCAACACAGATATGGTGAGTGAAGCCGTGAGTGGGGAGGTGAGAGCCGGGTGGTGCGCCTGACATGAGTACGCCCTCCCGTCATCCTCAGCTGATACTCTCACCTCCAGTCTGCTCTCCACCCTCCACCCTCTGTCCCCTCCTCCATCACGCACACTGCCCTCCTCCACCAGACCTGTTTTTGAAGGAGATTAAAGGCATCACCACCACCTCCATCATCTGTAGTTCGTCCACCTTAACTTGGCAAAGATTTTCGTCCTTCTACATGTTTTCAATATCTAAGTAGCAGGAGATAATATCATGGTTCTGCATTTTTTCCTTCAAAGCTTTTCCGTAGTTAGCCCTGTGTTTCAGCGTTAATCTTTTTTTTAGACTCAATAATCAAGATGGCGAGAAGGTAATTTTAGCCCAAGTTAGAGTGGACAGGGTATAGTAAAGAGAATATCGGCAGGACCTAGTATTACACAGCTTCATGGACACAGAAGTGGCTAAAGTTTGTGGAAAGTTTGGTGCAGCTGGTTCCCCTTATGGAGCCGTACGCACAAGTTGAGATGACCAGGTATAGTCGTGAACACTAAAAAAAGGGACAGGAAGAATGCCAATATCTGCCAATAGGGGGAAGGTTAATCGCACACATATACCCCCAACACCCCCTCAAACCCATAGAGAGAGAGAGAGAGAGAGAGAGAGAGAGAGAGAGAGAGAGAGAGAGAGAGAGAGGATTAAGACGAGGATGGCATAGTATTCATATAACAGAGTATCAAACTATAAAATGGAAGCTAAATCGCTAAGGAAGAGGCACTCCATAGTCTCTTATGCCACCTGGAATACCACTAATTTTTTATGAAAGGAAGAAGGAACCAAAGGCCAGAGGTATGGAAGAGGAGACAAATAAAAGGTAAATGGTGCCCTGCTGAGTGAATCATTATCCTGGCACATGGAACAAATTATTTCAATGATATCTCGGGAGAAATCACCAGTCGGAAACGTATAATTAGCCTGCCACTTACTCCATATCCACTGGCTGCCTGGAATTCTGAAACTAGGCTAATGGTTTGCTTTGAAAGAAGATTATTAACTAATTGGATACGCATTATTATTACTATTATTATTATTATTATTGTATATCATATAAATTAAATAAGTTTCATCAGTAAAGAGAAGTTAAGACTGGAAGAAACTAAATACCGTGCGGTTTTTTTTTTTTTTTTTTTTTTACAGTATGCATATTTATAGTGCACTTCTGTAATAACTAAAGGGAAATTTTGTTAGTTTTCCTTCTGATAGCCTAAGATAAAGTGACATAGGTGATAGTACGTCCAGACATCACTGATTTACACTTAACATGGACCATTTTTTGCTTAAATATTATACCCACTGATGTTGCATCCCCCCTTCTTTATCTCTGTCCCTGGTTATTAATCTATCTAACTATCTATCTATCTATCTCTACCCACCTGAAGTAAGAGGCACACCGTCGGCCAACCATGTCAGTGAGGCTGGGGGGCTGCACTCCCTCACTACACACTGCAGAGACAAACTGCCCCCCTCCCTCACCATCACCCTCTCACCCTCGCCACCTCCCGTCAGCTCCACCTTCCTTGGGGGCACTGCAACAAGAGCAATGGGAAGAAAATTAAATAAAAATAAAGTTAGAAAGGCAGATAGCTTTTTAATTTATTTTTTATTTTATTTGGCCTTTATTTTTACAGAGGGTAGGGCAGAAATGTCTATGTATAATATGTAATAAGGACTCAGTGGAGTGTTTGTGTGTTCTTTGATTTTATTTTCAACTTTATTTCCTTTACTACACTGCCAAATAGATGCATGCAGATAAAAAAAGTTAATTTTTTTGTTTGCATTTTATCTTCATCTTTTTTTTTTCTTTTCTTGCTCTCTCCGGCTTCCACCTCCATCTTCCTTGGGGGCACTACAACAAGATCAAGGGGAAAAAGGAAATGTCAGAGAGCAGTGTTGGTTTCACATCTTTTTTTTACAGTATCATCGTGAGCAGTGAGAAACACAAATAGACAGGCATTTTTGTGACTTATTAATGCTCATATTTCTCGTAACCTCGCTCTCCTCTTCCACATTGTAGGAAAAATAAAAAAAGGGTAAAGTCAAGAAATTAATTCCACTCTAAGGCCTTTTCATGTTTTGTTTGTTGTTCGTATTATATTTTCTCTCCTCCTCCGCCTGTCAGCACCTTCACCTTCCTCGAGAGCACCAGAAGAAGATCAGGGGAGAATAGAAATGTCAGAGAGGCATTTGTTTTGAAGGCACTTTCTGTATATTATTTCTTTCGTTCTACCATTCATTATTTTTCATCACAACCGCGACCCTTACCAACAACAGTAACTCTACGACGAAACATGTATCAATGAAATGTCTTAGAATATTACTTTATTCTACAGTGCTACACCTATCTTCTCTCTCCTTCAGCACACCTATCTCTTCCACTGCTGCTAGATCAAGGTAAAATGGCAAATCAGAAAGGTGTTTATTAGATGGCAAATCAGAAAGGTGTTTATTAGATGGCAAATCAGAAAGGTGTTTATTAATATTTCCACATATATACACCAGGTAAGGAAAGAAATAAAGGCAAAGGTAAATAGATGAAGTGTGCATGACTGTGGGAGTGGATAGAACAGCTCTGCCCCACAGGCGTTGCGAAAGCTGCTTAGTCAAGTTAGTGTGAGTGGGTTTTGCTTCTAGGGTAAAGACGAGAATGTGGTGGTTAAAATGGTGACTAAACAGAGGTGTATTTTATTTTCACTAGGCATTCTGTTGACCGTAATCTTTGTATTTTTCGTTTTTCCGCATCCTAATTATGATGATGATGAAGATGACGTTAATGATATTTCTGCCTGACTGGTACAACAACTATCATCATCATCGTCATAAACATCAACCCATCCTTTCTCACCTAAAAAGTTGGTGGGAGACATGCAAAAATAATAAATTACAATAGAAAGTGTTACAATCTTCCTTTACTGTTTCAAAGCCAAAACTGTAAAGGAATAACTGACCTTGACTATATCCCTCCATTCTGCCAGATTGAAAAAAGAAAAAGAAAGAAAAAAGAGGTGGACAATGGAACGTAGGGGGACACATAATTTAGATGGGGGGAAAATTTAGGACACAAACCCCTACAGTGTTGTGTAATTGGAATCAGTGAGCGGGGAAGAGTTACGACAGTGTGTGTGTGTGTGTGTGTGTGTGTGTGTGTGTGTGTGTGTGTGTGTGTGTGTGTGTGTGTGTGTGTTGAACTGTGATATATAGTTTTATTTTTTGCAGCCTTTTTGTTGTGGTGAGTTACGATAAGGTGAATAAAATCGTCTGACGTAAATTCTGTGTCATCGCAGTGAAGGGGCAAAAAAAGGACAGTTACGGCAGCTGTACCTAATGTGTGTGTGTGTGTGTGTGTGTGTGTGTGTGTGTGTGTGTGTGTGTGTGTGTGTGTGTGTGTGTGTGTGTGTGTGTGTGTGTGTGTGTGTGTGGTCTGAAAATGTGCTTTGCTTTCCAATATACCGCCGAACTGTAATATATCGCTTAGTATTTTTAACTCCTATGTCCCGAAGGAGTCGCTCTATTTTACTCTTGTTACCTGTGGATGATTTCATTTTACCTCTCAATATATGAGAGTTTTAATGAGCATCGACTGGTGTAAGGAAGACTAAAATTAATGATAACTCTAAGGGGCAAATATTAGTCTATTATTTAACATATTTCATCATCATTATCATCATTATAATCATCACTATCATCATAATCACTATCATCATCATCATCATCATCATCACAATTTTTCCCACCTGAAGAAGGGCGAGGTAATATATCAAAAACCGACCCTAGTTATTTGTGTACGGGGATTACAGAAAGTATTACATATGCAGGAAAATATGAACCCTTTAATTGCCTTCATTAACCTCCAATTATACCGGTAATAAAGCGTGCCAGGGAACATTAATATTCAAGTATCCTTTACATTTTTCCACATTCATGAAATTTTAACACCGAGGCGCCTGTGACAATTTCCCAGCTGAGTAAAATCGTCTAAAGTGAGGTCAGTGGAATTCGAACCCCTCTCCCCAGCTGAATAAAATCGTCTGCAGGCTGGAAGAATAAATAACACACTACACGACGTCACTGTTATCTTATTTAGGGTTTGTTTTAATGATTTATCGTTATAATGATCTTCATAAGGTACAGATGATGAAACTGTTGAGATGTTGAGTACAGGGACATCTATGTATACTACTTGTACCACAATTACTGCTCCTACTACTCCTACCACTACTACCACAATACTAATACTAATACTAATACTAATAATAATAAATACTACTAATAATCATCATCATCATCGTCATCTTGCTTATAACAGCCTCAGATCTTATACAGAACTTGATATTTTCTTCCCGTACTGTTTCCACAAGTAGAACCCGCCACCAGGACGGGATGGCGGAGCTGCAATAACAGTTACGGGCACAATGGACGGCACCTCCAAGCCCATTGTCCCTGTCCAGACGCTATGACGGCAAACTTCTGATGATGGGTGCAGGGAAGTCGGTCTTCGTAAGGGAAAGCCCGTGTTGTATCGGCCCATAAGACTGAGCTGCGTTAGGCGTATTCATGTTTTTTTACAAATCATCATTTTATTTGCACGATCCATACGGTTGAAGTTCACTAGAGGATTGAAATAACTGATGGTGTTGATTATAGTATTTAACTGTGATTTTTATTTTTATTTGTTTGCACTATCCATACGGTTGAGGTTCACTATACAGACATTTAGCTATTTTTATTTTATTTTTATCTGGGCTATCCGGAAGGCTAAGTTTCACTGTTGGTATTGCTGATATTTTAGTCTTCTGTTTTCTGTTTTATTCGGGCTATATAGAGACAGTATTATGGAAAATCTCTGATAACAGTTTGAGCAAAATCAACTGAATGCTCGTGAAGGAAAGTTTGTGTTTATATTCGATCCAGGCAATTGAGTTTGTTTGAGAAAAGTACCGCTACTGTGTGTGTGTGTGTGTGTGTGTGTGTGTGTGTGTGTAAATATACTGGTGCTGCGTGATTGTCTTGATGTACGAGACACGTAAGCTGAAAGGTCAGAAGAGCAGTGTGTGTAGCAGCAAAAGTGAAAAAAAAAAAAAGTACAACACTGGGGTGAACAGAAAGAGTATGCAGGAAGGACAGCAAACAGTAACAGACCTATTCGTATTGGTCCTTTCGATGCTGTCTGTCCATGAATCAAAAAATAAATACAGCACAGCAGGAATGGCTGATTGTCGCTGCTGATGCATGTAAAAAAATGATTATAGCTGTTGACTCGTGCAGGAGGATGATACTGTTTCCTACTATGCAAAGATAGTGGTGCTGGGCAGGCGTGACTCTTACTTGCTTGGCACCACTACTTACGTGGCACTGCTGCAAGAGGAACCTACTCCCCCGATCTTTGTACTAACTCACCAAAAACTGATATTTCGGTATTAGCTCACCAAGAACTGTGATATTTCGGTGCTAACTCACCCAGAACTGCGCTATTTCGAGCTCTGTACTAACTCACCTAGCACTGTGATATTTGCAGCGGCCCATATAGCAGGACTTATAGGCCCCGGACCCACTTGGCACTGGTACTCCCCAGCCTCTGTGGTGGTCACGCCGCTCACTAGGAGATGGTGTTGACCCAGAGACGGTTCTCCTAGGTAGCTGAAGCGAGGATAGCCGGGCACCTCACGTTCAAACCCTGAGAGGAAGATGGATATAGAAAAAAGTTAATATAAAGACAGCTAAAACAACAGAGCTAACAGGAAGACATATTAAACTGGTGTATTATCCTTTTGTTACCACTGAACAGTTTTACCCAGCTTCCAATGGACAATATTACTTTGCTCATAGACACTCACTAAAAAAGAATACGTATCAAACCCAACTGTACTCTGTTCATTTTAACTAGGCGTAAAACTACCATCTCTCCACCTTGAATTCCAAGAAATTGCAAAAGATCAACACTACTCATGGTTTTGATCACGAGGAGGTGCTATGGAAAGGATGTACAGCAGTAGTATTGTCTTATTCTGCCACTGAGCTCTGGGAAATAAGCTGTAAGAAGGACGATAATCTATAAGTTAAAAAAGAATGAACAAGAATATCAAACCAAACTACCAATATTTTTTCTAGTGACGTGAGAAACCTAGATTTTTGGTTATTTTTTGGGTTTCATTTATAACTTCGGTGTGTGCTTGTATCGTAACATGGATGGATAGAGCGAGGGAAGAGAGGAAGGGAAATAAAGGAAGATGGAAGGAGGAAAGCGATAATGGGAGGAGGGGAAGAGGAGAGGCATAAAGGGAAAGGAGAAGAGGGGAGTGATGGATAAGAGAGAGAGAGAGAGAGAGAGCATAAGATTATACACACCATAACTATTTTCTCTCACTGGCTCTCTCTCTCCCTCTCTCTCTCTCCTATTCATAAACTTTTGGGCATAGAGAAAGAGGATGTCTTTTCATATTAATGCCAGACCACATTAAAAGGACCTTATTATGTGCCTTCTCTCTCTCTCTCTTTTTCTCTCTCTCTCTCTCTCTCCTTCGTAAATTTCTGCATAAAGAGAATAAGCTTTCCTATTACGGTCGGATCACCTGGTAAGCACCACAAGGTCTGTGTGGCTAGTCCCTACCAACCCCCTCTTTCTCTCTCTCTCTCTCTCTCTCTCTCTCTCTCCTTTCCTCTACCTCCTTTCTAATATATCAAGCCTTCCTTCTCCTTCTCCCCTTCCTCCTCTTAATTTTAAAAGATATTAACTGCATCGCTCCATATGCTTACACCACATATTGAGAGAGAGAGAGAGAGAGAGAGAGAGAGAGAGAGAGAGAGAGAGAGAGAGAGAGAGAGAGAGAGAGAGAGAGAGAGAGAGAGAGAGAGAGAGAACCAAGACAAAAATAAACGAGTGTCAGAGAAAATGGATCAAAAACCGAATGGAATTAACAAAGAAAAAACTAAGACAAATGGACAAACAGAAAGAAATCGAAACACACACACACACACACACACACACACACACACACACACACACACACACACACACACACACGCACACACAACATAATATCGCAATCCAGGGCCGGAATATGCGTGTCATAATTACGTAAATGGAACATGAAATTTTCCCTACAGGCGTCTGGGTCATGTAAACTTCTGTGCATGTTAAGGGAGGATTTATTGGAGGATTTATTAGTGCCATTAGATCATAACTGCTGCCTCACGGGTCGCAGTAGTAAAGCTTAATAAGGTCTGGGTGAGATACAAATAAAGTGGTCGTGTGGGGTAAATGAGAGAGAGAGAGAGAGAGAGGAAGTGGGAGAAGATTAATGTTTGCGTGTGTGTATGAGAAAGAAAGAGATGAATAAGAGGATGTCGAGAACGAAGAAGGAAGGGAGAGAAAGAGAAGGAAACACACACACACACACACACACAAAGAGAGAGAGAGAGAGAGAGAGAGAGTAACTACTGCTGAACGCTGGGTAATGGCAGATACCATAGTAATATAAAACCTGCATTAGGTAAAGCATGCAATCAGTATGCAAATCGATGGCTATCTCTTCACTTACCTCTTGGCCAGTTCCATCAGCTGAAATTTCACGGAAAGATTAAGCCCTTCAATCCGACAACGCATTTTATATTCGAGAAACTCTTACATGATTTTTTTCTAACTAGGGGTGAATTTTCCAACTATAGGACTCGATACTGCCTTCATTGACACGTTCAATTCAAGAGATTTATTCTGAGTAAAAATCGTCAGGAGGTAGATGAATAATATAATGTCGTCAGGCTGAATTGGTTAGTGTATTGCTTCATTCCATCTGCTGTCACTTTTAATATCTATACATCTTTTTGTCCACCTGTCTATCTATCTGTGTACCTATCTATTATCTGTCTATCTATCTTTCAGTATGTGCCCATCTTCCTACCTACCTAACTTTCTATGTATCTATCTACCACGTTTCTCCACCACTACACCTTCCACTCCATATCTGCAATTACCATACCATCATCTTGCAAACAGAAGTGCAGACGGTTCCCACCCATCTCATCCTCTCTTCACAACCCCTCCCCTACCGAGCATCCTCGCAATCACCTCTCCCCTAACTCCATCCATTCTCACATTAAACAACCCTGGTGACACGAATTAACCTTGTTTCAATCCATCATGCAACTGTGTCTTTCAATTAAACCTCCATTCAACCTCACAACTGCTTTTGCTCCCTAATTCGATAGATTTTAAAGTTAGATTAGTTTAAAATTATCACATATACATAACTTCTGGTCCCAAAACTGGTGTAATGGCAAAGCAAAATTTCAACTTTTTCTGTAACTGTTTCCATCCTCTCACCTACAACACGCAACAAGCAGGTACACATGTAGTTCTCACGTTCTCTCTCTCTCTCTTTTCAGTACAACATATTTCCTTTCTTGCTTCATCCCCTTCATTCCGCGGATGTGTGTAAAAAATACATCATGACATCGGACTACGTATAATCTCAAATTACATTAACTCTTCAAAAACTACCAGGTACAGGCACTAGGTCACTTTCCCACCTGTCTCATCAAGTGGGTCACAGAAGCACACTACACACGGCTACACTTGCACTACTTGTTTTTGTGTCAATAGCACTTTACTTGGCGGCAATGGCATACTTTCAGGCAAGGAATTTTTTAAACGTCGGAGTTCAAAGTTTATTTTCGATCTGAAAGAAGAATAAAATAGTAATGATTCTTGATGCACTGAGAGTTAATACAGCGTTAACATTCAAAGCACCTCTCATTCTCCAGTGTTTATTCTGCCAGTTCTGTCAAGCGAAGGGCAATTCACATTTCTTCTCTTTGTCCTAGTGGTGTATTTTTATCCATTTGTCTTTTTAATAATGGAGCCACTTTGATCATTACTCACCCAGTGCAAACCCATCCTTGGTCCACTGCGCCCTGCCCTCCTGACCCTGCACCTCACACCGCAGCAACACATCCTCACCTTCCGCCACCTCCACACTCTCCGGACGCTGGCGAAACCTCTGTCTACCCTCCACCACCATCCTGCCTGGAGAGAAAGAGAGAATAGAAATTATCTCTCAGTTACACACACACACACACACACACACACACACACACACACACACACACACACACTCACACACACACACACACACACACACACACACACAGAGCGTTATTACAGAGAAAGTGATAAGTTGGTGGTGTGAGCCGTGTAGAGCTGGGTAAATGCCAGTATCTGCCGTACAATCCTCGACACGGAAAGCACTCTGGGCAAAGGCATTATCTCTCCCAGTCACACCAACACGATGTTAACACTGGTACAACACGGCACGGATTTCCCTGGGCTTAGAGGGCTCACTAACACCTCTTTATTATTAGTTTACTTGCGTGTTATAGAACTGTGCTGCAGCTGTTATTTCCTGAATCTCGCTGCAACCAGATGATTCAATTCAACTTAGAAAAGGCCCTCTCATACTGGAGGGCTTTCATTACGGCCATACCCAATGCCTTCAGTTCTAAAAGTCAACCTTAAGCTAAATAATATGTAGAGGACAAGCATGAAATGAGCAAGACAATGGACACCTTCAACAGCCGGAACCACACCTGCATTATTGTTAGGGAAAAAAATAATTATATACGGGGAAGGCGCAAGGGCGAACTCTGAGGTATATACTCTGGTCTGGGTGGAGCTCTACTACTGTGCAAAATTTCGTGTTTACTACTGTGGAAACTTTCATCCATATCTATCCATCTGCCAATCCATCTACCCATTATTTATCAACCAATCAATCAGTCAATCAGTCTGCCAATCTATCTATCCATCCATCTGAACGACTCACTGCACTGTAAAATCATATTCTACTGCATTGCCAAGTGCGCCCAAACCCATTCTGTACACCATATTCCGTGATACATGTAGTTGTTTGTCCCCTCAGGCCATTCTCTGTGCTTCGCCTGTCATTGATCCTTCCCCTCTGTTGAATATAGTCGTTTGGATGGAGGGGAATGATGGAGTAAGTGCGAGTGTTGACTGGGAGTGTGTGGCTGTTTTTGTATTGTTCCTACACATACATGCACACATACTGTTTATAGATCTCTTTGCCTTTTGTATCTGTCTGTGTGTATCTATATCTGTCGGTCTGCCTGTCTAACTATCTGTGCGTCTATGTTTGCCTTCCTGCCTGTCTGTCTGTCTGTCTCTGTCTATCTATCTCTCTATCTATCTTCTAATCAATCAATCATATTACCTACATGTCTATCTGTCTATCTGTTTATTTTTCCACTTATCTGTCTGGGTCTGTTAGTCATTCAGTCTATCTACATATCAGTCTATCAATCTTTCAATCATTATCAATTTATCCACCTACCTTTTTTATCTACCTGTATCTATCCATCAATCAATCAAACACAATCTCCACTTTCTGGATCGCAATACCTATTTACCCAAGCACCATTACACCAACGTGACTGATACCATTTACATAGTATCCCTACCTAACTAAACTTAACTTATGCCCAACTCTTTCCATCAGACATCCATCTAGTATTCATGTATTCATATATGCAGTCGCCATGCCACTAACCTGACCACAACCCTTCCATGCAAAGCTCACACGGAAAATATCATGAGGGCTAAAATTTCATGCATTAATTCGTCATGTTACGTGGATTAAGATGCATCATTAATTTCTTGAACTTGGTGACATTTTTAAAACCATTTTTCTCCGTCGACGTGTATATTATTTTGGTTTTGATACTTGAAGATTTTGAGTAGTTAAGGAGACGCTTTTCGAAATTCAGGCGTTCGTTACGACCTTCATTTATCCAATAGTTATAAAAAAAAGATCTATCTGTCTACTATCTACTGCCAGCGCCATAATCCCGTAAGGGGTGGCAATTTGACTTTGAGTTATTTGTTTTACGGGGAGGGGCACTAGCCCTCCACCAACCCACTTGTTGACACGTAGGGAGCACGTATGGTTTGGTTATATGGTTACCACGCAGCGTTGTAAATGGTTTCTTGGCTTACAGGAAACCATTTGGCTTGTCACTTAATGTAAAGCCACCTGTAAAGGAAAGAAAAGCAATAAGAAGTGACAGGAAAGATGGGAGAAATAGGAAGAGAGGAGGACAGGCACAGAAAAAGAAAGATAAAGGCTAAGGAAGAAGTAGGCAGCACTACATCAAGTGAGTGGATGATGGTGAGAAATAGGAAGATGATTAAAGACAAATTAATTTGCCTGGAGACAGCAAGAATAACAAATAACTATATCATACGATTAAATTTAAAGGGTTAAAAATCCATGCGCGAATTGCTCATTACGCTTCATGAACCTCTTGAACTTTAAATCTTTTTTTTTTTTTCCAATTACTTTCTTCTGATGATTTTATTTGGCTTGAAAAGGGCCTCTGGTATTAAGAAGGCTTAAGAAGGCTGTATCAACCTCCTCCGGTTCAAAAAATTTCTCAAAGCTGACTAAAAGGCGTCTGAAATGAGATGAAAAAAAATTGTTTCGAGGTGGCAAAAACAAGATAAACATACGCCATTTTTGTAATGAAGTACAGGTAACAAAGACGAGCTTAAATGATAAAGATGCTGTAACACGAAGTAATTTATAGTACATCTATCTATCAGTTAGTATATTTATCTCTTAATATGACTGTCTTCCGGCCTGTCAGTCTATTAGAAAAAAAAAAAGCTACCGATTATTACCCAAAAATGGAAAAGTAATCTAAGTGAGAATATTAATCTATGAAAGAGCAAGATCCCACACAGAGAGCTAGATAATCAGGAAAAAAAAAAAGAAAAAAAAAAAAAAAGATCTAGCCTACTCCCGGCCGCACTGCGGGGAATCATTATTATTTTACCTGCAAGAAAATTAAACCCAAATATTCTATGTATGTCTTAAAAGTAAATACGAATTTAATCAAAAGAGAGAGAGTTTCAAATAGACAGGTACCGTAAATGCTGGTGAAAAAACTAAGATGCAAAAGAGGACACTACAAAAAATTAACTATGTAGAATTAAACCCAAGTATTCTCCGCATGTCCTAGAAATAAAATTAATGAGAATAATAACGACAGATTTAATCCAAACAGACAGAGCTAGAGGCTGGAAAAAAAAAAAAACTTTCCCACTCCTGGCACACTGCAGGGGAGCATTACTAAAGTTACCTGCCCACCACGAATTCTGATATCAAGCATGTAATTTAGTTTGTGTGTGTGTGTGTGTGTGTGTGTGTGTGTGTGTGTGTGTGTGTGTGTGTGTGTGTGTGTGTGTGTGTGTGTTTTATGGATTTGAAGATTTCACTAATGATTTATTTTCAAACCAATGATTTGCTCTTTTCTGATTGGGGTTATTTAGAAATATCTAGTTTTTGTTAATCTTTTCCCACACAGTACCGCCAACAACAATGCAGCCACCACAATCACCACACCACCACCACTACCACACAGCAAACACCACTTCGCCCTCACCACCACCATCACAACACCATACCAGCACCACAACACCACATACTCGTAAAACCCCCTTCACACCACCACCACACCACTCCACCAAACCACCACCACACGGCCACTCAGGTTAATGGCTAAAAAGAGACTCCAGTGTCTAGTGAATCTGTGTGTGTGTGTGTGTGTGTGTGTGTGTGTGTGTGTGTGTGTGTGTGTGTGTGTGTGTGTGTGTGTGTGTGTGCAATGACCTTTAATGCTTTGACCTCCATGAGTGTGTTTACATTTTTAATTATCTTGAAAATTTTGTGTGGTCTATATGCGTCGTAGGGCTGTAATCTCTCTCTCTCTCTCTCTCTCTCTCTCTCTCTCTCTCTCCTTTTTTTGTCTCTATCCCTTCTTTTTCTTCCCACATCTCTATATACCTCAATCCCCTCCTGTCCCCACCTCTCCTTTTTGTCCTCATCTCTTGTTTTTCCTCCTCCACATTCTATGTATATGCCTAAACCCCCTCCCCCTGTCTCTCTCTCTCTCTCTCTCTCTCTCTCTCTCTCTCTCTCTCTGGGGGTCATCATATCTTTGCCAAAAGTTATAGGACGTGAGGTGTATTTTAATCTTTTTCCCCAAGATAAAAACCAGACGATTTTTCCTCAACCAAGGGAAATCTTAGAAGACAGTGAGTAAAAAAATATCTTAATTGACCCAGTTACTTGTATGAAGGGAAGATGATATTTTTAATATGCTATATTCGGATTATTTTTGGGAATAAGGAAAAGCTTAGTTAATCTGTGATAGTGCCAAGTCTGGGATAATGGTGGTGATGATAATGTTGAAGGCAATCATCAAATATACACTAAATTCACTTATAATGTTGTCTATAGTTTCCTGACAGCTCCAAAGAAACACACACACACACACACACACACACACACACACACACACACACACACACACATACAATCCATCATCATCATCATCATCATCATCACAACCCTACTTCCCTTCATTATAACTGGGGTCGTAACTTCCACAAAAGCGAATAGGAAAAGCACAAAAATGTGAGAAATATGAAAAGAGTGCCCAGGAAAAAAAAAAAAAAAAAAAAAAAAAAAAGACACCCTCCGCCGGGACGGTAAAAATAAAATAATAATAAAAATATGTACAAACTCCAGAAATTCCTACCGAGCATTTTGGGTTACAAGGATTATTGTTTTTTGGTTAGGATATGCAATGCCGAAAAGAAATGAACTCATCATCCTTACCACCACCACAACCACCATCAACACCATCATCATCAACATTCTAACATTTTTTTCTACTATCATAAAGGGGTATTTAGGATTCAGAAACAAGAAAAAAGGAGACACACAACCGAAAGAGAAATATCGGTAATGAACAGATACACACACACACACAAAATAGCATCTCCCACGATGGCAGAAAAATAAATACACACACACATATATGCAGAAGCAATATTCCTCTGTATCAGACTGGAACATTAAGACCTTCACTATTACCCTGGCCTAGTGCACGGTTGCATTTAGCCATTTCAGTACCAGAAAACTGTTTTCTTAATTTTCTTTACTATATTCTTGCTACCACTAGTTCATTTTACCCATTGTAGTAGTGGATTAAGTGAAATTAGAGGCCCATTCAACCTAGCACCAACGTCCACACTAACCACTGCAAATCTGATGACACCTTATATATCTCTCTAGTACAACCAAACGATTTTTAACGCCTTTTTGTCTCATGAGATTTTTTTTTTATATAATCTTGCTACTGTCAGACCCTTTTATTCAGCGTTGGAGTAGATGAAGTGAAGGTGGAACCGTCTCAACGCCACGCCAACGTCTTAATTACCACTGCAAATTTGATTACATATTTCATTCAAGTACTGAGAGACGACATTTGAGCTTTTTCTTCTCATAACAAATTTTTAAATATTATTTTTTGCTACCGTCAGACCCTTTTATCTAGCGCTGGAGTAGGTGAAGTGAAATTAGAACTGTCTCAGCGCCACGCCAACGTCTGCCATAAAAGCGTGGGAAGTCCTCGCCTGCAGGGTTTATGAGCTCCGTACGTCTCCCCAGGCAAAGAACCCCGCGCCTCCTTCTGGCCCCCGGCGGAACTGTATTTTCATTTAAAGTTTATTTTTATTACGTAATTGGCGAGCTGGAGTCGGCACGTGATGCAGGTAATTGCTGTAGTTATTTCACCTTAGCCTGGCCCAGACTTTCGCTCTTTCGTAGCTTATTTCACTTAACTCAGGTTGAAGAAGACCATACTCGTACATTATTTCCATAGCATTGCTTCTCGACTAATATAATATTCTGGAGGTACAGTACTAACTGACATACAGTACTATACGTCTCTCTCTCTCTCTCTCTCTCTCTCTTTCTAGTGCAAGGAAGAAGGAACCAAAGGCTAGAAACCCGCAATAATTGTTCCCTTCAAGAGGAAGCAAAAGAGCCAAATTCAAGATCCATTCATTTAGAGATGCCTGGACACACTGAAGTTAAAAGACTGGTGAGTATAGGCAGAAAGAAATACAGACACAGGAAGACATTATGCACTGCGAAGGAAGAGACCGACATTCATCAACATCATACGCTTAGCAGAGCAACTTTAAACCACCTTTTTCCAGAGTTTCATTATGAGGGTTGGCCCATTTACCTCAGTTCGGGAAGAAGGTCAAGGGTCGGGAGGAATGGGGGTCAGAGGAAAGGGTCACCAGTGTGCCATGACTTGATGTTGGAAGGATTTCTTGTGATGAGGAAAACTGCAAACAATCACATAAGTTCACACAGACACCAGCATGTACCATAACACAGTATCGTGCATCTATGGTGGCAACAAAAATAAATAAATAAGTAAATAGATAAATAAATAGCATGTCGACCATGTGACCTGCGTTGCACCCTAAAAGAGAGGGTCGCGGTAGGCAAGGGAATGGGTGGTATAGGCTGGACTCAAGTAAAAATGGCGTTGAGGAAGACTACCTTGAATGTAGTGAAAGTATATTTCAAAGAAACACACAGCAATGTAAGTATCGGGGAAGGACGATCAAGAAATGGGCGTGAGGGACGACGAAATAGGTGTGGGAGGGCAAAATAATGGGTGGGATGAGCTGGGGTTCTGGTAGGAGGTAGGAGGGGGCCACGGGAGTCGACCCTGTAAAAATGGGTGGTGCAGGATTAATGATTTGAGCGCAGGGAAGGTTTATGCAAGATTTTCTCCAGCAAGATAAGCTCCCGTTGCTTTCATATGCCTGGCGTTTCGCGACTCAGGGGAAAAGATGGAAAGGAAGCTAAGTGTCATAAGTGATAGCCTTGAGTTTTTTCTTCTTTTTTGGAGGGGGGGCGAGAAGCATGAATATATATATCAAGCGAACGTCGGATATGTGGAGGCGGAGAGAGGGGGGGGTGGGGAGGGAGAAAGGAGGGGAAGGAGGAGATAGTTAATGAGGTAGAGGGAGGGGAAAGTAGGGAGAGAACAGGCGAGAGATAAGGTGGCTAGAGTGGGGAGGAGAAAAGGAAGAGGGAGAGGCAAGGGAGGGAACAGGGGAGAGATAAGGTGAGTAGGGTAGGGAGGAGGAAAGGAAGAGAAGGGAGGAATTGAAGAAAGGGAGAGAGAGAGAGAGAGAAGGAGAGGAAGAAGAAGAGGGAAGGGAGGGTGGAGGGAAGGTAGGGGAAGGATGGAAAGGTGTAACTATGGCCTGCAGACTAGTGCCATGTGCTGTGGAAAAAATGAATAGCGCCAACACACACACACACAAACACACACACGCACACAAACACACACACACACACACACGCACACAAACACACACACACACGCACATTTATTATAGGCACACAATTCTCTCTCTCTCTCTCTCTCTCTGTAATGAATGGATGGGGGCCACTGCTCTCAACTTGTGGGTTTAGCTTCCAACTTACACGGAGGGCATGATATTACACAGTATAGCCCCCCCCCCTCTCTCTCTCTATCAACTTGAGGGTTCGTCTTCAAACTTACATGATGGACTTGATATTACGCAGGAGTTGGGCGCACATACACACACACACACACACACACACACACACACACACACACACACACACACACACACACACACACACACACTACACCTTCAGGGATTTTTGATACAGAATACCTTTACGATTTTTTTTGTAGTTTTTCAGTTATTACCTAAGTTCCCATTGCTTTCATCATTAAGAATTTCTATAGTTTTCTGTACCGCAGTAATTAGAGTATTTTTAAAGTTATTTCCTGGAGCAACACACATTAAACTCTAAATTTAATAATCTTGAGTGTTACCTTGCGCTTGGAAAAATACTTTGAGATGGTCTGGCTATGTGGAGAGGATGCGGCTGAGAGACTGATTAGGTGGATGTATGTGAGTGAGACGGAGAGGGTGAAGGGGAGGGGGAGATCAAGAATGAGATGGAGGGATGAGGTGGAGAGGTATGTGACAGAGAGGGACTGAGCTGGAGTAAGGGCAGCCAGATGACATTGGACAGGGTAACAGAGGTGATTCATTTGTAGCCAATACACGCGGGATTAAGGCGCCGGATGATAGGGAGACAGACAAACAGGCAGACAGACAGATAAATAGATAGAAAGATAGGTAGGTAGATAGATAAACAGATAGACGGACAGATAGACAGACAGAGAGATAGACAGCCAGACAGACTAACAGATAGCCAGAAACTCAGCCTTACCAACCCTAGTAGAAGGGAAAAGAAATAGTACTGGAAAGGCTAGGCTCAAAAATATAGTGTGCCATTATATCGCTATTACACACATTTATGACCACTGGCATAAACACGAACCCAGGAGCCAGTTTTACACGCAATCCCAGTAAATAAACTAATAAAAACACAGAGAAAAACAGGTATATCAAGTCTCATGCCTTTATTTATGATGACGTCGGGTATAGTATATCATTTTTAGTGCCTGAAAAAATATATACGGAGGTTATGGCAGATATTGTAGCGAAGGATTGGCTGTTAATTTCTTGCCTACGAGAGATCTGCCCTGGATAATCTTAAGCTTCAGCAAGGACAAACACAAAACGAGGCACTGTAGGGAAGAGTTAGACAGAGCAGGCTGAGAGGGACTTCGGGGTGATGGGTAGTGAGCATAGCCGCCTCATAGTAAGCAGGAAATATGGACACCATATATACCGTATAGCTAGATAGATGGATGGATAGATAGATAATTAAATACATATATACACAGACTGATAGATAGATAGGTGGACAGACACATGCATACATACATACTCATACTGTATTGCCTTACTGAACTAGGCCTACTTATATTTTTTGTCATTATATTTAAGTAAAGTAATTGCATAAATTTAATATCCTTCCAGTTTTTACCCGCATTATTGATGATATAATATTAGTCGAATACTTTTATCCATTTAATCCCACTGCGATACACGGGATGAAAAACTGGGTGGATCTCTCTGACTGACTGGCTGGTTTTTACGAACATTAATTTCACGCTGCGTTCAGACAATACCATAACGCATTTTATAGAGGGACCATATCGGCTGCGAGCGTCACTGATATTTATAGTCCTTTGGCGGCCTATATGGAGGTTTTTAACACTCATCGACACTCCCATACAGGACTTTCATATTTTAGTGTTTTTACTCTAACTTGGCCTAAAACTGCCGTCTCTCCTTCTTGAGTGCTGAGTTGTAGTAACAGATTAACTCTAGAAAATGTTGTTACTCGTGAGGAAGTGTCATGAAAAGGATGTGAAACCATAGCACTGCGTTCTTCTCCCACTAAGCCTCGGGAAATTAGCAGCAGGACTAAAATCTGGGCTAGTTCAGAGTAAAAGGTGTATAACAAACACAAAAGTAAAGATTATCAATTGGCAACTGTTATAGATGGAGCTAAATAGACGATCCTTATGCTTAAGACACGAGTGCGTAGAAGAAAGCTTTATGTTTGATTCACGTTCAAAGGAGGTCAAAGTTGGGCTGAAACTGTTTTATTCTTGTAATAAACACGATTTCAATATGTGGATGGAATTCTTTCGACTAACAATATCAAATGCATTTTACACTGGGACCATTATCATGCCAGAGTGTCACTGATATTAATGGTCCTATAGTGGGCAATAGGATGCTCTGTTACAAACACCAACACTTCCATGGCACAATACTACACACGCGCACACACACACACACACACACACACACACACACACACACACACACACATACACACGTACAGTATATTAATAAACTGATCACAGGCAACTATTATTCCGGGAACCAGCTCTTTCAGAACTACATGAACATAATTAAAACTGATCAGGTATCTATTAATGCCTACTAATTCACTAAGTATACTCTTGACCTGTTTAACACTATGTTCCACTTAGAATCAGTTAATATTCTCAGCCACTATTCCTGGGCCCATAATCTTGAGAATGAGGTCGTGAGGATGTCACTCTTACCTAATGTCAAGCCTGTGTCAATGGGGATATTTATTTTCTTAGCCTTGTGTGTTTCTATAACGGTGTTGCATCATAAAGAAGCCACCGATACCCATACTAAATTTATCAGCTGCATATCCTTCCAACTGACACCCTTACGGAATGTTTTATACCCAAGTCGAGTAAAAAGCTGCAGGCATGTTGAATTTGTTTAGTCAGTCTCGATTATTCAGAGTTTTTCAAGGTGCTCGTGTTCTTGTCAAAGGTGATTATATATTTTATTTGTTTATCTATGCATCCCTGTCATTTCCAGAGGCAGTTTTTAGCCCTTTGTGCAAGCTTCATCCAATTCCTAACATTCAGGCTCCTAAATTTCCCCCTCCCCCTTCTCTCCCTCCCTCCCTCCCTCCCACCCTCCCTCCCTCCCTCCCTCCCTCCCTCTCTCTCTCTCTCTCTCTCTCTCTTGTGTACATGTTCAACTCGAGAAAATTGTGTGTTGAGCCAATATTTGCCTTATCATTTATTCCTAAGACATTGCAAGGGTCGATCTCGAAGCCAGATGCTTATACTGATCCCAGACTATCTCTCTCTCTCTCTCTCCCTCTCTCTCTCTCTCTCTCTCTCTCTCTCTCTCTCCCTCTCTCTCTCTCTCTCTCTCTCTCTCTCTCTTGAGTACATGTTCAACTCGAGAAAATTGTGTGTTGAGTCAATATTTGCCTTATCATTTATTCCTAAGACATTGCAAGGGTTTATCTCGCAGCCAGATGCTTATACTGATCCCAGATCTCTCTCTCTCTCTCTCTCTCTCTCTCTCTCTCTGCTATAGAGGAAGAGCTGTGTAATAACATATACCACAATAATCAAATAGTGTTATATGGCACTACAATACTGACGGACTGTGTAATATTTGAATCCTTACTGCAGTTTAAGTACTAATGAACTGTAAAAATGGCATAACAAAGACTGCATTAATGAATCCATTTGCCAGCTTAACTGACAGTTTTATATTATGGTAATGATTCAGACGGCATTCGACAGCTGACATTTAATGAGCGCAGTTAATGACACTGTATAATGACCTGTGGTGATTACCGTAGTAATATACAGGATAAAAGTAGTATACCATAAGGGACGATATACCTAGTTAATGTGGTGTATATAGCAGCTGATTTTCATGTGACGTGGTATTATTCCGTTTGGTATTATACCGCTGAACCGAAACTCAGTAAGTAGTACAACCCAACACGCATACATTATACCCTAATGCATAAGATCCCCTCATTATTACCTAAAAGTACTGCACAGCTCATCATAGGTAAATCATACGTAATACAAGCTACTAGAAGCGGCAGCAACTGTAGCAGAAATCAAGAACGAACCTTTGTGGGGTGACAAACAGCAAGATACCTAGCATGTTTTGTCCCAGTTACCTCCATCAGTGAGTGGCGGCTTGAATATGAACATGAATTTTGTAGAAGTGAAGGGAAGGAAGGAGGATACTAATGGTGTCTATTATGCAGAAGAAGTGGGAGGAAGGTAGTAATGGTGTATCTATTTTGTAGACGTGAGAGGAAGGTGGTAATAGTGTCTCTGGCCAGCTGATTGGTTATGAATGGCCTAATAAATATGCATACCTACCGAATTTTCATGGGATAAAAAAAAGGGGGGCAGACTATAGCCAACGAAGCTGCTGTTGTTTCTTATTTACTGTATACACCAAACCCCATCTTCGGAGAAGTGGAAGAATGGCTCAATGAATTATTAGTGAATCCGATAGCAGAGAAATGGCGAAAAATAAGGGATGACAGACTAAAATCAGACTTAATCAAAACTAAAATCCAGGCATACGATTTTGTAATGCTTAAAACCATCCAAAGGAACACACATTCAGACAAGCCACAACACAAGAATGAATGACTCGAAAAATATGTGTAGGCAGCAGCTGATGTTCCATGTTTTTCTTTAGATCTGGTAAAAAGTAATATAATTTGAAAGATGTGGAAGCCAGAAGTATTTTCCCAATTTAACCTGAGAACCTAAGCTGTGTTTTGTGAGAAAGAACAATACATGACCTACCAGTTACCACCACTACCACCAGCACCATACAATCATCATCCAATTCTCACACAGCTGCCATTACCTTCATCACAGTCACACTTCCATTTCAGACAGCCATCCACACCATACCTACCATCACCACCACCACAACAACCACGAAATTATCACATAACCAACATCATTACCACCACCATCACACCACCACCACACAACCATCACCATCACCATTAACATCACTCTCACTGCCGGCATCACATTTTTGACCACACCACGATCAAACAGCACTAAAAAGAAAAAAAAAGAAAAACAGCGCTGCTCTCACAACCACCACCGTATCATTACAACCACACACAACCACTAACACCATCAACACCATAGAACCCCACCTAGCACTACCACAGCTACCACCACACCATCTCCACACCACACCACCACCACACCACCTCCACACCACGCCACCACCACACCATCCTCAGTGCCAGTATCAAGCAGCCTCCGTACCAGATCTCCGTGAAGGCAAAAAGCTCTTCGCCTGGGGTACTGAATTTCTGGTTATGTCCAATATATCTCAAGCTGCCTCGTTCAGCTCTGCCTCACCTGAGTATTAGGCAGGGAAGGCAGGAAGGCAGGGGAGGATTTAATAGAGAAGCAGGCAGGGTGGTGGAGATGGGTAGGCAGGGGTGGCAGAGTGACTGTTTAAAAGTGACGGTAAGTTATGAGAGAATGGATGGGTGGGAGGCTTGGGAGGCACGTGGATTGAGGTGAGAGAGAGAGAGAGAGAGAGAGAGAGAGAGAGAGAGAGAGAGAGAGAGAGAGAGAGAGAGAGAGAGAAACCAGCAAAACCAAAAGCATGACATCCTTCCATTATGCAGGCAGGTGCAAAGAGGGAGGAGGAAGAGGAAAGGCGGTAAGCAGACAGGAAAAGCAGAGTGAGTGTTTAAGAGATGCTGAGTTATAGGAGAGAGAGAGAGAGAGAGAGAGAGAGAGAGAGAGAGAGATGGGTGGAGGGGAAGGTGGAGCCCTTGGGAGTGGGAAATATAAGATGCCTGGAGGAAAGAAGAGAAGGAAACAGGAGGAAAGAGGGAGAAACAGGAGGAAAGGGAAGAAAATGGAAGGAAAGGAAACGAGAAAAACGAGACGAAAGGTGAAATATGAGAAAAAAGAGGAAAAAGGAAGGAAAGGAATGAAGGAAACAGAAGGATAAGAAGATAATGGGAGGAAAGGAAGGGGGTAAAAGAAGATAGAGAAACAGGATGAAAGGAGAAACACAAGGAAAGAAAGAGGGAAATGGAAGGAAAGAGAGAAATAGGAGGGAAAAAAACAAAAGGAATGGAAAGAGAGAAACAGGAGGGAAAGAAAATATAGAAGGAAAGGAAAGAGAGGAACAGGAGGGAAAGAAAAAATAGTGGGAAAGGAAAGAGAGGAAGAGGAGGGAAAAAATTAGAAGGAAAGGGAAGAGAGAGATAGGAGAGAAAGAAAAAAATAGAAGGAAAGGGAGAAACAGGAGCGAAAGAAAATATAGATGGAAAGGAAAGGAGTAAATAGGGACAGAGTATCAGTGTTGAAGGTCTGATAACCCAGAAAGGGAGGGGAGAGAAAGCTAGCGAGGGGAAAGTGGGATGGAAGCGCTTTGAGGGAAGGAGGAAAAATCAGGTGCAAAGGAGAGAGAGGTAAACAGGTGAAACAGAAATGGAAGTGGGAAGAGAGAGAGAGAGAGAGAGAGAGAGAGAGAGAGAGAGAGAGAGAGAGAGTCGGGATGAAAGTGGAATGGGGGAACTGTAAGGAAAGGAGAAAGATGAGAAGGAAAAGAGAGAGATTTTGATGAAAGAGGAAAGAAAGTGTGAGAGAGAAAGGGAGAGGAGTGAGACAAGGCAGGGACGAAAGTGTGATGGAGATGCTGTGAAGGAGGGAGAGAGAACCAGGAAGAAAGGAGAGAAGGAAAAAAGGTGGAATGGAAAGGGATGTGATGGGGAAGGGGAAGAATGGGATGAAAGAAAGCAGTGTTTTGAAGTGACAGGATGTTACGGGAGAGAAAGGATGAGTGATAGGAAGAGCGGCAGGGCTTGGAAGGTGGACAAATAAGGTACTGGGAAGAAACGAGGAAGAAAGGAGGAGGGAAAAATAGGAAAGAAGGAAGAAGAAATAAGAGGAAAGAAGGACGAAGAAATAGGAGGAAAGAAGAAGAAAATGAGGAGCAAAGGAGGAATATATTGGAGGAAAGGAGGAGGAATAAACTGGAGGAAAGACGAAAGAAGAAATAAGGGGAAAGAAGGAAGGAGGAAGAAATAGGAGGAAAGGAGAAGAAAACAGAGGATTAACGGAGAAAGATATGAGACAAGAAAGAAGAAGAAATAGGAAGAACGACGGAAGAAGAAATGAGGAAAATAGGAGGAATCGAGATGGGTAAGCATCGAGGAGGAGTGAGTGTTTATATATGATGGGGAGGAGATGCTGGGTAGGATGGGCAGGAGGGAGGAATGAAGATGCTGGGAGAGAGGAAACCAGGAGGAAAAGAGGGAAGAGAAACATATATAATGGAGGAGGAAACGGGAGGAATGAAAATGGGTGAGCAGGGAGAGAGACAGAAGAGCAGAGCGAATGTTAAAAAGTGATAGGAAGTTTAGGGGGGGAAAAAATGAAAAGAGAAAGAGAGAAAGGACTTTGAGGTGGAACTAAGAGGTGCTGAGACGAAGTGAGAGACGGAAAGGACAGAAGAAAAGAGGAGGAAAAAGAAACGGGGAAGAGAGGAGGAGAGACAAAGAAGGGAAGCAACGAGAGACACGAAAGTAGTGTTGGAGGGTTGTTGAGAGAGAAAGGATGAGATGGGCTGAGAGAATGTTGAGATGAAGATGATGTGGAGATGCTGGGAAGGCACCAGAGGGAAATGATGAGGGATGGAGAGAGTGAAAAAGAGGAGGAATGGAAGAGAGTAGGGGTAAAAAGGAGGAAAGGAAAAGAGAGGCGAGAAAGAAGAGGAAAGGAAAAGAACTGAATGAGTGAATGGTTTGAAAAGAGGTTAAAGTTTAAACAAGACAAAAAGAGAAGGAAAGGAGGTGGAAGGTAAGATCATGGGACAGAGAGAGAGAGAAAATCAGGAAGGGAGGAGAGAGGGAAACAAAAGTAAAGCAGAAATGGAAGGAGAGGAAAAGAATAAAAAGAAAGTAGAATGAAAGAAGTGGAAAGTTAAGGAAGAATGGATGAAAGGAGGAAGGGAAAATAAGGATGTGTTGCAGTGAAAGAAAAAGAAGAAGTAAGACAAGAGAAAAAGGGAAAATGAAAGGAAAGGAAAGAGGTATGGCAGAAGGGGAGGGAGAGAGGAGTGGCTGAGAGAAATCTACAGTCCACATTCTTATCGTTTAAGGAGGATTCGTAACACCTCTACCTTACCGGTTTATTTTTACATATGACATTAATATTCTCTTGTATACCCTTTATGTTACTTAAGCCGATAATACAAAAACAAGCATACTATAGAGAGAAAAATTAAGGTGTACTATGCTAAGTAAACTACTGAGGGAGAGGTGTTGCGAAGGCTTCTATGTCACAGTGCCACCCTATGCTTGTTGCCCAACGCTGAATCCTATAAAGGGGCAGCGTCTACGAAATATCCAAGAATATCTATCCCTACTCAGTAACGCCCCTTAAGCCTTCTCCTACGACACGCCAGTATCCCTCATATGATGCTGTGGCCCCAAGCTCATCTGAAACGTGAACCCGGTGAACTGCAGGCTTAAGAAGTCATTTTTCTGCAGTCTACCATCTTGCTTCGGGGGTTAGGGAGAAAGTTGAAGGACGCTTGAATAACCAGGCAATTAAGCCGCCTGGTTATACTGATGCCACCACATGAAGGCGTCCCTCTCCAGCATCCTCCCTCATATACACTTACACTTTATCTCCCGATTTTGGTCTTAGAGGGGAAAAAGTTGTGATGAGGTGTAGCTTAGTGACGAGATCTATTGGGAGGTGTGAGGATACAGGCACATGGTGAGGGGAGAAGCTGGGACGAAGGGAAGAGGTAAAAGTAGTGTAAAAGTACTAGATGCAGGGGCTTCAGGGACCTTCGATAAGTGACCCTAGTGTGGTGTGGTGTGGGAGGGAGATTTTGTGTGGTGTGGTGTGGGAGGGAGATTTTGTGTGGTGTGGTGTGGGAGAGAGATTGTGAGTGGTGTGGTTGGGAAATTTGTGACTTTCGCTTCATCTGTATAAATGAATCATCCCTCTTCCCCCCCAGTGACTGGCCAAGCACTGATTATCTGGAGAAGTATTTAGAATGGATGTTGCTCAATTTTTGCGATAAAGATAGCTTAATGACAGTTATTTTCTTATTACTGTGAATCATCTTATTTTGTCTTATTTTTTTGTCGTTCTAGTGTCGTGGTAAATTGTTTGTTAGTTGCATGAGCGAAGATAAAAACATTTTAATAAACCAACACAAGTAGTTGCACAAGAGAAGGTAACAGCATAAGTAAGTAGATTAATGTCCATATTATGCTTGATAAAGTTTAATTATATGAAAATTGGTTTCTAACAGAAAGAAAAACACAAATGTTAGAAAACTCGACTCATCCCTGACAAAATACATATTCCCCACAACGTTTACTGAAGAATAAATGTCAACAACGAATTTCTCCGCAATATTTTGAGAAGCATAAATTATTCCCTCCGAGCCTTTTAACTAAGTACGGAAAGTCCGCGTTTTGTTATTGCATGAAGAGAATACAGTTCGTAGTTATGTTTTCCCTGCAATTCCCGCCTTCTGTTCATCAAATTAATGCAGACAAGGAATTAGGGTAAATCTTGTGCTTTGTTCTTGCTACAGATATAAATCCAAATTTATTTAATGGACCGCTTTAGTATTTTCATAAAGTACTCGGCCGTTGTTTCTCTCATGATCGTTCGTTGTTATTTTAAATCACTGTAAATCTTCTAAAACGCATGTTTTTTTTTTTCTCTCTCTCTGAAGATTATTTGCAGTCTTCCAAACGAAATGTATGTAGTAGTACTAGTTGTACTAGTAGTTGTGGTAACAGTTGTGGTAGTAGTAGTTGTAGTAGAAAAAGTAGTAGTAGTGGTATAGTAGTAGTAGTAGTAGTAGTAGTAGTGGCTGTTGTTGTTGTCGTTGCCGTATCCCCAAGCTCATCTGAAATGTGAACCTAATGGACGAGAGACTTAAAGTTCCCTTTTGCAATCCACTGTCCTCCTTTTAGGGAATATGGAAGTACAAGAGGGACATTTGTAGAACATGCCAGTTATAGCAATAAGGTTAGAATTACTAGAATAACTAGGAGGGATATATGACAGAGAGGAGTGTAAGTTGGGTGGAGGGCAGCGAAATGACAGGAGACAGAGCGACTTGGAGGCGATTTATTTGTGACCACACCTTACAGGATTAAGCGTCTGGCTATAGACGGATAGACAGAAAGACGAACTAATACGAACAAGAAAAATTTTAATTATCCTTTTAGCCTACAGAAGGCAAAAATGGCAGCAGCTGAAACAGAACTCCAGTAGGAACATTGGTGAGGAGACGGTGAGAGAACTGGCGTGTTTTGTGCCACTTTCGTCAGTCAGTAATTGGCTCCAAGAACATAATTATGATTTATGTAGTAAAGGAGTAGAAGGGTAGCGATTTTGTCTTTAGTTAGCTGTCTGAATAGAAATAGGCTAATTATACTGAATAGGCAAAATTTCAAGAGATAAAGAGGGCGGACTTTAGCCGAATAATTTGCTGTCAGATGTTTTGCAAGATATATGAAGAGATTGTTTGCTATTTACATCATAAACAGAATAATCCCCTATAGACAAGCGAAATGGTACGTTTTATCACAGTTACGTTAATCAGGAACTGACCCTAAAAATATGAATATAAATTATGTAGAGAAAGGAGGAGAGAGAGGATGATGTAGCGTTAGTCGCGAAGGAGTGCTGTGGAAGAGAAACGGATCCATACTTCTGCAACTGTGCTACGGAAAATAAGCTACAAAAGGACGAAAATCTGCGTCAAATTAAGGTAACAGAATTATAGTCGCCTGGAACCTAAATGTCTGCCTATCTTCCTCTCTATCTCTATCTATCTACCTATCCATCTATCTATCTGTCTCTCCATCAGACTCCGCCATCAGTGTGTTCTCTCTCGCCAACTCACACCACCCTCACTCACATACTTCCCCACCCCATCCCTCTCACATCACCCCCACTCACATACTTCTCTATCCCATCCCTCGCACACCATCCTCACTTACATACTTCTCCACCTCATCCCTCCATCTCATCTTGGGATATGCTGCCGTATAAACAAATTTTAGCCTAATTTCCCTGAGTGTTTTCCGACTAACGAGATGGCTTTATAAACGTGCCGAGAGGACGGGAATAACTGTATTAAGATCACAGGGGGGCGTCCAGTGGTAATTATTTAATATCTTTATCCCTTTATCAGTGTTCATTGTGCATTTATGTCTAGGTAAAGCTTTGTTAATTTCAAGGCCTTATTGTTATTTTAAGCGTGTTATCATGTTCTTCATCATCATCATCGTTATTATCAGTTTTATTTTACTGGTTCTGTCATCGTCTTCACCATCACGATCATCATCACCTTCTTCATCAACATCATCATCATCCCAGACGGAGAGAGATGGACAGGCTGGCAGATAGACATGCAGATAGATACACTGATAAACAGACATACAGAGAGCCTGCCATTAATACGTTCTTTTAACTTTTTCTCTCGTTCTATTTCCTTTACGAGCTGTTTCCAAACTTTTATGCTTTTTGGTTCCTAACTTTGTCATTTGTGCTCTTTGCTCTCTTTTCACCAAACTTCTCTCTCTCTCTCTCTCTCTCCGAATGGAAGAATTAAAGATCATTTAAGCCCATAGTTCCACAAATATCTCCTACTCTGAAACTAATCTTCAGTAGAGAGTAAGAGCAAACACACACACACACACACACACACACACACACACACACACACACACACACACACACACAAATAAAAAAAAAAGTCCCCTACCTGAGATTAACAGCAAAAGCATCATATACCTCTCCATTTCGAAATAAATTAAAAATAAAATAAAAACATGAATACTGCACAAGGAAAAAAATCACGTCATTGAACTGAAGGAATTAGGTTAAGCATCTCTCTCCTTGAAAAAAATAAAAATAAAAAAAAAGAGAAAAAATATATATAAACTTTTCCCTCCTCCGTCTCTCCTTGGCTGATGACGAAAATGTAAAAAAAAAAAAAAAGGAAAAAAAAAAGAAGAAATGGTGGAGTCCAAGGCGGGTCTGAAACACGGTGATTTGAAGTTTAAATGGACGGTCGGTGTCTTTATGAGAGAGAGGAGGAGGAGGAGGAGGAGGAGGAGGAGGAGGAGGAGGAAGTAAGAAAAAGAGAAGGATTATTGTGAGGCAGAGGGTAAAGGGAGGGGAAGGAGGAGGAGGTGGAAAGATGGGAAGAGGAGGGGAAGAAGGAGGAGGTGGAAGGATGGGAAGACGAGGAAGAGGAGGTGGGAGGAATGGATGAAGAAGGGAGGGAGGAAAGCAAGAAGAACTGGAGGGAAAAGGAGGAAGAGGGTAAGGAGAAGAAGATTGGAGGGAGGAAAGCAAGAAGAACTAGAGGGAAAAGGAAGAAGAGGGTAAGGAGAAGAAGAAGGAGGAGGAATATGAAGAAGATAAAGGAAGAGCATTAGGAAGCAGGAGGAAAAGACAGGAGAGAGAGGAAGAGAAGAGAGAAGAAGGATGAGGATGCGTATGGTGATGATGATGATGATGATGATGATGATGATGATGATGATGATGATGATGATGATGATGATGATGAGGAGGAGGAGGAGGCGGAGGAGGAGGAGGAGGCGGAGGAGGAGGCGGAAGAGGAAACTGAGGAAAAAAAATGAAGGTAGAAATGATTACCAAGATCAAGAGAGGATGGGAGAAGAACTACAACTACCGAGAAAAAAAGAAAACTGAGGAGCGAAAAGAGAGAGAGAGAGAGAGAGAGAGAGAGAGAGAGAGAGAGAGAGAGAGAGAGAGAGAGAGAGAGAGATTATGAGAGAGAGAGAGAGAGAGAGAGAGAGAGAGAGAGAGAGAGAGAGAGAGAGAGAGAGAGAGAGAGAGAGAGATTATGAAGAAAAAGGGTAAGATGGAAAGAAGGAGAGGAAGGAAGTTTGAGAGGGAAGAAAAGAAGAATCCTACGAGGCAGAGCAATTGTGGAAGAAGAAGGAGGAGGAGGAGGAAGAGGAGGCGCAGGAGAGAAGAAGTGTGAGAAAGAGTGGAAGGAAAAGGAGAAGGACAATGGAGAGAGAGAGAGAGAGAGAGAGAGAGAGAGAGAGAGAGAGAGAGAGAGAGAGAGAGAGAGAGAGAGAGGAAGAAGCCAGAAACATAAATTACCCTAAAAATAATAAGACTAACAGAATATATACGAGAAAAGGGAATTATAACCGACGTAAATTTAGAGCGAGAGAGTGAGGCTCGAAAGAAAATAAAGAGAGCCATGCGACTGAGATCAAGATAGAAGAAATAATGGGATGGAAAGTGTCGAAGGGAGTGAGAAAGATGCGGGGAGGGAGATGGAGGAGAGAGATGGAGTGGTATTAGGAGTTAAACAGTATTTAGAGGAGTGGATGGGGAGTGGATGCCGAAGTGGAAGGGATATGGGTGAAAATAGTGATGTGGAAGAGAGAAGACTGAGTGGATGCTGAAGTGTGATGAGGCAAATTTAGAATGTTGGGTTAGAGATAAAGATAGAACTGAGTAGCAGGAAGGGAGGGTAGAATCTGAGTTGGAAGGGAGAAGGTGGAAATTGAAGTGGAAAGGGAAGAGAAGAGGGGAATGAATGTGGAATGGGAAGGGTGAAATCTGAAGTGGGAGGGAGACAGGTAAAAATTAAACTGAAAGGAGAGATTGGAAATTGAAAAGGAGGGTGAAAATTGGTTGTGTGTGTGTGTGTGTGTGTGTGTGTGTGTGTGTGTGTGTGTGTGTGTGTGTGTGTGTGTGTGTGTGTGTGTGTGTGTGTGTGTGTGTGTGCGCGCGCATAGGTGCGTGCTCGTGCGTATATGACCAGGCTGAACTTTAAGAGACTAAAAAAGAATAGCTGGGCTAAAACTGGAAGATAGGTCCACTAGGGAACCACGACCAGAGCACCATCAGATCAAAGGCTTTACTGCAGTACGAAGGGACCAATGGAGGGATGACCAAATTTTCCAGGCCGACAGAATAACAATATAACTCCACTCCTTTCACAATACGCTTCCTTTCACTCGCTTTCAAAACCACTGAAGTTAAATTGGCTCTACTTTGTGTTAAATTTCTTCACTGCTATGATATATATATATATATATATATATATATATATATATATATATATATAATTTTTTTTTGTTCTTCCTAACTTCAGACGATTTGACATATATATATATATATATATATATATATATATATATATATATATATATATATATATATATAATTTTTTGTTCTTCCTAACTTCAGACGATTTGACTTAGCTTAAGAGACTTTTTATTTTTTTTTTGGGGGGGGAATGGATAGGTTGGATACGCCTTCATTAATTCCTTGGTTACCAGAGATCCTGCTTAAATTAAAAAAATATATATGCGTAGAGGAAGCAAAAATGAACCGTGAAACAACGTCACTTTCTTGAAAATATTAACACACACACACACACACACACACACACACACACACACACACACACACACACACACACACACACACACACACACACACACAACACACACACACACACACACACACACACACACACACACACACACACACACACACACACACACACACACAACACACACACACACACACACAAACACACACACACACACAACACACACACACACACACACACACAACACACACACACACACACACACACACACACACACACACACACACACACACACACACACACACACACACTGATTCCTAAGCACTTACACTGTTTGTTTAGTTATCTATGAACCATTTAGCTTGAAAGATCACATTTAGACAGCGAAAGAAAAAAAAATAAATAAAAACAGGTGGCTTCATCGTGGTGAGATAAGAAGGCATAAAAAATACCCATATAGTACATGAAGTCATTGGAGCTGGCACGATGATTTTTCTAAGTCCTAATCTTCCCTCAGACTACGATTCCAAGCCGTCGAATTTACAGTCCATGTCCCTACGAGTTCAAAGTCCAGGACCGTACGATTCCTAGCCATCAAATGTACAGTCCAGATCCCTATTCCATTTCTAGGTAGGACTAGGCACGGACAAAGAAGTGTGATGAAAGGATTTTTAAAAGGAATGTCATCACCTGCAAAATACCGTCCAATGAAGCACAATTTCTTTGGAAAATTCATCCATTCGTTAAGCTCTGTCCTGTCGTCCTCTCTCTCTCCTCATTAGCCTGGTGGTGCGATGCTAATGATGTCGTGAAATTATGGGGAGAGAGAGAGAGAGAGAGAGAGAGAGAGAGAGTTGCATTACTGTCAGGTTGTCTCGGTGAAAATGAAAAATTGGAAGTTGCATTGTTTTCATGACATCGTACAGTCCCAGTGAATTTTCCTTTTCTGGCTTATACACAACACAAGAAAACACCATACCAATCTACCATCTACCTAAATGGCTCTTTGAACTAGTAAATAACCAGACATATATTTTTTACTTATTTTTAGTTGAAGGCAACATCAGTAACATCATCAACACTTACCAGTCAGAAGGATGAGTAAGGAGAGGACAGGAGCCGTGCACAACATCCTGATTGGTGAAGGAGGGAGCCCTGGATGTGGTGATGTTAAAAGCTTCAATCCTCACTCTCACTTCACCATCACATCCACCATCATCTTCCTTTCTTCTTAGACGCTTGTAAACACGACTAATGTAATGCAGTTCAGGAGGTGACTTGTAATATTATGGCAGCGGCTGTGGCAGTGTTTAAGGAAGGGTGGTGTGTCGTGGAAGAGGGGTCGTTAGTGAGTAGGGACACAAACACTATATTCATTACCCTTTACTTTACCTTCTTAAGTCAACATTTTCGCAGTTTATACAGCATTTCGACGAGTTTTGGAAGTGAGCATGTAGATGATGTGGATACACTTAATCGCCCTTTCTCTTACTGAACACTTCATTGTCCTCACGAGTACACGTTTCGGTACATTTCATAACCTTATGTATCACAGCCTCATTATTTTCGTGGATACTGAAGTCGCTTACGTAGTTATGGCAGTAGTTGAGTCAGTGATGCTGGTACAAAATATCTCTCATCACCATCATCATCATTATCATCATCCAAACCTTCTTTCCCACTCCAAGGTTCTCACGTTAACCCCATCAAAAAGGCTTTTCTGTTCGGTACGACTCGTCAGAACAATTTATTTTTTCGAAATTAGAGTACGGTCAAATCACTGCGACTTTTCACTACAACTGCTCTATTCCTTACGACGTTTTCAATCTTCAGAAATCATACAACAAAACTAGAGCAGATTTAGGTGTGCTTTTGGCTTTGTTTTGTTTTTAATTATAGTTCGCGTGAGCCAGTGTCATCCTTTTCACAACTTACATAATTACACTTAAGTTGGCACAGAAGTCCTCATCGTCACTTTTAACTGAATAACTTCGTATTGTATAATTTAACCTTTCCAGCACCATTTTAAGTTCAAATTACGAAAAATCCTTGCTTAAATTTTTCTTGCAATTACCATATTTTATACTTCATCTTAAGAATTACTCGAACCTTAAGAAGAATCTCTCGACATGTTTCAGTCTTCCAACGATCAAACTGATTAATTCATTTTTGGTTTTTGGTTCTCTGGATAAACTTAAGTCTTACAATCAATGTGCAATTTTTTTTACTATTAGAAGGCCATTTTCATATATTTCACTCGTGCAATCATCCTAATACTGTATTCATTTTCAAAGGACATCTCGTAGTGGAAGCTTTGGTATTTATCTTCTTTGATCCTTTCAGTTCAGACACGTTTTAATATTTACAACTCTTAACCCCACCAGCCGATTTTATTCAACTTGTAAGGACGAGCCACAATGGAGAAGATAAAAATTTCCTCTCATACATTATCCAAACCATGAAACTGTCGACATACAGAGCTCTGTTTTGGACAGGCAAAGCTGTATAAATGTAAAGCGATTTTCTATATTATTGTGAGCATAAACTCCTCTACAATGCACAGTGAATTCCTTTATTTCTTCAGCATAAACAACTCTTCTGTAATGCACAATAATTTTCTTTTTATTGTCAGCATAAATTAAGTCACCAGTGTTAATATCAAATACTGTGGAGTGGGATGCCCCTTGAGTTTCACGTATTTTCATCACCAAATCAAATCACTGGAGTATAATATAGTGCGTGTGTATTTTCGTTGATTTTCTGCCTTAATTATATCACTGGTGTTAACAGTAAACTCTGTGAACCATAATGCAATTGGATTATCATTTATTTTCAGCTCTAAATAATTATACCACAATATTATCGAGCAGATGCAACTATATTTCATACATTTTCATTATTCATTTGTGTGTGTGTGTGTGTGTGTGTGTGTGTGTGTGTGTGTGTGTGTGTGTGTGTGTGTGTGAGAGAGAGAGAGAGAGAGAGAGAGAGAGAGAGAGAGAGAGAGAGAGAGACAGACAGACAGACAGACAGAGAGAAATATATAAATTTCACAACGCAAAGATTGGCATAAAACTTTTGAAGAATATGAGTAACTGTTTGATTTCCATTACCCCGACTTCAATTTCATCTCTTCGCACTAAAAACCCGAGTTCTTTGTCTAATATTAATGACTCAGAGGTGCCCGTGTCATCTGTGCAATATATCACGTTTTTCCACCATTTTATCCAAACAGTGAGTTTTGTTTTCATTTTTGCCTTACTCATCAATATCCATCCTAATATTTCTCACACTATCTAGCATTTCTCACACTAATTTAACTCTTACTGATCACTGTCCAGCGCATTTTTTCTCACACTAGTATTACCCTCCTGACACACTTTCCTACTTATTGACAGCGTAAAATTTCTCACACTTACATTCTCAATTTCCTGAGTAATAATTCTCACATAACTTCGTATTTCTCACGTTAACTTCAATTTCTTAACCATTTCCACTGCAGTATTTCTCTCACAAGCAATATTTTCGTTTTAGTCCAATATTTCTTTTCCTAACTGAAGCGTGGGCGGTCATCTCACAGGCTTAGTCCTCCCTGGAAAGAGAAATAGTTTGTTGAGTTTTTAAGCACAAGGTTTGAAGGAAATGTTTAATTTGTGTGAATAATGGACTGGGATGATTAAGTTTAAATGTTTAATTCAGTGAAGGGGTTAACAGAGTCCGGTTTTAATATCTATCAATCTATCTACCTCTCAGTCAATCAATCAGTTAATAAGTCTATCAATTTATCTGTGTCCCTACACCTATCCATCCATCTATTTATCTACCTGTATCTATTTCCATCTGTCTATCCATCTATCAATTAATCAATCATTCTATCTAACTATCCATCCATCCATTCATCTGTCTATCTATCTATCCATCTATCTTCCTACCAGTCTATTCATCTATCTATATTTGCGTGTGTGTGTATGAATATATATGCACAGTATGTATGTACAGTATGCATGTATGTAGGTAGGTAGGTAGGTAGGTAGTTAAGTATACATGTATTTGAATATTGTCTGCCTGAGGGAAGAAAAAAGCAGAAGACGTGATCGCACTTTGCAATAGTTTTTCTTAAGGCCTTTAGTACGATATGGTATTGACCTTATTTTATTATCTCCAGACGTTTCATTCACACTACGATTGATCTCTTTCACCTTGGCGCAATTAGATAGATAGATAGATAGACAGACAGATAGACAGATGGATAGACAGAGCATTCACTTACCCCTAATCCAAGTAAAATCGTCCAGTGGTAGTTAGAATAATATGTAAAATAAATCACGGGGTGGAAAGGGTTAAGCACTCATCTCTCTCCTTCCTAAAACCTACTTCTTCAGCTGGAATGTGGCCCACGTATCTAGGTTCATTGTTGGCACTGAGAATAGAAATGTGTTCATTGTGAGGCTATGTATTAAACACAGGTGGGTGCAGCGTGTGAGTGTAATTTGTCGAAATCTAACTAATCCTTTCCAGGTGGACATTCTTTGATATATTTTGAGGGCGATAATTTTACCTCCCACGCTGATGCTCTGAATGCTTATGCCCAGTTTTCATTCGATCTGCTTCTCTGCTTAATTATCTGTATACATATTTTGATACAGATATTGACTGATGGAGATGGAGAGGGGGAGGGAGACCGAGGATTAGGTGGAGAGATGGGGTAGAGAGGTATATGAATCAGGGTGATGTGAGCTGGAGGGGGGTGGGGGAGGGGCAGCTTGATGGCAGAGGACAAAGTGACCTGGAAATATCAAGACTAAAATAATACGAAGGAGTTAGGGGAAAGTTGGAATCAGTCCCAGTTTCTCCAAGAATAAAGTTTCGGGAAGACATTTCTGCCTTTGATTTATATGTAAAGCTTCTCTGAGCCCTTCCTCACACACCACCAGACAGTTCTCAGTCCCTCACACTCACGCACGTACGCATTCAGGCACACACACACACACACACACACACACACACACACACACACACACACACACACACCTCTATATTCTCCTATGGTGTTAACCACGACAGACTGGCTGAAAACCCAGTGTGATTTATTTACAGTACCAGTCCTCCTCTTCTTCCTTTTCCTCCTCCTCCTCTTCCTTCTCCTTTCCCTCCTCTTTCTTCTTCTGCTCATCCTCTTTCTCCTTCGCCTCCCCATCATCATCATCATCATCATCACCCACCTACTTCCCACTCTGCATCCTTTACTGTCCCATACACATTTCTCATATCCAGATGCCAGTATCCCTATTCTTTGAGGCTACCCCTTTCAGCATTCCAAGTATGATATACCGCGCAATAGAAGGGCGGAAAGAATATTGATTTTCACATCCCTTTGCCTCCCTCCCCAATACTCTCGTTTCTAAACATGGACAATACAAACCCATTCATCGGATCACAAATGTGCGTTGGAAATTCCCTCTCTATTCATACGGGGAGACGATTTGTGGGAACTGGTGCGTCTGATAGGAAAAATTGTGGAATAGTACTGAAGAAGTGAATTGTGTGGAAGGAGGGAAGGTGAAATATATGGAGCAGATTTGGTGGAACTTGATATTTATTTCGACTGGATAGCTGGTGGTGTATTGGTTGGCATAGAGTGTTTGGATTTGAAAGAACTCGAGTCTGGTTCTAGTCACAGTTTGCAATCTATCCACACAAAATAATATCAATAGTTTATCATCCAAGCCTTCTTCCACACGAACTTCCCACTGCGTCCACGTCTTCATTTATCCATTTCTCCACATTTTCCATGCACTCCTTGAATTTAACTCCGTAATTTCCTTCGTGTATTCATCCACATTATCCACTCCCTCCTCCACTTCATTTTTCCACCTCGTTCTCGATATCGTATGTCCTATCAAAACGCAAGATAGATAGATAGATAGATAGATAGACAGAGAGAGAGAGAGAGAGAGAGAGAGAGAGAGAGAGAGAGAAATGAAGAGAAAGAGAGCGAGGTAGGATCCACTTACTCCTATATACACAGACGCAGACCCACTTCCAGCCTGTATCCAATATGCGAAACACAAGACTCGGGTGGAAAGTGTTATGATGATGATGATGATAACGGAGAGAGGCGGGCGTGAAGAGGTGAATGTAATAGTGTGTGTGTGTGTGTGTGTGTGTGTGTGTGTGTGTGTGTGTGTGTGTGTGTGTGTGCAGTTTTGAGATAGTAAAATCAATTAGGCTATCCTGGCTGAACAGTACATAGCTTACTGCATTATCTCTCTCTCTCTCTCTCTCTCTCTCTCTCTCACCTGCTGCACTGAGCTAGGTGGTGGCGGTGGTGTAGTAAGGAACGCTATAATTTCCTTCAGTAGACTATTATGCTGTCAGAATAATCGCAACGCATAATAGTAGTAACAAAGGGAGGAAAGCCAGACTGTTACCATTGTACCTCATTATCTTTAAGTGAGGTCGGTGGTGTAGTGGTTAGCACATTCATCCCGCAACTGGATAAACCCGAGTTCGATTGTGATGCCGGTCAGTCTTGTGGACACATTTTGTTTGCATAAGGTCCCCGTTCACCCAGCAGTACAGTTGGGGACCTGGTTGTAAATTCGACTGTTGCCTGTAGTATTCTAGGAGAAGATTGTGGCTTGGTAAAACCTGAATTTCTGGTTTAATGGTCCACGTCTAGTCAGTAAGCATTCATCCTAAACCTTCTTCTCGTTGGTAGAGGAGGTTTTGTGGTGCCTCTTTCTATCAACAAATTTATATAGCTCTGGAGTTACTTTCCGAACTGAATAAAACAGATGTGTGCTGCATTAATCCCACAGATCGGTGAGTTATTTTATTTCGTTCTGACTCTTTCTAGGGGATTTTGTTTAGCTGAGGAGGCTTTTCAGTTGGAGGGTTAATATATATCCTTCACTAACCACTTTACTACTCGAGATACCCACTACGGTTGAGTAAAATCGCCTAAGGGTACCAAACGAAAAACAAATCAGATTAAAGAAGTTAATCCCATCACTACATGAGGTGTCCCTAGGTTCAATAAAATCGTCTTCAGGTACAAAAGAAAAGAAAAGAAAAAGAAAAGAAAAGAAAAGAAAAACACACTATGGTACTGAAGGGATTAAACCTGGTGGTGGTGCAGTAAGGAAGGCTCTAATGCCCCTGAGGAGAAGATTATTATGCTCTCGGAATAATCGTAACAAATGCAGCAGCGCAACAGTGCAGTCAGGGGGAGCTTTCCACCTGAAGGTAAAGGTGGGGCAGAGGCCATGAAGCGCTTTGCCGTGGTGCCCATCTCCGTCAGGTAAGCCTTTAGGTCTGTGGTGGGTCATTTAGTCACTCTGCCGGGATTCAAGGCTACGGCTTCATCCAGGTTACCATAGTTACCTCCCCTGGGTATTACTCTAGTTACTAATTTTATCTACCAAGGCACAAAGAGTGGATGGACACCTGAACCAAGTGACAAAGCTGGTCACATAAGAATTCGAATCCTGGCACTATCGGGCAGGTAGCTAGGAATGCTAACCACTGGATGACTTTTTTTTTTTTTTTATGCAAGGAAGAAGAAACCAAAGATCAGAACCCCCAAGATTGTTCCTTTCAAGAAATAATAAAAACCAAATAACAGAAAGCAAAATTCAATATCCTTTCGAGATGCCTGGACACACGGCGTTTAAAAGACTGGAGGTCATAGGCAGTAGTAAATACAGATAAAGACTTAAGCGCCTAGGCCTATATGTAGGGGAAATGATCTAAATGCAAGCTATGTTACCCGAAATACTAAAGGAAGTGAACACTGGAATTACGGACTTGTGGTGCGTCAACTTTGTCTCATGAACTTACTCCTCGCCTACGCATGTCTCCTGGATTACCTAACTTGCTGCCTCGTAATCTTCACACACATATTCCTGGAAAGCCTTCAACACCTTTAGTACGAGGACGTTTTATTATATTCTATTATTACTACACTTAGACAACATGCAGCTTTGGGGAGACGTAATGCAGTGAACAGAAAAATGAAGGCAACTGTTTTTCTAACCCCTCCAGTTCGATAAGTCTCCAATAGGCTGAATAAAATTGCTTGCCAGTAGAGAAAGAAAAAAATTCTAAACACGCCATAACAGTGAAAGAATTAAAATCACCATCATAACAGTTCCACATGCGTTTAAATCTTTTCCCCCCAGCTTACTTCCCACCTTGGCATGCCTCGTGGATTAGCTAACTCTTCCCCTCGTAATCCTCCTACAGTATCGTGAGGAAATCTTAATATATTTTCCCTGTAACATCCAGGTGAATTTTCATAGCTTTGGGGGAGATGTCTGGCAGTCAGCAGGTTAATGAAGGCTGTCTCTGAACCCCACCTTCCGAAATGTCTCTCTTAAGCTGAATAAAAATGCATAATAATAACGACAATAAGATAGGAGAAACGCCACAATAGTAAGGGAATTAATATCAACTTCAGAACGGTTCCACAAATATTTTCTCTCTCTCCTCTGAGCTTAAACTCCCGTCCTGGCATGTTTCGTGGATTAGCTAGCTCGCTGCCTCATAATCTTCATACAAATATCCCGGGAAAGCGCTTACGCCACAAACTGCCAACTTACTGTCACGTCTGAGAGCACCCAAGTTTGTGTCGCTAATGTTGGTGTTGTCGAGTTTATTGTCTGCATATTAAGCTATTGAATCCCTTTATATAGGTTCTGATTTTATTTATGCCATCTATAGACGCATAATAAGTTCTTGAATTCCTCTATGAAGAATCGGATTTAATTTTGCTATCTATAGACGCATAATAAGCGCTTGAATCCCTTTATGAAAAATCGGATTTTACTTTTGCTATCTATAGATGTTTTCCTTCAGCTTGGGATTATTTTTCAAATTGGAAAAGTTAGATGTAGGGTAGGATTCTAATTATTTTTGAATATTTCGTAACACTTTTTTCTCAGCAATTTATTCCGCATATTACACCTCTGTATCCTCTTGCATGTTACTGTTACAAACTGCGTGGATGTTTAAACGACATAAACTGCATACAAAAAAGTCTTCATGTGTAATATGTAAAATAAATCGGTTAAGAGAAGGAATTACGGACCCTCCTACGTTACACAGAATACAAACCATAGTCCTACTTAGCCCCTATCACTAACTGAGATCTTTCCTAAATTGAATACAGCAATTTGGAAGTAGCAAAAAGTTAAACCAACAAATATTCATTACAAGACTGAAGACATCTAAGTCCTTTAATCCTGCGACATCTTTTCTTATTTTTGTCTAACTAATTCCAGACCATGTTATTAACTTACACACACACACACACACACACACACACGCATACACACACACACACACACACACACACACACACACACACACACACACACACACACACACACACACACACACACACACAACATGTAGTCTATTTTCACAGGTAAGAAGCGTAATTTTTTGCAAGAGAGAAAATAAGAGAAATCATGGAGTGTTGGTGCAGAGAACACTACATGACCACGAAAGTATATCCACAGGCAGTACGTATTACAGTTCTGTCTCTCAGGTCTCAGATACACCCATTAACCAGATTGCATTCAGTCCATGTTTGCATTAGAGCTTGTTGCAATCCCTGGAAGGTGTATTCCAACCTCTTCAGGGCGAGGATGTTATTTTTATTTCATTTATTTTTTATTTCATTTCATTCTTGCTGCTCCCAAGCGATTATACCTAACCTAGGAATGGTGGACAACTGAGACTGACTAGGAGAGTATATGAGAGTGAGGTGAAGGGGGAACAATGGGGAATGAGACTGACTAGGTGGGTGTATATGAGTCAGATGGAGGAAGGGAGGGGGAGGGGGAACCAAGGATGATATGGAGGGATGCAGTGGGGATGTATGATAGGGTGATATGAGTTTCAGTAAGTTCAGCTGAACGGCGGAGGTCAGGGTGACGTGAGATGTGGTCACCTCATACTTGATCATGGAGTTTAGCGACAGATAGATAGAGAGACAGACAGACAGATAGCTAGACAGATAGGAAAACCTCTAAACTATTACTGACGTCTGTTATTGAAGGCTATACATAACCACTCACTCTGGAAGCATATCTAGTAATTAAGGGGTTACAGAAGGCTACAGACAACTCCAACACTTTGAAGAGCCCGTCCTAGACTTAATAATATCCCGTGACGCTGACAAGAATGAAAAAAAAAAAAAAAAACATTAGCTAGACTGCATTCTGTGTTTGCAATTGTGTGTGATGAAATCGTGCGTTTTAACCTCTTGGGCCTGAGGACATTATTTTAAGCTAATTATTTTTTTCTATAACCTCACACTGTTTATTTTTAGATGAACAGACCATTCTAGAGGTAAAAGTGTTAAAGAAGTCCATATATGCAACCCACTAACTTTAAGTCTCTTCTAAGCGGAACTACATCATGCAGAGATGACAGGTATACAATATTTTTAAGAAGTCGTGACAGAGATGTTTTTAACCTGATTGCACTCTGCTTTTGCAACCGAGCGTGTTGAAATCCGTGGCGAGTGCATTTTTATTACCATTCCCCTCGGCACCTCACGTTGTGGGGAAATATGTGTAAAACCGTGGCTTATTCTCTGTTTTGACATTACTACAGGCTAATTCATTCTCTGGCATGGCGTCCTCCCTTTATTTTGTTCTTGTACTCCTATACTCAGTTTATTTTCATCTGACGGAACTGGACCACCTTCACAACTTAAATACCAAGAACATGAACATCGATGAACTTAAGTTACGGTGTAGAAGTAAGTCTCCTTGGCTGATAGTCAAACCAACCCTCTAGTCTGGTTACACCTGACTATCAACAGAGCTAAAAAGGGAGTTGCAAACGCTTGATAGGCGAAGACAGACAGACTATAGATTGTTTTGTTCAGGCAAGAAAGACCTCTGAACAATGAATGGGTTGGAAAAAGTCTCCACTAAACAGGTAATCTTTGTTTCCACTTCAGCTTCAGATGTCTGTCAGTTCACTACGATGAGGTCTGCTTATAGTATTTATAATATTCTTGTTATCACCAGAAACCCTTGTTCAGACTAGAAGGGTCTTTTCACTTTTGGGATGCTGAATAAAATCCTCAGGTGGCAGCACGAATAAACCTAGAAAGCACTCGTAGAACGCATACCTCTGCCAATGCCAGTAAAATTTAGGATTTACTGCTGCAATCCCTCTTTCCTTCCAATCGATTTTTTTTTTCATTGTCTCACAGTCGCTTCATTTTGCGATCTTTGTCTGCCCTGTTACATAATCTTACAGAGCGCATACCTCTGCCACAGCCAATATGATTCATTGATGATTCTGGATCCGGACCAATCTCAAAATTTAATCAACTCTTCCTCGAATCACTGCCCACCTAACCATTAGATTTCACTGAAATCCAACAACATTTTTTTTTAGATAACTTGTACATAGACATGGGCGAATAAATAACTTTCGGCCAACTTTGTTGGCGGTCATGAAATATGTTATCAAGCTCTTCACTACAAAGACTCTCTTCTAGATAAATAAAATGGCCCGGCGTGAGTCTTAATAAAATAAAAATAACACTGAGGGAAACTGTAGGCAAAACTCAACTTGCTCTGAGCCCCCCACAACGGCGGCTCATCTACATATTTACCGACATATTCCGGCCTTCACTCGTGGGAATTACTAAGTCCTGAGGCTTACACCGCTGAGAGGAGCAGCCTAGTTTGTAACTCGAGGCTCGAGGGGTAAAGGGGAGGAGTTACTGCAGAGAGTATGATGATAAATAATGAACGTGTGGTGAAGTTTGGTGTACACATGTTAATGTCTCAGATAACCACACATATATTTAGCAAGCAAAATATTATTATATGTTGAATCCATTAGTACCCTGAGCTGTAATAAACTGGTGACTTTTGTATACTACTCTGGCTACCATCAAACCATCTTAGTCAGCTTACAAGAGGCCTCCAATATGCGCAAAGAAACTGCAAATTAGCCACTAGATCGATACTGGTCAGATAGCAAAGCGACGCAGCCCAGAGGTTGACCCTGACATTTGATCAGCTTACACCAGAATCTAATGACCTTTTTCCAGATCCAAATGCAGTGTACGTACCAGTTTTGACGAAAATTTGATAAGTTGTTTATATTTTGCTAACATAGATAGATAGATAGATAGATAGATAGAGAGAGAGAGAGAGAGAGAGAGAGAGAGAGAGAGAGAGAGAGAAATACTGCATATATGACAGATACCAACTCCCTTCACAACAGCTATGCCTTCGGGGTCGCTAATAAGAGCAATGCAGACTGAGTCAAGTTAATCGATGCTAAAATTACGAGTCTAAGAATAAGCAAGTGTGTGTGTGTGTGTGTGTGTGTGTGTGTGTGTGTGTGTGTGTGTGTGTGTGTGTGTGTGTGTGTGTGTGTGTGTGTGTGTGATGAAAAAAACACGAGACATAAAAAAGACAAATGGACAACGGCTGGAAGCTTCGGGGAATCGAAAATGAATGGGTAACTTTAAAATCACTCAACCACACGAATGTATCTGCATCAATTCGCATGAGATCCCCTGCAGGGCCGGATCCTCTCTTCGGAGGGAGAGTGATGACCAAAATTAGCCCTTTCTCACGTTGGCAAGTACGTAATTGGAAGAGTGTCTGTAGTGTAGGAAATTTAGGTAGAAGTTGATGTATTGAAACGGCTGTTTTTGTGTGCATGTCAAAATCCTTGTATGTTTCAGATATACAGCACTGAGTAAGGTTGTGAATATATGAGTTAGCATTTGAAAAGACATACTACCACTACCCACTAAAAAATGTCGCCCACGGGAGGACTCGAACCCATACTCAGAGGATGGCAGATCAGGAGACAAACGCCGTAATCACTGAACCACCAAGGCTCCATCTTTCACCTTTAAAGACCAAGATCTTTCCCACACTGAATATTATCAAATGACATTAAGAAAGACGTTCATGAATTGTTTAATCATCAGTGGTACTACTGCATATGCCGTTCACTCTAAGTAGACGTAAAATGGCCAGCTAACTTGAATATTGAGCCACAGCAAGAGGTGAACACTAGAATATGGTGCCTGTCACGAAGAAGTGCTGTGAAAAGGATGCGGGGCCGTAATACTTTCTTATTCCGAGCTCTGGGATATTAGTTACAAAATGACCCCTCCCCCCCCAAAAAAAAAAAAAAAAAAAAATACTACTTAAAATGAAGGAATTACAGTTTAGTTTAATGTAAGGTTATCAAAGGCAGGCTGTGTTCCAACAAAGCCTATGGAGATAATGCAAGTGGCCCTGGAAGGTCTCCTACCCTGTGTTATGGTACCATCTGGGGACGCTGTATTGAATCCTGTGTTAAAATACCGACCTCATCACCGGGATCCGCGTGGGCCAATCTCGTATCGACTCTCTAGTACTTCTCTCTTGCTTGTGTTTTTCCTTTATATAACACATAATTCCCTTCAGGTAGTGGCCTCAGACGATTTTGTTCAGCTGAAGAAATCCACCGTGAGAAAATCATCAATGGCAAAGTCTATGAAATGCCTATACGTACGATCCTATAGAAAAAGCCTGTGAGTGACTTTCAGAAACATCAGATGAATCTGTCTGTGGCTCTGTTATTCTGTTTTTATTTTTTTCTTGGAGGAACAATCTTGCCGGCTTCTGGCCTTGGGTTCCTTCTTCTTTACGTATAAAAATGAAAGGTAATCAACCGTGAGAATGTTATGAAAGGCAGTCTCGTCCATCAAAGCTTATGAAAACCCTATAAGTTCGATCCTACAGAAAATACCTATAAGTGATCCTTCAGCCCATCCACCCCTGTCTTATTGTACCCTCAGAGAACGCAGTATTGAACCCTATTGAATTACCAACCTCATCACCTGGGTTCGTCTGAGTTTGGGGCTGCTCCCTAGCATCTCTTCCTTGCTAGTTTTTGTTCCATATGATGCACTGTCTCTTTTGTGCAGGAAGTAACAGCAGTCGATTTTATTCAGCTAACGAGAACCCACTACAGTAAGACTTAAAGGCAGACAATTCAGGTAAAATCTATGAAATGCATGAAAGTCCACAAGATATAATTGCCCTTTTAAGCTATCAAATCCTATGTTATAGTAGAGTACCACCAAGGAACGCTCTATTGAATCCTATGTTGAAATACGGACCTCATTACCTGGTTGCCTATAATCTTGCAGAGGCTCCCTGGACCCTCATCCTTGCTGGTGTATTGCTCCATATGGCACCTTAACCTCTTCAGTCCGAGTGGGCGTTTGAAGTCCATGAAAACACGGCTTTAAAGGTCTCATAAGTTGAGTTTCTAGCACCCTTTCATTGGTATTTTATTTAGTATATTACAAGTGAATTCTGGTTAATATAGTCTATCTTGTTATATAAATACAGGCTGTATATATAACAAATTAGAGGCAATCAACGTGCTATGTGTTATTACGGATAGTATATATACATGACAAACGGAGTAATATTCAGAGGTAAATTAGGGGAACCGCCCTCTAAGATAGTAAATACCCTTATCTCTAAATGATGAGGTAATTAACTAAAGTGCTATATACAGGAAGAAATTAGTGAGGAAGAGGTGCCGGAAGGTAGCATACGTTGAAATGAAAATATGCCTAAATTCTGCACCTGTTGTTCCCTTATTACAGTCGCTATTAGACTTGACAGTGCTCTTCTGAACCTTTTGCTTTCATGCCTCCCCCACTGCAGCGGCCACGCAACACCTATCTGTGCACACCCCCACCAAGGCCGTATCTAAACCCTCTTGTCCTAATGGCCTCTCCTAAGCCGAATAAAAATCATATATAGTTAGCACAGGTAAACTATAAAAATCTCATTAAATTGAAAGAGCTAAAAACTTCCCCAATTCACGGTTCCTTCCTCCCTCAGTAACCATCATCCGTTCTCAGTCTCCATCTCAATCCTTCATGATACCAGTCCCTTGCTTAAGACTGAACCTCACTTTTAATGGCGCACATAAAAAGGGAAAGAAAAAAGAAAAGTAAAAAATGTCCTTGCATCCACCTCCTTCCCCAATGAAAAAACAAACTTTGCTTTCCTTCCCAACAAATAAAGTTCAGGTCCCTCCCCACCTGCCCCAGCCTCCCAATATTCCATGCCCTGTCTTCACCCCCTCCCCTCCCCCCTCCCCCTTCCCCTAAATATCTTTCACCGTGACACTCCTCTCCCCTACCACCTCCCCTCCCTTCATCCCCTCCCCCCTTCCCTCATCCTCCCCTCTTTCCTGTCTCCTCTCTCCTCCCTCCATCTGCTATCCCTCCTTCTTTCCCCCATTTCCTCCACCAACATCCCATCCCTTCTTCCCTCTCTCATCCTCTCTCCTTTTCCCTTTCTTCATGTCTTCTTAGGTCCTCTCCTCTCATCTCCCTTCCCTTCATTTCCTAATTCCCTTCTCCTCTCCCCTTCTTTCCTTCCCTCTCTCCTCTCCCTTTCCCATTCCCACTCCTCTCCTCCCCCTATACCCAGTCCTCTCTCCCCCTTTCCCTTCCATGATCCTTCACCGTGACACACACACACACACACACACACACACACACACACACACACACACACACACACACACACACCTCTGCCTCCGGGTCAAATGCCTTACACTTGCAAAATATTTCAAACATTTTCCCTGCATACCAAATTTCTCTACACAAAATATACAACATTCAGAGTGATCCATTTCAGACCTTATTTAAACGAAATATATTGTATTTGTTTTTCATTTACTACGAAAAATAATCGGCAAAGTAATACCTGATTTAAGAAGATTAGTATAAGAGTATACTGCATTTTTTTAAACATTTATAAATTGCTTCATGTTGACCAAGCTGCAGAATAACAAGTTAATATTTTAAGTTTGGTTTTAAATGAATTACACTGTATATTTCACAGCCCTGTTAAACTGAGGACAAACACTGCTATTACAGAGAGGGTCTGGAGGGCATGGGAGAGCCTTATCTGCTAACCTTGTCATATTCTGATGTGTAGTTTTACCCACAGACAAGAAGCTGTCACTCTACGTTAATCCATACTTCCCGATGCCACGAATTATCCAGAACAGACTATACCCACATACCAGCACTGATATGTTCCGTCTCTGCCCACACCTGAAGAGGGTCCAAGACGGGTCGAAAGTGTTGTGTCTTCATAGTATCGTTAATCTCACAAATTTAAAAGCACGTAAGGGATCACTTTCTCGAAGGACCTCTCGCAGCCACATAGTAAGAAAACGATATGGACGCAGATATTTTTCTTGCACTCTTGAACTGTACACACTCTGAAGAAAGCACTTCAAAGGCACACTTATTTCGATTTTCTTCAGCTAAGGAAAGACATCTCGCAATCAAGTAGTTAATCGAGGCTATGGTTAACATATCTTTTTCTGGACGATACAAAATCTACAGTAACACTTGATATCACTAATTTTCGATCACTAAAATCCACGATCTTATTTCTGTGATTAACGTTTGAAGATGACGTGTTATAGTACTTTATTCGTGCTAACTCCAGACATAATGAGATAATTTTCGAAGGGCAAAGTGTAGCTGTAGTCTTCAAAAACCTTTTTAATAGAGATTAGTGGTAAACTAAAGAAAATCGTCTTACAGGTAGCAAGAATGAAGAGTACGTTATCAGTCAAGGAAATGATCATACTTTAAGGTGACAATACTTACTTTCTGGACGTAGACAAACACCTTAGGGAAACACAAGCAAAGAGACACCGGTTTAAAAGGACGGGCAAGCAGGGAGGAGCAGGGACGAACACCCAACCCCTTCGAATGCTCGCGGCACACTGACTCCTCGACCTTCTGCCTTCCGGTTTCGTGGGCTACACTCCGCCTTACCTCCACCTCCCCTCTTCCCTCCCCTCTCTCCGCTCACTGCCCTACCTGAGACATCGAGGTACTGAGGGAATATGATGATGATGATGATGACGATGATGATGATGATAAGGGTCACTCACAATCGCTCCTTCCTGCTCCTCCTCCTCTTCCTCCCTTTTCTAACGCCAGGGAGTAGAGAAAATATAATGATGATGATGATGATGATAATGACTGATCCTCCCATCTCTCTCTCTCTCTCTCTCTCTCTCTCTCTCCGCACTTCACAGCATAATCCATTAATATTAATCATTATGGCAACAAACACGCTCCCTGCGGTCTGAAAACCCATGGACACAAAATTCCTTAAGTGGACAAGCAAGATTACGTAATTTATGTAGATTAAAAATTCATATACATTAACATATTCACCTCGAGGATACCTTTACTATATATATATTTTTATTTTCAGACGATTTTTCTCAGCTTAAGTGGGGTCTCTTGTAGTGAAGGGGTTAATGAAGGCCGTAACAAACCCTTCCATTTCCAAAAGTCCTTCTCAAGCTGAATAAAATCGTCTGGAGATTGCAGGAATGAAATAAAAACACGTAATCGAATTGAAGGGATTAGTGGACTTAAGGGCAAGGAGGATTATGAAGAGAGATTAGAGGTGAGACGCCTGGTGGTTTTGTGGATTAGGTCGCCCTGGTCGGGGAGAGAGAGAGAGAGAGAGAGAGAGAGAGAGAGAGAGAGAGAGAGAGAGAGAGAGAGAGAGATTTAATGTACCTCGTGGACTCCAGACATGAACTAGGTCACCGAACAGTAAAGCGTAACGACCCCAAGACACTCTCCTTATTGCCCACTGCCTGACTCATCTCAAAGACACTGCTCGCTCCTTTTATTTTAGTAGAAGTGATTGCTGAGGATCCTCAAAGTCTTTAATGGCTCTCTAAGACGTTTTTCTTTCTTTTAATCTATAGAGGACTTGGTGACCTCTTTAGTGCGACAATTTTATCCTCGCTCTCCTCAAGCGATAATATTTTGATTTGGAGAGAGGTAGTACAGAGTGTCAAACTTTTTCCTTTCTAATCTTATTTTTGCAGTATCAGCTGAGGGTTTACACTAGAAAGCTAATCGGTCCTCATCTTTACTATAAGCTTTTTACTCTAACTTGGCCCAAAATTGCCATCTCTCCGTCTTGAACACTTACTTGTAACAGTAGATTAGTACCAATTATTTATTTTTATTATTATTATTATTATTTTTTGTTGCTGCCATCATGATATGTTATGAAGATGGTGGGAAACGTTTGAGGGAAAGTTAAATGCCCAGTCCTTGTGTCTATGGTTATTTCTTTGATCAGCATTTTCCAGGGATCAGAAGAAGGGTACCTTCTTCCCTGTCATTATCATGCAGCGTACGCCTATGGTAAATTAGCCTCTTGATTATCGTGATGTATCATAAAGATTAATTCTGAAACAACATGCACCAGTGTGTGGGTCCTTCCACTGAATTTTTTTTTTTTTTTTTCGAATGCAGTGCCTGTAAACATCTCCAAAAGACAGATTTTTTTTTTTTTACTGCCTTTGGATAGGCAGCCTTTGAAGTGTTTTTACAGCTTTCATAAAAAAAAAAATCGACTCTGAAGCCAGTCTTATCTTCGCGTGAGGCCACAGCTGAGGGAGTATTAAACTGCACTCCAGGTATCAGGGGCGTGGAGCAATTACTTGAGGCGAGGCATTTAATGAAAGTGGAGGGCGAGTGGAGTGGTCAGTGCGGTGTGTCCTGGTGGGAGTTATGTGCTTTCCTATCCTCTCCTACCCTTATTGGGTCGTACCTTCTCATCCTTTCTTCTCTATTCACCTTTCTTCTCCTTTCCTCTGCTCTCCTATCGTCTCCTTTGCTCCCCTGTCCTCCGATCTCCACTTCTCTCTTCTGCTCAACTTTCCTTACTCTGCCCTGTTTTTTTCCTCCTCCGTCCCCTCCCAACAACCTCAATCTTGCTTCACTCTGCTTCACCCTGGCTCATTCTTTACCTTGCCTCACCCTTACCCTGCCACACCCTCACCCTGCCGTACCCTTACCCTACCCCACAAAAATCGATGCCACATATATTGATGAGGAAAAGGTAAAATGCAAACTACATAGCAATGATAGAGACTATTTTTCAATATATTAAACCTACTTGTACTGTCTCATCCCTCCCTCCTCAATACTGTGCTGGAAGGAGAACTGGGACAATGGAGGAAGCTTGGCAATCCCACAAGAGGACGGGAAGGGTACGAGTCTGAGTGGTGTGTGCGCGATGGTTTGTTTGAGCTGAGTGTTCGAAGCAAGTGTTCATGGCTTCGATACATGACAGACTCTTGGGGATCGGGTAGGGTGGTGAGCATCTCCACTCAAGCTGCTCTTCGGTTTATACTAGTTGGATGTGGAGTGATGATGCGGATGATGATAATGGTGATGGTGATGCTGCTGCTGATGTTGATGAAGATGATGATGTTAATGATAATGATATTGAAGACGATGATGATGATGATGATGATGATGATGATGATGATGGTAACAGTGCTGCTGTTGATGCTGTGGTACTGACCATGATCTGATCTAGGTATTGACGATGATGATGATGACGATGAATATGATACTGATCATGACGAGCTATTTCGTCTTCCTCTAATAGTGAACCAGAAACTAATACTGATGATGAAGACAGTGACAAGAATGATAATGGTAAGAAAAAATGTTAGTGTAAAAGGATAAAGGCAGTCCTCTATTCTCTACGTCTCTAATACTGGTCGAAAACTAATGGAGCAGGAGATGGTGTTTGCTCTCTCTCTCTCTCTCTCTTTCCCTAATACTGGGCCAGGAACTAACGGAGCGAGGAATTGTTTAACTAGTGCGGTAGTGAGGTGTGTTATACTGCCGATGGAGGTGGAGTCTGGTTACTCTCGCTCTCTCACTTTCTCTCGCTTTAATTCTCTCTCTCTCTCTCTCTCTCTCTCTCTCTCTCAATTGCTTCTTTCACGAAGCATTCTTTTACTCTTGCTTTTTCCCATATTTTTCCAGTTCCACCCTCTCTCACAATCGTATTCTATTTTCTTTCTCGCATTTGCATTCCCTCTCTCACACACATTCTCTCTCTTTCACTTCCCTTTACACACACACACACACACACACACACACACACACACACACACACACGCATTCCGGTCTTCTCCATCTCTCTCACTCTCTTTTACTGCCACTTACTCTCCTCTCTCTCTCACTCTCCCAATACCTCTCCTCCTCTCGCTTTGTATTTTCCTCCTCAATGACCAGTAAATGGGTGTGTGGACCATTTTCCTTGGACGCTTTAATGACTGTTTTCCTGCATTTGTGTCTTTTTCCTTTCTCCTGCTTCTGGATCCTGACCATCTCGTTTCTGATGATGGAAATTGGAGGGTGGTGGTGATGATGCCGATGGTGATGGTGATGATGTTGGATGTGATGGTGATGGTGATGGATGAAAGGATGCTGGCAGATGATGGATGCATGAATGATGATGATGATGGTGACGATGATGATGATGATGATGACGACGACGGATGGATGAAGGATGGTTAATGGATGATGATGATGATGGATATTGAGAGAGAGAGAGAGAGAGAGAGAGAGAGAGAGAGAGAGAGAGAGAGAGAGCAGGCTTATCATCAGGGCGGATTCAGGACTAATGACGTTAATAATGATATACAGGACAGCTGTTAATGTCAATACTGTCTGACTGTCTGTCTGTCCCTGTCCATCTATCTTATTGTTGTAGCTTGCCTCCACTCTCTCTCTCTCTCTCTCTCTCTCAAGCATCTTCGAATAAACTTATACAGGGGACAGATAAAAAGATTTTTATTTTGTGTAATATTTTCACATGCATCTCAGCAAAATTTAAGTACGTATATGTCATCAATAATTATATACGTATTTATTACTAGAATTTACATTTAATCAATCGTTCTATAGCCTATACAGAAGTTACCATTATACATAACTTTATCGTATGTACCGTACTTAAAGGGAAGTATAGTGTTTCACAGCAATTCACTATAATAATTTGGCTCTCTGTTATCTTGTTCTTTGTTTTTTTTGGAACAATCTTGCTGGCTTCTGGCCTTTGGTTCCTTCTTTCTCGCATTAAAAAACCTTACTATTTTTTATTCTCCATAGGCTTCTACAAAGTCACAAGGATTGAATAGAATAATAAAAAAAAATCACAGCAGTAGGACCTCCAGACAGAAATATATTCGTATTTGCCAACGCGTGCGATGAAGGTCCGGCCCATAAATATTTGCAGGCACTTTGAATAATGGTGAAAAACGATTTGCGGTGAGAGGGAATATCGATGGGAGAGAGAGAGAGAGAGAGAGAGAGAGAGAGAGAGAGAGAGAGCACATCTATACCACACCATTCCTACTCACATTTCATCTCCATCCCTATGCCACGCTACACCTTTTTTTTTCTTCATCTGTACTCTCTGAGGCTTACTCATTTTACTGCTACTTTCACCCAAATCATCTCTCTCCATCACAGCCCTCTCTTCTCTCCATCACAGCACTCTCTTCTCTCCATCGCAGCTCTCTCCTCTCCATCACAGCTCTCCTCTCTCCATCAAAACCCTCTTCTCTCCATCACAGCTCCCTCTTCTCTCCATCACGCATTTTCCCCAATCCATCTCCAAGGGACATTATCAAAACTGAGAAGGTATGAAAGAACACCCAATTTTGACGATAAATTCTGAAATAGGAGATGGTGATAAAACATGTCTGACTTTTCTGCATCGTTGCTAACTGCACTCTATAATGTGGAATGCAGGCTAATTTTATCTATCAATTACAGGTGTTTCGTAAATTACCCTCAAATCTTAGGGAATGGCTTATACTTTCGTTCATTCATTTTTTTTTTCACGTGTCTCACCAACTTTCGTTAATCTTTTCACCTGCCTCACTAACTTTCATTAACCTCTTCACCTGTCTTACTAAAATTTCTTAATCCTTCTTCACCTGTCTCCCTAACTTTCATTAATCTCTTCACCTGTCTCACTACCTTCATTAACTCTTCTTCACCTGTCTCCCTAACTTTCATTAACCTCTTCACCTGTCTTACTAAATTTTCTTAATCCTTCTTCACTTGTCTCCCTAACTTTCATTAATCTCTTCACCTGTCTCACTACCTTCATTAATTCTTCTTCACCTGTCTCACTAACCTAACCCGTCCATCATCATCTCTCCTCAATCATACATTCCATTTCCTATACCCACTCCTCACTCTCCTCACCTATTCCCCCCCCCCTCTCTCTCTCTCTCTCTCTCTCTCTCTCTCTCTCTCCACACACACACACACGCAACGTATGATTGGGCAATAAAAGTTTCGACATCCACATCTTGATATCACGCGAGGGAATCATTGTTTTGAGGGAACACCTTTGTTATATTATCCCTTAGTGCCTGAAGACAGAGGCCTGGGTATAGATTAAGGTTTATCATCATCATCACAATCATCATCATCATCATCACAATCATCATCTTCCCCAGTTCGAGAAATATGTGCTGGGATTTTATATATATATATATATATATATATATATATATATATATAGAGAGAGAGAGAGAGAGAGAGAGAGAGAGAGAGAGAGAGAGAGAATCACTAGAGTTGAATTATTAACTATTATTCAGCATGCCCAGTGAAATGAGCTGCAGAACACACACACACACACACATCTATATCTATCTATCTATCATGGGAAAGTAACCCCAGTACTAGCGTAAACCAACACATCACCCCCTCACAATCTTGAACCAGCCATTTATCATGAAACACTTCTTCGTGACTAGCATAATCTTGCGTTCATCTCTTGTCACAGATCAGCATTTAGGGCGGAGTGATGTCAGTTTTAGGCCAAGTTAAAGTGAAAAGAGTATAGTGTAAAGGAAGCCATCATGACCAGGCAATTACCGAGTCAGTCATTTATTATACAACGCTCTAAATGAACCTGCATAAATCGCCACCAACCAATAAACTGCTTCGTTAATTAGAATTACACTCATTGTCGCCCGATCTTTTTATTTTTACTTAGTGCACTTCATTTAACAGACCGTTATTCCTACATTATTGCCCTTATTGACAGTTATATGGAGGCAATAAAGGCAATAAAGAGAGAATTACTAAAAGCGCTCGAATCTGTTTTAACCTCTTTAATTGGATCTTTTTTTTTTTAAATCTTATTCTTGCAGCTTCCAGTCGATTTTATTCAGCTCAGGACCATGGCTTATATTCTAGTTCAGGAAGGAGGCTCCCTAACACCTCATCCTTAGAGACTTGTTTTGGAAATGGCTGGTTAACATCCTTTTGCATATACCTGTGATGAGTATGGCGATATTGGAAGGCTTTATGGAACACAGAAGACGACAGTAAGACGTAATAAACAGAATAAATCGCTTAGGAAAATGGCTTAGAAAGCTTCCTCACCCAACGATAACATCAGCCAATATCTTCTCTTATCCCTCCAGTCTGAAAAATATCTCCTAAGCTGGATAAATGCATGTGAAAGTCGCAAGAATAAATATATCAAAAGACGTCTGTGTTGTGGTGTTTATATATGACTATATCTAATCCTTCCAGTTCGAAAAATCTCCCTTAAGCCTAAAAAAAACACCAGGATGCAAGAATAGTAATATCATAACAGCCATACTGAAGGGGTTAATTAAGGCAGCGTGTAAAAAAAAATGTTTGTCCTAGGAAAAAAACTCCCCCTGAGGGATCAAAATATATGGCTAAATGAAAGCCTAATAATATATACAGGATTGTCAACTTAGCCCTTTGCGTGTGCGTCATCATTATTATTTTTATACCGGTATTTTACGAGTCAATAAACAGAGTCTCCAATCCCTCATCTAAAAATACATTACTTTTTTTTCCCTTTTCCTGCTATCAAACAATTTCATCCTGATTTAGAGAAAGCCATTGAGTCTAAAACTGACGGAGGTTAATGAACGCAACCCCTCCAGGTCGAAATGTTAATGAACGCAACCCCTCCAGGTCGAAATGTCTCCCCTAAGCTGAATAAAATCGTCCCCACAATAATAAGAAACAAAAATCACACTAAGATACAACTGTCAACTTAACCCCCTCCGTGCGTCATCATTCGTTGTTTATTCCACATTTTACGAGTCAATAAACAAGTGTCTACTGTCCCACGCACCGCCTGTTTCACGGCCGTATATTTGGCGTGAAATCTCTCTCTGTCTCTGTCTCTCCCTCCCCCTTCCCCCCCTCACACGCACGCACGCACACACACACACACACACACACACACACACACACACACACACACACACACACACACACACAAACCAGGAAGCAAATGTACAGTACACTACCATAAATTGCTTTTTTTGTGGCGTATGTACACACGTGTATATGTGTGTGTGCATGCACATATGTACAGCAGGTAAACGGCTACATTTATCTGTGTACACGCTATGGTGGACCAAATACCCACAGGTATGGTGGCTTTATGGTGGCTGTAAATGCACACAACTACACCCACGGCAGCCACTGACTTTGTCTGCCTAAATACTATTATGTCTTTATTGGAGAATATTCTTGCTACCTACATATGATTTTCTTCACTTACTAGTAGGATAGCCCCGTACGTGGTGCCTGAGGTGGTAGTAGTAGTAACAGTAGTAGTAGTAGTAGTAGTACTAGTAGTAGCAGTAGTAGTAGCAGAACAGGAATAGCAGTTGCAACCCTAGGCTCCTGAACGTGAACCCGGCGAACTGTAGGCTTTAGCTGATTTGCTGTTCACCAACCTCCTCCTGAGGAGACAGGAAAGTAGAAAGGGACGTTTGTATACCCGGGCAGTTGAGCGACCTTGTTATATCGGTGCCACCACACGAAGGCGTCCGTCTCCAGCATCAAGCTAGTGCAACTGGGTACAGCACTATATTCTAAGCACAACCTCTACAAGTGCCACAGCCTCCATCAATATAGCTACTGATTATGGTCTGCTGCAAATCCAATATCGTAGATATTCCCTGCTATTCTGTTTCTGAGTCTGTCACATTCTCATCCGGGACAAGACCTAATGCTTTCCAATGAATCCAATTAATTTACTGATAGTGGGACAGGACTAAAGATAATTTATTTATTCATTTATTAAGCTAACCCTGTCATGATTCCAACTCTAGTATTACATTCCAGTTAGTTTCAGACGATTATACTTAACTGAGTAAATAATAAAATATATACCGGTACCGATATATAAATACATACATATATACATACATATCTATACATCTGCTGGCGATCTAAGACATCGCAGTTTCCAAATAAGTAGCAAAAAGATGGAAAATTCTCTGAACGGCATTTTAAAATACGAATTTTCAGCCCACCACAGGCCGTCATCAGCGAAAATCACTTGTTCTGTATTGTCAAAATGACACGTCATCAAATATAAAGATATTACTTTTAAATATTAATTATGAAATTAAACAATGAAAGAATTATTAAAGCAAAGAATTAAAGAATTTTACTGAGAGAGCACAGTAAAAACCCACCCACGCCAACGACAAGAAAAGCCAAAGTTGTCGATCACGGGTAATGATGGGGAAGAAAATGGTGGGGTAGGATGGGGTCGGGGCAGCACACCCGCTTCTCCAGAAACTTATCAAGGATCTTTTTTTTTTTTTTTTTTTTTTTTTTCATATCTCCTTTTATGTAGAAGCCGACCCATACTCATTCTCTCTCTCTCTCTCTCTCTCTCTCTCTCTCTCTCTCTGTATAATCGTATGCTGTTAGCATTAACGCCAGATCACCTCGTAGAAATCGGAAAGCCAATGTGGGTTAAGTCTCTCTCTCTCTCTCTCTCTCTCTCTCTCTCTCTCTCTCTCTCAGCATCTCCAAAATTTTCCCAACCAAACATCTCATTACCATTCACCTTTACTCAAGCCACCCACCTCCTCCATTCCTCTTCGTCCCATTCCTTGCTCTCCTCTGGGCAATTTCCTTTTTTATGCTCTCTCTCTCTCTCTCTCTCTCTCTCTCTCTCTCTCTCTCTCTCTCTCGTTCGTATAGTACAGTAAATTACTTCCCTTCTTTTTTCTCTGTTCAGTATTCTGCTTCCTCTCTTCGCTTCCTCCCCCCTCCCTCTCTGTCTCGTACAGTGCATATATTTCCTTCCTCCTTTTTCTCTGTTTAGTCTTCTCTCTGTCTCTGTCTCTGCCTCTGTCTGTCTGTCTGTCTGTCTCTCTCTCTCTCTCTCTCTCTCTCTCTCTCTCTCCACGCCACAACGCCCTCAAGCAAGAAAAACTGTCCCCACGGAACCTCACAAATGAAACTAATTTTGACGTATTTCATAAACTTTCGTCGATCGTCACCAGATTCGTTCGTTCAGGCAGGCAAAGGGAATGGAGGTGGTGCTATTAGATGGAGTTTAGGCTAGGTTCGAGACTCCTCATTTTATATATATATATATATATATATATATATATATATACACGTATATACATATATTGTAGGCTAAAAAATTTAAATATATATACATACCTGAATACATATATACATACCCTCTCTCTCTCTCTCTCTCCACACACACACACATACACACACATTTCCACGCACTCCCTTTGTCTCTCTCTCCCTGTCTGCTTTAATCCAAGACCATGAAGGCCTGAATGATGAGTGATGGGAGATGGGCCACATTTCGCTTGAGATCCTAATGATGGTTCCCACTCTTTGTTTCTCATTTTCCTCCCTCCACAATAAAATAATGGACTGGGTTGGTGATCATTTTTTTCCCTTCCACGTTTTTGTATGTATATAATTTCTTAGGACATTCATTACTCTTTTCTGTGCGTTGACGTCTTTTTCTTTTCTTTCCATATCCAGATGATTTTATTAAGCTTTGGAGTGATTTTTGTAACTAAAGAGATTAGATATAGTTTCGTTAAGCCTTTCACTATACCTTGTTCATTTCAACTTGAATTAAAATTGCCATCTCCATCTTCAGCGCTGAGTTGTAACACTAGGTTAGAACTAGAAAATGATGCTGGTCACGAAGAAGTGCTATGGCATTGATGTAGAGCCGCTGTATTGTCTAATTCTACCACTGAGTTTGATAAAATAAGCTGCAAAAGGACGAAAATCTGGGCCAAGTTAGTGCGGATGGATTATAGTATCGTGCTCTTCTAACCTGAATAAAATCATCTTGAGGTAGGATAAAAAAAAAAAAAAACTTAAATGTCATCGTTGTGAAGGTGTTAGCCGCTTTACTACGATGGTGTATTTTTTCCGGTTAATTCTTGGTATCTACAGACGATTTTATTCAGCTTAGGAGAGACTTTCCAAACTGGGAGGGCTGATGCAGCCTTCATTAACCCCTTCAGTATCAGATTTTCCCTCCAAGCTGAAGAAAATCGTCTGAAGGAGGCAAGAGTACTAAATATAGGTCCTCGGACTGAACGCACCGAAGTTATCACAAAAATTTTACTCGTTTCCTAATATATTTTCTCTTTTCCTTGCACTCCGCCAGTTTCTCTCTCTCTCTCTCTCTCTCTCCCTTCTTTTTGCCTGTCATTTAATCTCTTGCTCCCTCTGCTCCTCGTTTCTCTTCTTGCTCGTCCTCCTCCAGTCGTCTTTCTCATTTCAGTTCTCACACATTTTTCTCTCCCTCTTTTCTTATCATTCACTTTTCACTTCGTCTGTTTCCTTATTCACTGTGTTGTCTCAGTCTGTTTTCCACCTTATGCCTCGCTTAGACGAAAATTTAGTGTGACTCAAGCCAGATACTTTTCTCCAGATGAGCGAACATTCCAGCTCTCGTTAGCGTTACCTAGACGGGGGTTAAAAAAAAAAATAAATAAATAAGTATAAAAATATTCCACTTTTATATTGCTTCATTTTCCAAGCTCGCCAGCCAACCCCTGTCTCCTCACTGCACGCACACGCACACGCACACACACACACACACACACACACACACACAAAACTGCTCCCGACACCCCTCTCCCCTTCCCTCCGTTCACCAGGGGTTGCTTTAGATCTCGTTCACGCATCATGGTCGCAGTTCGAGGCTTCACAGCGCGAGATGCGAGAGGATTGGCAAAGCTGGGGGTCCTCGGGGAAGTGGTGCCAAGTACACCTCCTTCCCGCCACACTGAATTGGTATGTAGTGAATATAATGTGTGGATAAAACTCTTAGACCACGAACGGCTCGCTCCATAGGTGAGTAAAATGATATGGCTGTTGGAGGAATTAAACTGTTGGGATTCTTATCGTCGTTTGAGAGTTATATTTACTACTGTGTCCTTGTATTTTTTTATATACTATCCTTGAACCTGATGAAGAATTTCATTTTATTACAGTACAGGAAAGTCCTTCGATAATAAGGACGTAAAAATTGTTATAATAAACTCCTCAGTGGTTTAATAAAATCGTCAAGTGGTAGTATGAATATAATATAATACACCGGTATGGCACTGGACTGAAGTGGTTAATAATTTGAGAAGAAGTATTCCTACAAAGTTTCATTATACTTCATCCACTAATCTTTTTCAAATCAAACGGACAGATACCAAAAGAAACAAGTCAGGCGGGCAGTCAGAGGTAAAAATTTAACCTCCGTCCACCTTCTCTGGCCAAAAGTAATTACTTCATTCTTGTCTCTTTTTGCTCACTTTGTCTCTCTTATGTCTCTCAGTCCTCTCTTATATCCCTTCCTTCCACAGTGTCCTTCCATTTCTCTTTTCCTCTTTGTTTCCTTTTTTTTCTTTCGTCTGATACTCTCTGCTTCCCTCCAACTTCCCTTCCGTTTCTTCTCTTCTGCATTACCGTATCTCCTTCCTCCCCCTTTTCCAATCTCTTCCCTTTCGTTTGATCTCGCCCTCGATGTCACCTCCTCTTTCATCTTTTCCTCCGCTTTCTCTTTTCCTCCGCTTTCTCTTCCTTTCAGTCCCCCTCTCACCTGTTTTCCTTTAATTTCCATTTCTTCTCCCGCATTTACCGTCTCCCTTCCTCCACTCATCGTTTCATTGCTCGTCTTTCCTTCATCTTTCCTTAACATTTTTTTTTATTCATTTTTCCTCGTCATTTCCTTCTTCGCCCAAATTTTCATCTCACCATTTCTTTGAGTATCGCTTTATTTTTTTTTTTATGTCTTCCCTGTTGCTTTGTCCTCCCTTGCCGTCCTTCCCTCCCTGCTTCCTCCCCCTCCTCCCTTCCCTCCTTCTCCTCTCTCCCTCCTTCCTCATGCCTTTCATGTCTTCTCCCCCTCCCCTCTATCTCTCCTCCCGCTTCCCTGCTCCCTCCACTCCCTCCTCCTCTTGAATTTCTCCTCTCTTGACTTCGTTCCCGCTTTCTTTCTTCCAGTTCCTTCTTTCCTATCATTCCATCCCCCCCCCCTCTCTCTCTCTCTCTCTCGCCACTTCCTTCTCCAACTGGCTTCCTCTCCTTCGTACCTTCCTCCATTTCCCTCTATTATCTCCCTCCATAAAAGGTCTAAAGATATGGATGCATTGCTTTCATCCCTCCTACCTCCTTCCCTCCCTCTTTCCTCCAATCTTCCCTCCCTCTCTTCCCCCCCGTTTCTTCTCCCTCTCCTTCCCTGCCTCCCTCCCACTTCTCTCCTCCCTCCCTCCCTCCCTCCTGTCCAAATCTTACCTCCCTCGCCTCCACTCCTCTCTCCCTCCATCCTCTCTTCTTACTTCGTTCCTTCCCTCCTCTTAGCTTTCATCTTCCACCTCAAACTCGTATTTAACCTTAGAGCTCAAGAAACTGTTAAATCCTTATGAGAGAGAGAGAGAGAGAGAGAGAGAAGAATGCCTGGAGAATAATAATGAGCTCTACGCAGAAACTTAGCGGAATAACTTGGGTTTAATTTTAAAAGATCGCAATAGTACTTTGTGTTAAGCATATTTTACGTTTTTAATAAATTTTCTGGTGGTAAGAATAGTATGGTGTAAAAAAAAAAAATTAATATGATAAGCATTGTGGTAGTAGCAATTTATTCATTTTTTTATTTGGCTAGGGATTCAACTTTGATATATATATATATATATATATATATATGTAAAAAATGATGGTAGAAAAAAAAAAAAAAAGGGGGAAAAGGAAAAAGCGTCCTGGCGGTGAAATTTTTGATGGATAGTGTTTGTAGTCTGTTCACTATACTATCTTCACTTTAACTTGGCCTAAAAGTGACATCTCTTCACCTTAAATACTAAACTGTAGCGAGATTACTACAAACACAAAATGCTAGCCAGGAGGAAGTGCTTTGGAAAGGACGCATGAAGTGTAACAAATTAAAACGAAACAATATCCTAGTCACGAAGAAGTGCTTTGGAAAGGATGCATAGACGTAGTACAGCCTTTTTCTAAAAATAAAATCCATAAGGACTAAAATCTGGGCCAAAATAAGGTGAAAAAATAAATCATAGGTCGGTGGGAAATAGTTTGAGGTAAACATGAAAATATATATATAAGACGTGAAGGATGGGAAATCAATTTTTGGATATAATTTTAAACCCTTCCAGTGCTAGAGGCAGTTCCTAAACTGAATAAAATCGTCTGGAGAGAGCATAAAGAAAATTAAAGAGGCGTTGGTGGTAAAGTCGTTAGAAGGACTAGATGGGGGAGGTGGAGACATTAGGTGAGAGAGAGAGAGAGAGAGAGAGAGAGAGAGAGAGGGGGGGGATTAGGGGGAGCGTATAAAAGGGGGTCTTGTCGATAATAAAAATAAAAGGGGATCGGTACGCATGAAAAAAAAAAAATGAAATGTGAATGAAAAAGAAAGTAAAACCTTCAGAGAGAGAGAGAGAGAGAGAGAGAGAGAGAGAGAGAGAGAGTTATTTTCAGCGTATTACATTTTAACCAGTAAGAAGCTGCCCATTTTAATACCTACTCCTGCCTCTTCCTAGCTAAAATTTATTGAGAAAGGCCCATTAGTAAAATGAGAGAGAGAGAGAGAGAGAGAGAGAGAGAGAGACCATTACTTAGGCAACAATTCCAGAGACTCCCAAGTTTCCTTATAACAGATGAGTTTCCCCAACACTCTCTCTCTCTCTCTCTCTCTCTCTCTCTCCCCTGTAATTAGAGTGTAAGTGTATATTAGCATTAAGGCCGAACGACCTACTAAGCAATATAATATCTGTCCTCTCTCTCTCTCTCTCTCTCTCTCTCTCTCTCTCTCCTGTACTCCCTCCCCTCCCTCATTAATTCCTACTCCCTTGGGCTGGACTTTTCTTTCGTAACTTGCCGTCTCGTAACACTGTCTCGCCAGTTTCGTGTCCTCGTGTCTTTTCTCGTCCTCGCGCTGTGGTCTCGCGGGATGCAGGAAGCTCTTTGGCAAGGCTCTCTCATTAGCATATTTAGTCATTCACTGGTGTCGTCCTCGCCGTCTTTATTGTCATCATCTCCATCATTATTATTTTCCTCTATCTTTCTCCTCCTCTTCCTCTCCTCCTCCTCTTCCTCCTTCTCCTCCTCTTCCTCCTCCTCCTCCTCTCCTCCTCCTCCTCTTCTTTTCTTGATTTCTCTGTATACTTTTCAATACTCCTCGCGTTCTCTCTCTTGCGACGATTGCTTTCCCAAACCATGAAAAAAACATCGACTGGAGAGGGTTTGGAGGCACTATGTGAGAGAGAGAGAGAGAGAGAGAGAGAGAGAGAGAGAGAGAGAGAGAGAGAGAGAGAGAGAGAGAGAGAGAAAGTGAATGAGAGTGAACCTATCCGGAAAAGTGCAAAAGGAAATAAAAAAATAGGTAGGAAATATTCCCGTAAAAGCTTTCTTCCTTTTACTAGCTGTACACTTAGCTAGATAAAGGGCTGAGAGAGAGAGAGAGAGAGAGAGAGAGAGAGAGAGAGAGAGAGAGAGAGAGAGAGAATGATAAGGTATGGGAAAAAGAAAATCGTGTGAAGAGAGAGACGAGGGACAGCATGTGTAAAATGGAGATGCATGAAAGGTGTGAAAAGAGAGAACGGAAAGACTGTGAAATATGGGAAAGGAAAAGGAGAGAAGAGAGGAGGAAAGAAAAGTGAGAAGTGGAAGAGGGAACAGATGAACAGAGAAGGATGGGGGAGAGAAAATGTGAAAAAGAGAGAAGATAGAGGAGGAAAAGAGAGACATGACAGAGAAAGGAATGAGATGGAAAAGTGAACAGGGAATGAGTGAGATTACGTAAAATTATAGAAAATAAAAGAAGGATAAAAAGTAAAATATAATCAGTGTTAGAGGAGAAAATGTGGATTAAAGAAGAGATAGAGGGGCAAAGGAGTGAGAGAAATAGACAGAAAAGGCAATGAGAGAGAGAGAGAGAGAGAGAGAGAGAGAGAGAGAGAGAGAGAGAGAGAGAGAGAATGCAAAATTATGTAAGAAAGGAAAAGACAGTGAAAAAAATGGAAAACGTGAGAAACGTTTGAAGGAATATGAACCATAAAGAATGAGCAGGTAGGCTTATGCAAAAAAAAAAAAAAAAAAAAAAAAAAAAAAAAAAAAAGCATGTGAAAAGGGCCACGAAAAGACAGGAGGCAGTGAGGGAGAGAATTTGAAAAAAAAAAAAAAATGGTGGAGGGAGAATGGTGTGAAAAGAGAGGATTAAGGAAATGTGAAAAATGGGACAGGGGAGAGAGAGAGAGAGAGAGAGAGAGAGAGAGAGAGAGAGAGAGAGAGAGAGAGAGAGAGAGAGAGAGAGAGAGAGAGAGAGAGAGATGAAGTGAGGAAAACCTGACAACAGAACGGAGATGAAAAGAATATATAAAAAGACTGAACAGAGAGAAGGCAGGAACATTAAATCTTTCACTACAGGAACTAACAATATCCATCAATAAAATACGAGTAAAATAAAAGCAAAATAAACGTAACCAGAAGCTTTATTTCTTTGTTATGGCTGGTGCATTTTTCGAGTTGTTTTATTGCAAGTATTAAGCAATTTTGTTCAACTAAAATAATGCAAGTAGTCAAAAATATTACTAAATTTCTAGAGTAGCTAACCTTTTCTTTACTATCTGTACATCAAGGAGTTACATTTATTCCAGGAGAACTATTAAAGACCAAGCCCCGTGAAACAGGTCACATAATCATTCACAATTTCAATCTTTCGGAATCCTGGCTTTTCTAGGAGACAAAACCAGCTTCAATTTTTTTTAATAGATGCATTTCACATACACCAATGGGACTGAGTTAAATAAGACAAAACTACTTTAAAACTTAAGCTGAAAATAAGTAAATACCATGAACTACAGAAAGAGTGATAGTAATTTGAGAAAAGAAAAGAGAGAAATATAGAAGACAAAAAGGAAGGAAAACGTGGAAAAAGAATGAAGGCTATGGAACATGAGGAAAGGAAAAGGAACGATAGGGGTGAAGTGAAGTGAGAAATGAATGGGTGAGGGAGGAAATGAGGTGTGTGTGTGTGTGTGTGTGTGTGTGTGTGTGTGTGTGTGTGTGTGTGTGTGTGTGTGTGTGTGTGTGTGTGTGTGTGTGTGTGTGTGTGTGCAAAACTGAGATTTTGTGTACATCAGTATTAAAACGCTAGAGAGTTAACGCAAGAGAATGTCACGATGTAATATGCAGAATAAATCGCAAAGGAATAGGTGTAACGAAGCTCCCCATACCGCCTTGAATATAGCCTTAAGGGTGTATGTAGGAAGGCTTTACGTGAGCTAAACGGGGGGGTTAAGTAGCGTGTGCTGTGAGATACGGTAATGTGGTGAGAGAGAGAGAGAGAGAGAGAGAGAGAGTTACATTGATGCTTAGAGCAAATAGGCTTTCCGATTCCCACGAGGTGATCAAGCCTTAATGCTAGCAGAATACGATTAGAGAGAGAGAGAGAGAGAGAGAGAGAGAGAGAGAGAGAGAGAGAGAGAGAGAGAGAGAGAGAGAATTTTTGATTCACCCACATCGGAAACCCCTGTGCCATATGTCAGAGAGAGAATGAGAGAAGGAAGGAAGGGTATGAGAAGAGAGGAAGGGAAGAGGCCCATTGATTTAATATGTCTCCTGATCACTATACCGAGGTGATGTGTGTGTGTGTGTGTGTGTGTGTGTGTGTGTGTGTGTGTGTGTGTGTGTGTGTGTGTGTGTGTGTGTGAGTGAAGTTGGCTCGCGTTCTAAGCAGCTTTGGGACATTCCGCAACACCTGTATCATAGTGGTTTATTCCAAACACTACACATCACTGTCCTCTTGCATGTTATTTGTCCTCTTCTGTCTTCCTTCCTTCATACTTCCTTCCCTTTCTTCCTCCATTTCCCTTCCTTGTTTCTTTCCTTCCTGTCTTCCTTTCTCTTCTTTTATATTTCCCTCCCTCCATACTGCCTCCACTCCATTCCTATCGTTTTCCCTCCCTTTTCTTCTTAACCTCCCTTCTTCTCTCCTCTTGCTTGCCTCTCCTCTTTCTTCCTCATCCCCTCTCCATCACGTTTCTCTCCCTTCCCTCCTGGTGTTGTCCCTCCTTTCCTCCACCTGCGTCCTACCTCACTCCCTTCCATCTTTCCTTCCTTTTCTCTCTCTCTGTTCTCTCCACTTTCATCTTCCACCCCAAACTCGTGTTCAACTTGAAGGTCCAAGAATCTGTTAAATTCTTAATGAGAGAGAGAGAGAGAGAGAGAGAGAGAGAGAGAGAGAGAGAGAGAGAGAGAGAGAGAGAGAGAGAGAGAGAGAGAGAGAGAGAGAGAATCAGACAGACAAGGAAGTGACTGAAAGAAAATGAGAAATTATCAGTATAACAGGTTGGTTATTGAAAGGCGAAGAGCTTTAAGTCTCTCTCTCTCTCTCTCCCATTCTATCTATCTATTTATCTGTCTTTATTCAGAGAGAGAGAGAGAGAGAGAGAGAGAGGATGACAGTTGTGGCTCAGAGGGGGTTTTGGGAAACTCATCTGTTATTAGGAAAGTTGTGAGTCGTGGCAATTGTTTCTTGAGCGATGCTACACTCTCTCTCTCTCTCTCTCTCTCTCTCTATCTCTATTTCTCTCTGGTTTGGACTGTGACTGCAGATACATATTTCAATATTTAGTGTTCTGCCTTTTTCCTTATCTCACACTTATCTTGATCTTTCTTTTCTCGATAACTTTCCCTCCTTTCGTCTCCCTCTCTCTCTCTCTCTCGTCCTCCATATGGTTCCTTCCTAACTTTAATTCTTTTTTCTTTCCTCCTTCTCTCCCTCTCATCATAATTTCAACTCCTCGCACCTTCTCGTAACTTCTCCCATAACTTCATCTCCCTCATATTTTTTCGTCATAACTTACTTCATTAACCTAACTTAGTCTCTTAGCCCAGTCTTTCAGCATGGTAATTTTGCATTCATTTATTAACACTTAATCTCTCTCTCTCTCTCTCTCTCTCTCTCATTGGAGGCTAATTTTATGTAAAGAAGAATATAATTGTACTGTTTATATATATTTTTTTTTCGGTGAGTCTACTGGAAAATTAGCGACGATTTACCCTCTCGTGGTCGGGACAACTCTAGTACATTATTCTAGCAAGACAGACAATTTTATTCAGTTGATAGTGAGTCATAGAAGACTGAATGGGTTAATAATGTTACCATTAACTCATAGGTGATGGGAACAAGTCTTAGTTTTTTTTATGCCGGGAAGAAGGAACCAAGGTTAGAATGCCACAAGATTGTCCCTTCAAGAAAAAATAAAAACAAGATAACAGAAGACTTCAAACGATTATATTTAGCTGAGGGTGAATTGCAGACCCCTAAAAGAGTCCAAGTCCCTAAAGCCTCCTAAAAATATATAGATTTCAAGGTCACGTGACATAAATTTGACTTGGCTGGCCAGATGGTGTCACTACGGTAATATATGGGCCTCATATCTCCTCACGACCGGCCGCCAGGCATTACCATAAGATTCCACAAGTTATTGGAGCCGAAATTTTATGTGTGGATCGGGGATAATCACACTCCCGTATATAGCAGGCTTCTGGGTAATTATTCGTGGGAGTATTTGTGCCTTACTTTCGTTATTAGTTGGCATAAGTTATCTTGAGCTTTATCACTGGAGGCTAATTTTATGCAAAGAAGGATATAATTATGCTGTTTAAATGGGGTTTATAGGTTAATTATTCCGGTCCAGGTTATTCGCTATTTTTAGTAGGGTTTGAGGTGATTCTGCCCTAGTATTATCTAGTTAAAATATAAAGAAGTAGGAACTGGCAGTATTTGTCCCATCTGGCGAAAATTAAGACTGAAGTATTATCCGTCAAACCGCAAGAAATGTCTGAAATTAATGAACCCGACCTGAGACGTGATTCGCGTAGCCTACCGCAATGTGGGCGTGAGTGAGGAGGTGGGCTGAGGCGACTGCTTCTCTGCTGCCATGGCTTAAAAATCTTCTTGTCACTCAAAGTAGGTCGATTTTTTTTTTATTTCTTATTTTTTTTTTTTTTTACAATAATAAGCGAGTATATTTCGTCCACTTAAACCTGGTCTAAATTGTTATCCTTTCCATCCTGACTGCTGAGCTGTATCAAGTTTTTTACACAGGAACTCTGCAATGTCATGAACAGAACTTAGAAAGAATGCAGAACCGTAGTACAAGTATTGTGTTCTGCCATCGATATCTGTATGCATCCATCATCCTTCTGTTTATCTGTCTACTAAGTGTGAACGTATGCAGGTATTTACGTATATGTGATAAAAACTCAAGACCAGACTGCGCGTTCTTCCCAGTGAAAATTATGTCTAACCTGTATTCTACATGGTTTTATATATATTGGTAGTTAAGGAGCCGCCCCTCCACCCGCTTCGCCTTATCACTCGCATCACAGGTCGTTCATGTCCTGTGATGGCCGTGGCTTATAGTCTCGGTGGCAGATGATAATACTCTTTTGTTATGGTCAGGTTCCTGCCTGCATAATTTAACATAACTCTGAGCCCCATAACACTATCATTTGTCGTTCTGTTGGTTTGGAACCCCTCCATTTTTCAAGTAAACCAAAAATAAATAAATAAATGTTTAACGACGATTTTTAGTGGATTTAGTCTACGTATTATCGCGTTGTTATTAGGGTGAATGAGGTTTAATGACTAGATATGTGTGAGAAAAACTCTCTCAGAAGAGTGTACGGTGCTTAAGAGGAGGGAATTTTGTGTCCAATCAGGAATTTTGTGATAAATAAAACTACCCCCTTTGAACATAAGGACTTACACAGAAATATTACTCTGGCTATCACCTGACATTAATTCAACTGAAGAGACCAATATTTTCTAAAGGATATGAGCCCATCTTTATTACACGCAAAAAAAGAATACTTAAAAATCTTTAGGTAATTTAAAGTCAGTTATCTTTAAATTTTGTAGCCTAACAGGGTGAAATGCTTGGTTTTAGTCTCACGCATCAGACAGACACTAGCATGAGTGGTAGTGAGGAAGGCGTAGTTCCCTCATCCCAAGACTGCTGCCACTGTTGCCTGGATCCAATATGCGAAACACGAGAGTATGAGACGGGAAGTGTTATGGTGGTGATAGCGGGGCAGATAAACACAAGGCATAGTGGTGTGTGATGTTGAGGTGTGGTACGCTGCTGTGATGATGTGGTGAATGTTGATGTGGTGAGTATTATGATGTCTGATGTGTTGAGTGCTGGGACAGGAAGTGGGTTGATGTAGGAAGTGTTAGCATGGGAGTGCTTTTAGTGTGTGTGTGTGTGTGTGTGTGTGTGTGTGTGTGTGTGTAAGTATCGACCAACCTATTTTCCTATGCATCATCTAGGGATATTTCTCACTGCCTTCAAAGTCCCAGGTACAACTGACTCCTAGCTGTGCAGTGTGAAGCAGTCGCCCCGCTGAAGGAAAGTGAATATTCATACATACATAAATACATACATACATGATTGAAAGGCCAGTGTTCCACGTCTGCAACAGTCAGCTTTGTTAACTTGATGGCTGCTTCATAGTTTAGTGTCTTATTTCAGGAAGAACATGGCATGAGGATATTAGAAAGGGGGAAATTCATAGCTCTGTTGGTCCAGACTTAGAAGGTCCTGGCTTAATTCCTTCGACATTTTTTTTTTCTATCTTCAAGTATTTTTATTTAGCCCAAGCGAGACTTTTCGGAATGAAGGGATTAGACAGAAACTTCATTCATGCAATCATTTCTAGGGTTTTTCTTTAATGTAGAATGAAAGTCGTCTGGTACCAGCTAGAATAAAATACGTAAATGATGTCTACAGAAATTAATGGTTTGATGACACGTTTTTATGATGGTATATATATAGTCGCAGGAATAACAGAACACAATGCCATAAGAAAGGACGAAATCTGCCAATCTCGAGTGCTCCATACTGCGCAACTCCCGTCTAAGGGAAATACAGAGCAGAGCGTTTCCTGTCAGAAGAGTCCACTATGATGTCAATGATAAGGCCTGAGTTGAAACAGTGACAGGTAACTTTGCGCTGACACAGATATTTCCAAACATACATACAAAGATGAGGCAGAAGTTGGAACACTGGCAGATAAATCTTGTGCTGACATCTATACAAACATAAATGACTGTAGAGTAGGCCCAAGCTGAAACACTGACAGGTAAATTTGTCCTTGCATATATGAAGACAGAGTGAATAATTCGGTGCCAGAAGCGTCCATTATAACATCAGTAATAATGCACGCGATGAAACACTGTCAGGTAACTTTGTGTCGACAGGAAAGTCTGGTGGTAGTTTCAGTTTGCACTGGAAATAGTTCCCGAAAGACATTTTTGCCGACACTCTATATGCAAAGCTTTTATCTCAGCTGCTTTCTGCACGCCGACGCTCACCCTGCCAGCTCTTCAAACACACACACACACACACACACACACACACACACACACACACACACACGAGGCACGTTCATATACATACACTACTATCACCCTCACACACACACACATACCATTCTGTTACCATCCTGTTGTGTTTGTTCTCTCTCTCTCTCTCTCCCTCTCTCTCTCTCTCTCTCTCTCTCTCTCTCTCTCACACACACACACACACACACATCGTTATCATCACTGCTACGTTCACACACTTTCACATATTGCTTTTGCCCGTTTCTGGACAGTTCACGCCCTGTTTATAAGAATGGAATAATGATAATAATGATGATGATGATGACGCACTGAGAATTTAGAACAATATATACTCCAGTTAACCTCAGACATCTATATCTTGGCTTTCAAAGAGCTGTACTACAATTCACTTCGCCTGTATCATCGGCATCGTTCACGTCCAATAATACCCGTCTCGAGTGTCACTGTCGGAGGGTAATAATCTTATGTTATGACGGGGCTTCTGTGTGTATGTTTTAACGCTACTTAATGTCAGGTAATTTTCCCCTACTTATCGTGTGTTGCTCTTGGTGGGTCGATACTTATTTACGGTACATATTTTTTTATATATATGCCAGATAGTGTCCAGATTAGCTGATGACGACAGGTAGTCAGACTGGAGGGTTGATTTGATTAGTACCCAAGAAGACCCATTCAGAGCTCATACTTATGGCTGATTCAATTTTATGCAACCATGACTTAGTATTCACGTTGTGGGAGTGGTCCAGTTCCGTCAGATGAAAAGACTATAGTAACAGTCATAGTGAAGCAGCTGCGCCTTAATCCAGTATGCGAAACACGGGAGTCTGGGGTGATGATGATGAGAATACTGATGATGATGAAGATGGTGATGGTGATTATGCTGATGATACGGTAGCTGGGTAGGCAAACACAAGGCTACGAGAAATTATGTGTTGACGTGGGGAGTGTTGGAGTGGTGTGTGTGTGTGTGTTGATGTAGTGGGTGTGTTCATGTATGTGTGTTGGTGTGGTGCTGGTTGAGAGTATGTTGATATGGTGTGCAGGCGCAGGAAGTCTGTGCTGACGTGGGAAGTGTAGGCACTATATGTGTGTGGGGGGGGAGGGATGCTGGCACAGTGTACGAGTATTTATGTGGTGATTATCTGTATGCAGACTGTACGTAGTATATTTGTTGCACTTCTAGCCAATGCATCGTTCAATGGGGAGGGAGTCTGGTTCAGCAGCATTATCACGATTATTCCAAACATGACATTTCATTATTCTTCTTGGCCGAGATTTTACATAACTTGTCTCAGAATCTGGAGATTACTTTGACTTGTCGCCTTCACTATCTAGTAAACAAATGGTTGGGAACATACTCCATTAGGCTACTCCTTTGTTGCGCAAATTTCACCAGGACCCAACCTGACCTAACCTACCATAAACTAACCCAACCACATCTAACCTAGCCTAACTTAACATACAGTATCCTAGCCAAGACTAACCCAACCCAGCCTAATCTAACCTAACGTAACTTAATCCAATTGAAACTAACCCAGCCCAACATAATCCAACCCAGCCTACCCCAGCCTAAACCTTGCCTAATCTAGACCAACCTATCCTGACCTAGACGAAACTAAAACCTAACCAAATCCAACATAACTCAGACAAACCTAGCCTCACTTAACCAGCCTACCCTACACCCACACAGCCAGCCCGGTGTTGCTGAAGTGAGGATGGCTACAAATTCCCTGAGGAGGAGATTAATTCCCTGTCTAAATTATTATAACAAATGTAACAGCGCGCCTCGGGTCGGAATGCAGCCATTGTCGCCTGCAGCAGAGTGTAATTCCAGGCAGGATCTATTTGTTAAGGGAAATGACGACGGGGATAATACAGGACTGTTCGTATATTGCGCCCCCTTGACGTCTTGTGTGTTGCTGCGACGGTTCATTTGGCTGGTAAGAGGAGGGCATACATTTTGGCTGTTTCTTGTTGTTGTTGTTTTGGCGGTGCTGGTGGTGTGGTGTTGGTGGTTACCGGTATTATTATTATTATTAGCATTATTATTATTATTATTATTATTATTATTATTATTGCTGCTGCTGCTGTTGTTCTTGTTTTTGTTGGGGCCCCAGGCTCAATTAGAAGTGAACCCAGTGGACTGCAGGATGAAGTTGCCCTTTTCCTTCAGTCAACCATCATTCTTTCGGGGAGATAGGGAGTTGAAGGACCTTTATATAACCAGGCAGAAGTGCTGACCGGTTATATCGGTGCAACCGCGTGAAGGAGCCCCTCTCCAGCAGATCATGGCCGACTCATGAAGCTAACAATTAATAATGCAATAAATGAACGTCAAAAACAGACCCTATGATACATGAAAAAGCTTATGGAAAGTAAAAAAAAGAAAAAAAATGGAGCAAGGTAACACTGAGCCGTGATCACAAAACATCCAAATTCGCAAGCTAAGAGGCAAGAGGGAGCAATGTATGGACCCCCCTGGATATTGGCCTTGCAGAGATTGAGCGAGAGAATGAGGCAATTGTATCCAGCCCATTAGTGTTATTCTATGCATGATCCATTTAACTCAAGCTTTCACTAGATAAGTATTGTTTTCCCTAGTCCAACGATTTTGTTCTGAGAGAAATCATACGCTGTTAGATGGTTAATAAAAATGCTCTTTATAACTCTTCCACTGCGATGGTAAAGCTTAGGTACCGGGTATTCATAGTTAATTCCTGGCGATGACACATAGCAGAGGGAAAACTTCAGGAGGAACTTTTTTTTTATTTACTGGAGTTTGATAGAGCCTTCATTAACCTTTTCGCTAATAAGGGCTTCTTTGCCCGCTAAATAAAATCGCCTGGAGATAGCAAGAATAAAGAGAAAAAACCACGTCATCGCGTGCCACCACCTAGGTACTAAGGTCCTGATGGGATTACCTGATTCCCACCACCCAATCACCATAGAGATATCTCGAAGGAAAACTTTTCGGCCGTATATTGCCAACTTTCCCAGCCTGCCCGTCGCTCCCAGTGCCCCTTTTCCGGCCGTCAACACTTACATTTTCTTTTTCGGAGGTGGTAAAGAAAACAGCATAGTGGTTGAAAAAAAAAAAAAAAAAAAGTAAAGGGCTGAAGGAAACTGTCTCTAAACCCACTTAGTCCGAGAGACCTTTCTTAAACTGAATCTGATCGTCTGGCTGTGGTAAGAATTTTAATCCCACCAACTACGATATCATTTTTATTCGTGGTCTCCAGACGATTTTATTCAGCTTACAAGAGCCTTTTTTTGAGCTGAAGGTTAGATATTTCCTTACGATAGAGCGAGGTCGGATCCAGAAACAACGAAAGAAAAGAAGCAAAATATAACTATCAAACACAAGACGTCATATGAAATAATTTACACTCCATCTGCCCCTCGAAATTCTGGGTCCAACTCACAAACAAAATCGCCTTAATACGGTATATATATTTTTTTCACGTATGATTTGCAACATCTGTGCTACAGGGTACGAAGTTGTAAAATGGGTGCAGTGTTGCAGCCCTTGTCCTTGCTCATCTCCGTATACTTTTCATTCATTTACTTTCGTGCTTGTCGATTCCGTAGCATTCTTAACTTTCATCCCCCGCTTCTTCATATTCATCTCCTTATATCCTTCATTCATTTATTTTCATCTTTTGTCGGGTCCTCAGCTTTATTAACTTTCATCCCTTACTTTTTCAAACTCATCTCCTTACATGCTTCCTTCATCCATTTAATCTTCAGTCGATTCTTTTGCTTACTTAACTTCTATCCCTCGATTTTCTTTTTCTTTCTTTCTTTCTTTCTTTTTCACGCTCATTTATGTTTGTAATGGGTTTGTTTTTCCCTCCTGGCAAGTGAATTTTAATGACTCCTGCGGCAGATTCGCTCACGGGTTGCACCAAACGGCCCGGCAAATTGAACTTGCTCACGGCTTGGCGACAACTGCTGGATAATCTGCATTTTTACTGGCAATTACTGGCCCTCGCTTCGGCACTTTTTATTGCTAGTTTTAGCCTACGGTTCTGTGGAGAAATTTACCTCGTATAGGCTATGTAATTTCAGAGATGAAATAATAACCGATGCGTCAAGTATTATGTGTATATAGGTACGTTTTGAAAATGGTAGTGATATAATCTGCATTTTGTGCTGGCACAGTCACGGTGGTAGGCAGGTAGGATGGTAGACATCACAGACAACTTATTGTTAACGTAGAGACCGTAATATAAACACAAAAATACACACACACACACACACACACACACACACAAAGTCATAACCAGAGGGGAGGCGAGGCTGGTGGATGCTGATTGTGCTGACCATCGACCAAACAGACATACCCAATAGTTTAGAATATTTCCAATACCAACATGGCTGCTATCCCAACACAGGGCAAGTGGGCGATGTTGACCCTCTCTCGCTGGGCTATGGTTGTGTGTTTGGTTGCTGTGTGGTGTGGTGTGAAGTGGTGTGGTATAAAGTTGTGTTGTGTGCTGTGGTGTGGCGTGGTGCGATGTTGTGCTTGTGTGGTGTGAAGTGGTGTGAAGAACTATGGGATGGTATGTTGTGGTGTGAGCTACTGTGGGATGATACAGTGTGGTGTGGTTTAGTATGGTGTGGATGGTGCTGTGTAGTGTAATCTAGTGTAGTATGGCGTGGCGTAATGGGATGTGGTGTGGTGTTGCAAAGCGTGGTGTGCTGTGATATGGTGCTGTGAGGTGTGCTATGGTGTGGTGTTGTGAGATGTGCTATGGTGTGCCGTGGCGTGGCGTGGTGTGGTGTGGTGTGGCGTGGTGTGGTGTGGTGTGCCGAGGCGTGGTGTGGGCCCTAGAGACTACCTGATTAATGAATACAGATATGACAGCATAACTATTGGTTCTGTACTCTAGAGACACATCCATCCATCCATTCATCAACCTCTCTTTTAATGGTTCATCCGGGGAGTAGGGGTCCGGGGCTACTCAACCCCGACATTTAAGGCGGGCGTGGCCAGCTTCACTGGCGCTTAGTGGCATTTTGTGAGTACCAAACTCTAACCTCTCCTCGGATGTAAGCCCTTCTGGACCCCATTCAACTGAAGCGGCTGAACCCACTAGATCATCAGGCGTCATTTGGTTATATGGTTACCGCCCAGGGTGATAAATAGCTTTCTAAGTTACACTAAACCATTCAGCTTGTCACCCAGTGAAGTGTCCCTTGATGGCAGCACTACATCGAGCGACTGGATGGTGGGCACCCTTACCTAGAGGGACTTTTGTAAATAAAATATATTTTGGTAAAAGAAATCAATAGATGCACTACAGTATGTTCGGGTACACTCAGGTTCTAGTGATTCGCACGGCTGATTTCACGAACATGAAAGTTACTCTTATTGTCTGTGTTCCAGCTACCAAACAAAATACCAAGAATGTACCGGTATACATTGCTTATTGTACTACAGTGATGCTGAAGAGGGACGTTTCACGTGGCAGCACCGATCCTCTATCCCCTCCCTGTCCCCGAAAAGGAGGATGGTGGACTGTGGGAGAAAGGCAGTCCACCAGGTTCACGTTAACATGAGCCTGGGGTTGCAATTACTGCTACTGCCATTGTACTATTGTTCTGGGGGTTAGAGAAGCACCACAGTTGGAAAAGTTAGCCCATCTCTGTTTAATATAGGGTCTGTAGTGGGCCGTGGTGTGGCGGGGGGGGTGAGGGGTAGGAGGGCCAGATGTGAGAAGTTTCAGAAAAGGATAATCCTGTATTCGCTGACAACACGGGATTATCTCTATCGTGTTGATCTTTAATTCAGAGACAGTGTATCGCCAGGTGTTAAAAACAATATTAGAGTGACAGGAGGATTAGGACCAGAGTGTGATTGTGAGGAGAATGAGGGAAGAGTGAGGACAGAGTGAGTGTGAGCAGGATGAGGGGAGAGTGAGTGTGAGCAGAATGACGGCAGAATGAGTGCGAGCAGAGTGAGGGTTGACTGTGTGTGAACAGAGTGATGGCAGTGTGTGTGTGTGTGTGTGTGTGTGTGTGTGTGTGTGTGTGTGCGCGTGTGCATTTCAGTTGCGTGTGCCTGTGTCCATGCCTGAAAGTTTGCCCAGATTATGATGGATCTGGACTCGACCCCCTTCGCAAACACACACACACACACACACACACACACACACACACACACTCTCTCTCTCTCTCTCTCTCTCTCTCTCTCTTACCTTTGTGTCATGCATATGTTCAGTACTGTTGTGCACTTCTTCAGTAGGCTATTTGGGTTTATTCTATATCCCGCGAAAACTGTCTGTATCTATCTATCTATTTACCTACCTACCTATCTATCTAATATCCTTCGAAAATATCTATCTTATCTCTAACATCCTTAAAAATATCTATCTACCTCTACCTATCTATCTGTATATCTATCTAAAACTGTGTATCTATCTGTTTGTTATTATTTTAATGTTTGAATTAATCTACTTAATAGGCGGTACTTGGGAATGGACTAATATCATACAGCTCATTGATAGTTAAAAAAAATAAATACAAACAGTGCTAGGCAGTTAAAAAGATACCAAATGTTAGTAAATAATCTGCTTCAGTGTTGCTTTAAGTGTTGTGCAGTTATAACACACACACACACACACACACACACACACACACACACACACACGTAAGGTTAATTAGAGTATAAATATCTGGTGTACCTGGCGAGTAATGTGCTTAGTGCAAGATATGGGGACAACACAGTGGAAAAAGAGGATTCTACATAATTACATTTGCATTAAGTTGCTTTAATCTGGGAAGAGGGCACAGCACTGCACACCCACACACAGCATTACTCCCGCACACAGCACTTACACACCTACACTCACGTACACTCACACGTACCTGCATTCACATACCTACACCCCCACCCCCACCCACCCACAGAGAGAGAGAGAGAGAGAGAGAGAGAGAGAGAGAGAGAGAGAGAGAGAGAATATTACTACTTTTACTACAACTACTACTGCTACCACCACCACATCCACCATGGCCACCAATAATAATAACTACAAATATCAATCATATAATTAGCCGCAGCATAAAAATTAGCATCAAAGGTACGTGTATTGATGACGCTCAACGTAACATCATTAGCCATATTATTAATCATATTAGGATATCACATTTAGCACTGATATGCAATTAGTAGAGATGGCAGCATTCCTGTCTGGTTAATATTCCTTTGCGAGCAGAGTAGAGTGCATTAGGTGATTGTGCCAAATTCCATACACATACGAGAGAGAGAGAGAGAGAGAGAGGGAGAGAGAGAGAGAATGACTTTGAGTAAGATTAATAGGAGGGGGACTGTATGAGTGATGGGAGTGTGAAAGTGGGAATGAGTTACAACATGCGTATTAGAGAGAGAGAGAATGGGGGGAGGGAGCCCAGCACTTTATAGAATTTTGCATAACATCGTGAAACTATGCAAATATATTATAAGCTTGAAACACACACACACACACACACACACACACACACACAACCATTACTGTACTATGGGTCCTCCTGAAGCCAAAAGGAATAAATCTATCACGTGTAAGAAAAATATGATTGATAATCAAAGTACAGCTGACATATAAAAAATGGAAAAGATTAAAGTGTCAAATACAAATTAAGTAAGAAATAAATCAGTAAAGAAGAAATACATTGAAACCTCTTGAGGAAGAAAAAATGTGCCCAGATACAAAGAAAAATGTGATTAGGTATGAAAAAATGATGGGCAGATGCAATTATAATCCAAGGGTTTATGCAAAGTAATGGCTGAGCCACTGAAATAGGATTATATTTTTTAAATTATATTTTTCTACCTGCAAACAATTTTACACACATCAGGAGAGGACTTACGAAATGGAAGGGTTAGATGTAGCCTTCAATGCCCCTTTCTTTAGCAAGTGACTCTTTTCAGTTTCATAAAATCTTCCGGATGCAAGTGGAATAAATTACCTTAAAATATATCATCGGATCGAAGGGATTAAGGAAGAGAGAAAGAAACCTCTTACGACAGTTTAAAAAATCGGCCTCCCAAATATAACTTATAACTAGTTACCGGAGAGATATTGGGAGATTATAAAACACTATATTCTTCTTGACTTACCTTCATTGCAGGCTGTGTTGGTATGCACACCCAACTCCCTGACATCTACATGAGTTCTGTGCATCCACCACATTCAGTAAACTTCACTTCGTTTTGGCATGATTTCCAGTCGTAAAAAATACTATTGGCTGCAGGTGTGCTTGTCCATTTTTACCACATTTCTTTCCATTAGACATCACTCTTTATTTTTTCAGCAGTGTTAATTATATATTTCTAAATTAACGGTGAATTTCTTTGTCGTTGTATTCATTTTTCTTTTACCTCTAATTTAAGCTTAAATGTCTCAGACGAAATTGACAATGATGTTTTTTAAGAGTCACATAGATACACTGACCACACAGACGTTACGGTCCCAGCAAAGTGGTCCGGCTTCAGATCTATATATACCTTTCTCTACCTCACTCTAATAGGTCTTCAGAAATATCGGTCCAAATTTTTTTTTTTCAAGAAGACATATTCCACGAACTTTTACACAAACGTATAGTCAAAATTGCTACACAAAGAAATGGATTATCCTTGCTATTCACCCTTGTCTGATGGTAGCCTCCACGAACACTAATACCCAATTCTGTGTTGATGTACCGACCTCATCACCCTAGTACTCAAGGCGAAGCGAGCAATACGGTACCACATTCAACTACCCTCCCCTCGACCCCTTCCCATCTCTCTCTTCTTCCTATCGTCCATTTCTCCCCTTTTTCTTCTCTAGATCCCTTTCTTCCCTTCTCCTTTGTCTTCCAGTCCCCGCCTTCTCTTTACCCATTCATTTTCTCCCCCCTTCCCTTCCTTCATTTCCCCTTTCCCCCCTTTTCCCTTCCCTTCATGGGATCTTTTTCTTATTTCCTTCCTTTCTCTTCGTTCCTTCTTTCTCCTTTCCCATTCGTTTCTTTCCCATCTTTTTATTCTCTTCACTCTTTTCCCCTTTTCTTCCGTCTCCTCCATTCCTTCCCTTCCCAGTTTCTTTCCTTCCCCTCCATCCCTTCCTTAATCCCCCCTTTTACCATTCCTTTTCTCCCATTCCCCTCCATCCCTAATCCCCCCCTTCCTCCATTATTTCCTTTCCCAAATTCTTTTCCTTCACCCTCCTTCCTTCTCTAATCCCTCCCTTCCTCTACTCTTTTCCCTCCCCTCTCTCCCCTCCCCCAAAGTTCTGATTACCTCACTAATCCTCTCACGCCAGCCATTCCCTACAATGGAATCACACACACACACACACAAACACACACACACCAACCCCTTCAACCCTGTCAACTACCCATTTCTACTAACCTTTGTTTTCTATCAGCAGTCTCACTACTTGCGTCCACAGTTTTTACATCCTTAGTTCAAATATCCCTGCTTTTCTCCGCTCCATACTCAACCATCGAACCCCTCCAGACCTCAGCCAATCCTTCATATATATTGGATTACAAACTCTTCCACCACCCGTCCTTTTCTATCAACTATTCCCTTTTCTCGTGTCCACGTACCTTGCTTCCCAGCTCCTTTTATCCCTGCATTCCTCTTATCCAGGCCCTAGCATCGAACCTCTACATACCTCCCCTACCAACTCCTTCGGTCAAGGTGTCAACTACTCTGCTGACTACCTTTCTCCATCAACTGATCCATTTTCTTGCATCAACGTCTCCTGCTACTCTGCTTCATCTATCCCAGACTTCCTTCTATCCATAATCTGCTTTCAAACCCCTACACAGTCCCCAAACTAGCCTCTGCGACTCCCTTTCTTCCATTCACATCTGTTCCCTTCTTCCTTCGACAGCCTCCTCACTCTGTCTCTATCCTTCCATCCTCAACCTTCTTACTCTGCCCTATCCCATCTACTGTCCTCACCCATCCTTCCTTCTGATCCCTGTTCACGGCTCATCATCCTTTCCGTGTCTTGCCAGTGTAACAGGGGGCTTGAGCTGCTCGGTTATACAAACGTCTCTCAGTCCCCTTCCAATCCCTTAACAGGAAGATGATGATGGACTGCAGAAGGACGGTAGGTCTGGCCTGCAGTCCACTGGGTTCAGGTTCTGGCTGAGCCTGGGTTTGCAATATTTCACTGTTCATTTCCTTCATAATGCCTCTCAATATTTCAGTCCTGTATATTTCACTGCTTTCATTTTTTTCTAGTTCCTTTTCTTGTCCCTGTACATGTCACCATCCTTCTTTCTCTTTTTGTCCATTTACATTTCACTGTCTCTTTTCTTTCCTGCCTCTCCACATTCCTTCACTCTTTTCGTTGTCTAGGAAATCGTGACTGCAACACATCTTCGTAAATCTATGTCTGGATAGTATCAAACATCAGTATATTCTACTTTTTTTTAAAACCGTAACAGAGAATCACTGAATTATAAAGTTCATTCCCCAAGACTTTCACTGTGAATGTTTTGAGACACGAAAGCTAAATATCCTTATTCCAGTTAATTTCATCCTTTTTCATTCATCTTAGAGGCGATTTTCCGTTCTCTATAAATTAAAGTCACTATTATGGTTTTCAAGACGTGAGGAATTTTAAACTTTTATTCCAGTTAGCGTCAGACTATTTCTTTCAACTGAATCTAGGATTGTATTGTAGATGGTTAAAGAAGCTCCCTAACACCTCTTCCTACCGGTAAGCGACTTTTCCAGCTTATTACACCGTATTGTCTTTCTCCCTTGTACCCAATCACCTCTTCCTTAGTTACTTATTTTTGGATCCGGTTGGTTAATGTCAACTTGTAACTTAGCTATGACAAGTATTGTGATATTAAAATGATTTTAAGCAACACTAAAGACGCTAGTAAGGTATAATGGGCAAAAATGAATCGTTTAGGAAGAGGTGTTAGGGAGCTTCCTTAACCGAAGCGAATGCAGGCCGCAGCGTTCACTAACCTGAATGAAATCATATGGAGATGGCAAAAGTAAAACGGAATAAGACGTCGTCGTACGGAAAGAATTGAAATATCATCGTCAGACTAAAGACAGTAAGCAATCCTCCCCTCGTAATGCACGGGCAAGTCCGGGTAACAACACTTATTTTCTCAGCTGGACAAAAGCATAAAGAAAAAAAAAAAAAGAGGTGTCAGTATTTTTCGATCTCATCTGTTATCACATGGTTAATGAAAACTAAATGTTACGCCACTTTTCATTTCCGTCTATGTAAACCAAACTATTATTTTGCGGGATCACAGCGTCTTTCTATTATTTTTACGCGTCCTCGGTCACTTTTCCATTTTCATATCTTAATTTTTCGTTTTTTACCAAGGGCGGGCCAACAACACAAGGGAGCGGCGAGGGAAGCATCCTCCCCCTGCGACTGCTCGCGGCACACTGTCTTGGTCCGATGGTGCCATGGTGGTCCGTGGTCCTGTCCTCCTCGACTTCATTGGTTCCTCCACCCCGCCAGCCCAAGATACCGGCATACAGCATCGTTACCGTCCCAGAGACAAGTTCGTGCATGCGCCGAGCACTGACTACCTTTTCTTGTGTACAGCAAGCCCTCAATCTTTATGTGTGTGTGTGTGACTTGTTTGAATTCCACTTTTAGGTACAGTACTTGGACTTATCCAGAGTTAATCTGTCAAGGAGTGGAGTATTTCATTCAATGCTTTGAGGAAGAAAGAAAGCTTAGGATCAAAGCCTATCTACACGAGGCTATGTAAAGGCGATCAGTTTCCGTTTACATCCAGGATATTACTGCCGTGTGAAGAGGGACGATGGACAACCAGGAACATATCATACTTCAATGTACACATGTATACATGGGTGTACGTTACTGGTAGCAGTATGCAGTCACATTTATAGCGTCTGTTTATTTTTCCCTACTGGAGAGGGTCGCCTGTATGTGGTATCGACGTTACAACAGAAAGACACCGTTATGCGAAGTTCCTCAGCTCCTCCATCCCTCGAAAAAAGGATGGTAGACTGTAGAAAAAGGGCAGCTTCAGCCTGCAGTTCACTGGGTTCAGGTTTTAATGGAACCTGGGCCACAGCAACAGCAACAACATTGCGTTTTAGGCGTCGCAAACTTCGCACATAACAAGGTTAATTTCTTCGCAAACTGCAGGGTAAAACGGACAATAAAATGCCGTAGTGAATGCCAATAGTGCTCGTAAAACTGTACAGGTGACCAGTACACGGTAATACACGATCACATTGTACATAGGGCGTATACTACTGTTTCCTTTGGTTTACTGACTTTTCAACACCTCTTCCTCCCCGATCCATTTCTACCTATTGCATCTTAATACTCTCCCCTGCATCAAAGAAAATGCAGCTCATGGCATTCACACATTGCATCATTACTATTTTGTTTTTTAACTGTAACTCTAAAAGGGGCATTTAGTGCAGGAGGAAACACCAGTAATTGCTAGTTAAGATGCTGATATTTTTACTAACATTATGAAGATATTACCTGCATACGAAACTGCAAAGAAATCTGTCATTGCTTCGTGTCTAGCTTCACATATACCAGGTTAATTTCTCCACAAAACCGTAGGCTGAAACAGACAATAAAGGCCAGTAATTGCAAGCAAAGATGTTGACCATTAACATTATTAAAGATTGCCTGCGTACGACAACAGCTGGGGTATCTATCACTATTTCAGCATTAACTTCACATATACCAGGTTATATTCTCCACAAAACCGTAGGCTGAAACAGGCAATAAAGTGCCGGAGTGAGGGCCAGTAATTGCCAGTAAAAATGCAGATTATCCAGCAGTTGTCGCCAAGCCGTGAGCAAGTTCAATTTGCCAGCTCGTTTGGCACAACCTGGGCCGAGTGAGCGAGTCCGCCGCAGGAGTCATTAAAACTCACTTGCCAGGCTGGAAAAACAAACCCATTACACACGTGGATGGCTGCTGGATTAACCTTTTCGGACCCTGGGCTGGTGAGGGACGCCTTATAGTTGCTTTGCTATCCTTGTCTGAGACGTAAAGAATAGTTATGTTTGTTTTAGCCTACCATATAACAAACAGCCACGGGGGATCATTGTGTCTTGCTGTTTGCTTCCTTCGTACTATTTTGTATGGATGGCATTGATATAACTAGGCGACTCAACTTCCTGGTTATGCAAAAGTCCCTCAGCTACTTCCCTATCCCCTGAAAGGAGGATGTTGGACTTCAGGAGAACGGGAACTTGAGCATCCAGTCCATCGGCTTCACGTTTCAGAATAAATTGCTTAAGGAGAGGCGCTGCGAAGTCCTCATGGCCAGTAAAAATAGGACCATAGATTGAATAAAGGCATCTGGCGGTAATGAAGAAGAAAAAAAAAAGTACAGAAATGAAGAATGAAAAGTAATGGTGTTTGGTAGATGTAGTGGTGCAGTTAATGGCCACTTGAGAGAGAGAGAGAGAGAGACTGTGTGTGTGTGTGTGTGTCCTAGCAGTCAGAGTAGTGCAAAATCATGTTACACTGAAGGGAGGAAATATCTTGACATGGAATATATTGCTCGACTGTACTTCCCTTCTTTCTCATTTTTTTTTTTTTCCAAGAGTAACAAAAAAGTTGAATTCTTTGGCATATAGGAAAAACGTATTAAATTTTCTGTTTGATTCCCCCCCCTCTCTCTCTCTCTCTCTCTTGAAAACACCTGATAAAAGGAAAAACTAACCAAAGCCTATCCAGCTGAATGGGCCAAACACTCACTGACTCTCCATTCAAGCTCCCGGAATCCTGACTCCACCACATGGTCCCATACCACGCAGAGTGCACAATAATTTCTTCATCTGAATAATTCACCAGACAAATGAGATTAAGAACTCTGGGAAGGAGCAGAAATTAAGAAGATTAGTTGAATATTGAATGTCAGAGAGCGAGAGATTAAGACATGAATATATAAAAGGCGAGACGGGAGAAGCGAGTATTAGTGAGAAGATACGTATGAGGGAAAGTTTCTTCAATACGGTGACTTCTTTATAACTTCGGAGCATTTTTAGTGGAGGCTCTGTCTTTCTCTCACTCACTAACAATTTCCGGACGCAAGGTGCTTTACTCCTACAGACGAGCGTTAGCTGGAATAAATCGTCTGGCGTTAGCTGGAATAAACTGCTAGGGAAAGGCGACTATGAAAGGGTTGAGATAGGATGCGACGGGAGAGGAGGGGGGTTAGAGGTATGAACGTCCAGGCATCAAAAGGGTGTGGAATGAGGCCATCAGTGTGGGGATATCAGCAGGAAGGCGGCAGATGAGACCGGGATGTTTGGGGGCAGATGACAGGATCGGGTTCACGGTGGCACGGGAAGTGGGAGGTAATGGAGAAGTAGGCAGAGAGGAGAGGAAGGAGTAAATGATGGGGAAGGAAATGATGGAGAGGGAGATGAAGGAGTCCATGATGGAAGTAATAACAAAGAAGGAAATGAGAGAGAAAGAGATGCTCGAGAGAGGAGATGAAGGAGGTGATAATGGAAAAATGAAATAAGAGAGACAGAGATGATCGAGAGAGGGGATGTGGGAGGTGATGATGCAGAAGGATATGAGGGCGACAGAGTGATGATTTAGAGTGTTCCTTGTTTCATTCCCTAACCCTCTCACACTCAGAAAAAGAAGGTATCACTATTCACAACGTGCTTTTTATTTTCAAGCAGAGCACCAAAGCATTTTGAAGTACTGTGGGTTATGTCCTCTTTCTATAACTATATCACTTTCTATTATGACTCACTAAGAACCACCGTAACACTGTGCCAAACTGAATATTCCACAGTTCAGCATAACCACATATGTCGATACATACGGAACAAGGGGCCATTGACTCAATGGGTAATGGCACTTCTGATTTGACTACACATGTATTTTAACGTGAAGCGAGCATGTCACTGGTCCTGTCAACAAAATAATCCTCTACATTAACAGCAACACAGCATGAGAGAGCGGTGGAAGGCCAGGCTTTGTGGGGATGGAAAGTTAAATTGCTGTGATTTTGAGTGACATTTGGCTGTATACTCGTGGATTTAGTGGGTTTACGTAGCCTTTATTTCTCGGCCTATACCTTAATGCTCTCAGGCCATAATGACTGCTGGATTTAACTGAGGTAACAGTTGGAATAGAATACTAGAACTGTCCCGACCTTAAGGGGTGTGGTGTGTGTGTGTGTGTGTGTGTGTGTGTGTGTGTGTGTGTGTGTGTGTGTGTGTGTGTGTGTGTTTTAATATCTACACCGCATGAATGACATATGTACAGCCGAATATTAATGTGTCACATGCAGAAATACGCTGGTAAAGAGGTGATGGCTGGGACACAGTAGCCTAAAACATATGGCACTATTTTTATTTTTGTTATTTTTTGATGTAGACAGAATTTTAGTTGACATAAAAGAAAATAGTAACACTCAGGCTTTTATGTATCACTCTTAGCTGAATATAATCGTTTGGTGTTATATGGAATATTATCTCAGTTAATAACGTCCTTCATGGAGATATGTACCAGAAGACAGGGAGCTTAAGGGCATCCTAAATACACAGGAATTTGACCTAGCATCCCAGTGCTTTCTTAATGAGAGAGAGAGAGAGAGAGAGAGAGAGAGAGAGAGAGAGAGAGAGAGAGAGAGAGTGCATACCGGTAAAAAAAAAAAATGTTTGCTTTGATGGCTTGGCAGTTTTGGTGCAATTCCAGATAATAACTGAACATTCATTTTACGCCAGTTTTCATGGAAAGTTAATATACGACGAATTTTGCAACAGAATTTTTTATGCTTTGTGGAAAATCATTACTCAAAATGAATTCGGTGTGAATTTTCGATAGCTTGCATATAAATTCATCGCCCCCCAAATGAATCGCTTATATCATGAAAAGCTACATTGGTTTCTATACTGCAATGACGATTTTTTCTGCATTTAGCTTTCTCCCTCTCATATGACGCAGCCTCAGCTATATATAGTACAAAATACAGAATAAAATGGTGTGGACTCGTGTAAATACCTGGACACGTGTAGTACCTGGACACGTGTACTATCTGCGCAGGTGTAGTATCTAGACAGGTGTAATATCAGGCCACGTCTCGCCTCCGATCTGTGCCGCTGCTTCTGTAATACTATTATTGGTGGGTTAATGAGATATTGAATGGGATCAACACACACACGCCACTGCAAACCAATAGTGGTATATTCAGAGGCGGGGAGAGAGAGAGAGAGAGAGAGAGAGAGAGAGAGAGAGAGAGAGATGAAATGATATGATACGGAAAGATAATCAAGGGAAATTTGTCATGGAATATGAAGAATATCAAGGTCCCCTCCTCTCTCTCTCTCTCTCTCTCCATCCATAATTCTTTCCTCTTTTTCCTTCTTATCTCTTTCCCTTTATCACTTCCCCTTGCTCTTCTCTGTTTACACCCACTCTCTTCTACATCTTCTTTATTCGTTTTTCCCCTTCTTGCTCCTTCTTCACTGAATTTTCGTCCCCTTTCCTTTCTTCTCCAGTGTTTCCTTCCCCTCTTTCGTCCTCCATCATTTATTAATCTTTCCTCTTATTCTTTAAAGTTTCTCTCTTTCATCTGGTTTTTCGTTCTTATTTTTCTCTTCTTTTATTTAATTCCCTCTGCCTTTCTCTTTCTTTAACTGTTTTTCCTCTTTGTCTCCTAAGTAGTTTTCTCTTTGAATCTGTTTTTATTTTTCTTTACTCTTTCTTGCCTCTTTCACTCTTTCTCTCTTTCCCTCCTTGGTACTTTATCACAGCTCTCTCTCTCTCTCTCTCTCTCTCTCTCTCTCTCTCTCTCTCTCCCTTTGCTACCCTGATCCTAAAAGTCTTTCCATTAAGGCTGGATAACCCAGTAACAGCCTTAAAATCTGTCTGGTCTGTGTATCTATGTAAATTCCTCTCTCTCTCTCTCTCTCTCTCTCTCTCTCTCTCTCTCTCTCTCTCCCCCTCTCTCTCTCTCTGTTTATCTATCTATATTTTCTCTTAATATTAGCTACTTTCTGTTGCTAGTAAGACCATCTAATCAGTCTAGAACAAAAAGATCTGTGTAGTCTGTGCCTCTCTCTCTCTCTCTCTCTCTCTCTCTCTCTCTCTCTATCTCTGTCTCTCTGTCTCTCTGTCTCTCTGTCTGTCTGTCTGTCTGTCTGTCTCTCTCTCTCTAACGATTGAACGTTTTATTCGGTAAAAGTGTACAGGTTGTAAAAGGAGGCAGGCTTTTATGGATTCACCTCCTGCGTATTTTTGCTTCCCTTCTGCACTTTTGGACTCCCTCCTATTTTAGACCTCACTTTCTCTCGCTTTTTTCTCACATTCTTGCTCTCTTTTTCTTTTTTCTTTCCTACCCGCTTGCTCATTTTCTCATACTGTTTTTCGTTCTTACTTTCCTCCCACTTTTTAAAATGACTCTGATTTACTTTTTTATTTCTTTTTGAGGGTCTTTCTTTTCCCCACATTCCTGCTTACTCTTTCTTTCTTTTTTGATCTCTTTTTTTCTCACTTTTTTTTTTACATTCCCATACCCTTTCTCTTATTTATTTCACTCTCCTGCTTCTCTCTTGCTCACTTTTTTCATTTTATTGACATTGTTCTTGCTTTTTTTTCGATTTTTCTCTTGTACATTTTGGCTGTCCACCTATTTTTTTACATTCCTTCTTCACACTTCACTTCCTTTCTCTTTTCTCGTCTGTTTCTTACATTTTGCTCACATTCTTGCTCTTATTTTTTGCTCACATTCTTGCTCTTATTTTTTGCTCACGCTCTTCTTGTATTTTCTTTCCAATATTTCTTGCCATTTTCTCCTAACTTTTATCTTTTCTTACATTCTAGCTTTCTTATTTTTCATTTTTTTCGTCTATCTTATTTTTTGTACTTTTTTTTTCTGCCTCATACGTTTTCAAACATTTCTATTTCTCTTCTTTTTTTACATTAGTAGTATTTTTCTTCTTCTTATTATTTTTTTTTATTGCTTCCTTTCCCCACCTTCCGACACGTAACTTTCCATTACTATTTTCTTTCTTAGACTTTCTTCTCGCATCCTTGTTCACTTTCTAATGTTCTCTACGTTCTTCCTCTTACTTTTTCTTTTTTAGTTCTTGCCATGTCTCTCTTACTCTTTTCTCACGTTCTTGCTTTTTTCCTTTTTTTTCTTTGCAATTATTCGTTTCTCTCTATTTCCTCTCGATTCTTGTTTGTTTTTTCTCTTGTTTTTGTTTCTGTTTATACATATATTTTTTCGCCTCACGTTCTGACATCCTTTTTCTTACTTTGTTTACACTTTCTCTCCCTCCCTCCGTCTCCTACATTCCAGCAGATTTTTTTGCCTCTCTCTCTCTCTCTCTCTCTCTCTCTCTCTCTCTCTCTGTCCCCGTGGAAGCCATTTTCTGTTCTCTTTTACTAGAGTTTATCGGCGGCTTGATTGGTGAGTGAATGGATGTATGGTCCATTTGACTCTGTACCCCGCTGATAGATAGATAGATAGATAGAAGGACCGACACTTGATAGATAGAGAGATGGACTGACACATGATAGATAGAATGACTGACACTTGATAGACAGATAGATGGATTGACACTTGATAGATAGATTGACTGACACTTGATAGATAGACAGATGGACTGAGACTTGACTGATAGATAGATGGACTGACGCTTGATAGACATGTAGATGGACTGACAGAGAGATAAACCGACTGACAGATGGATAGAAGGATAGGTAAATAGATAGTTAGGTAGCTGGTAGTTAGGCAGACAGATAAGTAGTAAGACGGTAGATAGATAGATAGATAGATACATAGACTGATAGGCAGGTTAGACTGAGTACAGAATCCCAGAGGCAGACAGACAAACAGATGGATTGATAAACTGATAAATAGATAGATGGACAGATACACAGGCAGACCAATATAGATGAGAGAGAGAGAGAGAGAGAGAGAGAGAGAGAGAGAGAGAGAGAGAGAGAGAGAGAGAGAGAGAGAGAGAGAGAGAGATTGATATTTGCCATTATTGTTATTCATTAATATTCTTATCATCATCATCATCATCAATCTATTTTCCATCATCATAAAAGGTTAGGGTAGGATCCAAAAACAGGAATAGGAAACCACAAAAGCAGGAACCCCCCCCTTCTCTCTCTCTCTCTCTCTCTCTCTCTCTCTCTCTCTCCAAGACACGGGCGGGCCATTCAAACTTAAAGCACCATGTTTCGAATCCACTCCGGAGTTCAGGCTTTTTACTCCTTGGTTATGGAGAACTATCAACTGGAAGAGTAGGAGGAGGAGGAGGAGGAAGACGAGGAGGAAGAAGAAGAGGAGGAGGAGAAGGAGGAGGAAGACGAGAAGGAAAAAGAAGAGGAGAGAAAGTAAGAGTAAGAAGGGAAAGAGGAGTGATAGGAAAAGAAGGTGGAAGAGGAGAAGAAGAGGAGGAGGAGGAAGACGGAGAAGAAAAAAAAAGAGGAGGAGGAAGAGGAAGAGGAGGAAGGAAGAAGAAAAGAAGAGGTGGAGGAAAACAAGGGGAATACATCTGAGGAGAAGAAAATCATCCGCCAACAACAAAAAGAAAATGAAAAAATATCTAAGAATACAGTTACTGTCTTAGAGAGAGAGAGAGAGAGAGAGAGAGAGAGAGAGAGAGAGAGAGAGAGAGAGAGAGAGAGAGACCTTTGCTGTGAATAAATGTGAAAGTGTGTGTGTGTGTGTGTGTGTGTGTGTGTGTGTGTGTGTGTGTGGAGAGAATGCACTGAGAATTAACGATGCATATGGTCAATGCACAGTCGCACGTATGTACAAAGTTCCGTGCTTCCTGTTGTACATGAAAAAGTACAAATAAAAAGTTGGCATATCATCCTCATCATCATCCTCATCCTCATCATCACCATCATAATCGTTTTCGTCGTCACAGTCATCCCCGTCTTCGTCGTTGTCTTTATCATCATTATCATTATTATTATCATTTTTACCATTCTCGGTTATCAGTATCATCATCATCATCATCATCATCATCAGCTTTTATCATCCTTATTATCACTTATCCTTTTCGGTCATCATCATCATTATTATCATCAATATCGTCGCCTTCCTTTCTCCTATCCTCCCCTCTCCTCATTTTTCTCTCTCTTATCAACTCATTAATTCTTATCTATGCCCTTTATGCACTTTTTTATTTTTTTTTTTCATATTGACTTATCGACAAAACATAAAACTTTTCCCTCCCTCCACTGCAGTGGCATACAATCTTTTTTATTTTTTTCCTTCTTTCATCCAGACGATTTTATTCAGCTGAGGGAAAGAGCTCACGTACTGGAGGAGTTTATTTGGATATTATAAAATCCCTTCAACATGGCGGCTCTTTTCTTTTACTATATTCTTTTTCTTTTCAGACGATTTCCCTCCGCTCAAGAGATTTTTTCGAACTAGAGAGGTTACAAGCGTACTTCTTTATGGCTCTACTTCTCGGGCAATCTACTATTACAAAATTAAGAGAAAAAATTATATATGTAGGTAGAAAGAATATTATATTAAAATTAGATATAGAAAATAAATTAGAGATATAGTTTTCAGTAACCCTTTCACAGCTAAAGTGTTCTCATCTAAGTAGATAAATAAATAAATAAAATAAAACTCTGCAGGAAGAATAATAAAAAATCATACACCATTAATTTTTGTACAAGTTAAGAAGTAACGTAAATTTCATGTGTTTTATATATGTTATGTATGCTATGTATGTATTCCATGTTTTGTGAATGGAATTTATGTATTTTGTTATGCTTGTATGTATTTCCTGTATTATTATGCATGTGATTTGTAATTTACGTCTGAAGAATATTTTATGAGTTAGTTGTAGGTTTTATGTATTATATTTTTCCCCTTTCTTTTTCAGACTCTCTCTCTCTCTCTCTCTCTCTCTCTCTCTCTCTCTCTCTCTCTCTCTTTTACGGTCGCATAAAAGTAAATTCTGTGGCAAGTTCTCTCTTCCTCCACTCTTCCCCCCCCCTGTCTCTTTCTCTCTCTCTCTCTCTCTCTCTCTCTCTCTCTCTCTCTTTCTCGTCGACATAAAGGCATTTCTGTAGCATTTTCCCTACCGTCAGTCTTTCCGCATTATATACTTCTCTATCATCAACATTATCATCAATCATCATCATCATCATCATAATCCGTAAGAGATATAATAAATGCCATTACTATTTATGATACCGATAACGAATAATGGTAAACGATAACAGGTAATCTTTTATTCCACTAAATATCGTGTAGGGTCCCTAGGCTAGGCAAATGAGGGGGGAATATTGGATAAGCCCTGAATGCGCACTCATTTATTTAGAATTTCGTGTTTCCTACTGCAACGATTCTCTTTCTCTCTCCCTCTTCCTTTCTTTTCACCTCTCTCTCTCTCTCTCTCTCTCTCTCTGTCGTCATGCACTTTTCCATTATCGCTTTCTTGAGTTCTCTTTTTCCTACTCGCACTTTCTCGCTCTCTCTTTCTCTCTCTCTCTCTCTCTCTCTCTCTCTCTCTCTCTCTCTCTCTCCCCCTCTCTTTTCCCCCTCCCACACTCATTTTTTTTTCTTCTGACGTTACTGCTTTCAACTCCCCTTTCACCTTCCTTCCTTCTTTAATACTGAATCTCAGGCATCAATTCCTCTTTCCTATTTTAATGACTACTACTACTACTACTATTACATTACTCCTTACTAAACTCTTCTTTCATGACTTATCAGCTCTTTATGGTGAGGGTATCATTTGCTGATGTCTTTCAGTGACGCTGAGAAAATAAATCTGTGTTTTTTTAGTGATCTAAGTGGCTGAATAAATTGTTGTTATGTGCCACAGATGCTTAACTTTTTGAATCAGCTGAATCATTGAACGGTATACCATGTCAGCGACAATTCACCACCTTTGACGGACACGGTGACTGAGGAAAACATGACATTTATAGAGATATTGACAGGAGGTGAGAGGTAAGTGGAGTGATTTGTGAGAGGGGAGGGGAGGGGGGGAAGGGTGTGTGTGTGCGCGTGTTGGGTGCGTGTGATGGTGGAAGAGGGTGTTGAGTTGTGGTTCAGTACACACTCCACGCTGCTGCCCTCACCCCGCCACACCACACCTCTCTGCGCACCTCACCACGCCACACGCACAGGTAACCTCACTCTTTAGTGCACATTGATTCCACTGTTCCTTGATTTTTTCTCGTACGATTTACTCCTTCAATACGATTACTTTTTTCTGTTATATTCTTGCTGCTGCCAGTATATATTATTCAGCTGAAGACAAGTTTCACTCTAGAGGAAATGCGTCAGTTTGACTGGTTGGTACACCTTCAACTGTAGTTTGGCACAACTTCGCCTGTAGATTGGCACTCCTTCACCTGTATCTTGGCACACCTTCACCTGTAGATTGACACACCACCTGTAGATTGGTACACCTTCACCTGTAGATTGGCACACCTTCACCTGTAGATTGGCACACCTTCACCTGTAGATTGGCACACCTTCACTTGTAGTCTTGTACACCTTCACTCGTAGATTGGCATACCTTCACCTGCAGATTGGCACACTTTCACCTGTAGATTGGCCCCCCATCACCTGTAGATTGGCACCCCTTCACCTGTAGATTGGCACCGCTTCACCTGTAGACTGGTACACCTTCACCTGTTGATTGGAACACCTTCACGAGGAGTTCACCTTGAGGGACAGTTTTTACTATCAGTATCAAGTGCTGTGCGTGTTGGGGTCCGTCCACTTAAATCTGATTTTGTACATAAGACTGCTTATATTGGGGCCTTAAGCACGTTGCCTTAGGAGGTTACATAACACATTTCTTTTGCGACTTGCTTTTTCTGTTTACACCTGGATACACTTTAATACTGTCTTGTATGTGATGTGTTCTCTGCTCTTGTTATTTATATGTTCTCTCGTTTATGTTATTTATATGTTCTCTCGTTTATGTTATCTATATGTTTAGAATATCGATGTAGTCTGAATCATTGAGACAGAAGATGATAAGGTCTGAGATGCACCATAAATCGCTAAGGAAGAAGATTTTGATACATACTTCTCAGCGATTTATGCTTCTACTAAATCTTGATATTCTCTCACAAAAATGTCAAACGTTCTAGATATCGAAGCAACTGAAATCCTTAGCATGCTAGAAAATATTGAGACATAGCTTGAAAAATAATGGGTGAGGAGTAGGGAGATATTGCAACACCTCTAGGATTTCCTAGGCTGTATGAGGAACAGCTGGGAATAACACTTGTTCTCGCGGTCGAGTGAAATATACACCGGTAAGAATAGAGGATGAGCAGAAACTATACGGCGTAGGAGGCTTTGTGTCACCCTTTTCTTAGCGATTTGGTTTGCATATGACACGTCAACACTCTTTTACAAGTTTGTATCATTGTAAAATCGACTTAGTCTCCATCAGTGACAAATGAGGATGCTGAACTGTGATGTGAAGAATAATACTGAGCTGTAATATGCTAACTACGTTTCCAAGGAAAATGTGCTATGGAATCTCAACAGTTACTTAGTACATGACTTTATGACAAAGGAATATTCATGTATCACTCTCTACCCTGGACACAATCTTCCTAACCCGCCCCGAACCCACGACGTACGATGCATATCACAACTTTTTTTCACTTTCAGTCCCCACGACGTGCATCGTACATTTTGCAATTGAAAGGCCTGTCATATGCGCATTTTTTAAGTTTCGCGGGAGATTTTTGGTAGCCATATGTGGGAGACCTTCCTCTACCCCAAGCCAGGCGGCGACACTGCCTGACCCTGTGTAACCCCCCTCCCCCCGCATGCCACTTTCTCGGCAACTCATCTGTTAGCAGTGACCTGGCCAGAAAGATATGTAGCACCACGGTCTCTCCGACGACGAAATTCAAGGCGAAAATGATTCCCAGTGTGGGGGACAAAGATTACGTGGCACCAGAGTTAGTAATGAGCAGAAGTGATGGGAAGGTAACGTCGCCAAGGTAGGTGCGGTATGTTGATGTATTTGGTGAGTGAACAACGCTTATATCGCCTATTATTATTGTGTGAAAACCAATATACTCTTGTAATACATAAAAATTACCATCCATTCATCCATCCATCCATCATCCAATCCTACATTGCCCCATGAGGAGGGTAGGAGCCCGGGGCTAGGGAGTTGGTCCCGACATTTAAGATGAGAGTGAAAAATAAATTAATATCTACCTATTCTGTGTGGTTTTAGCTAAATTTCCCTCCCATAGAAAGCGTTTTTTATGGAGCGCGGCTTCACAGAAAGCGGTAACAGGTGAGGGGTATCTCACCTGTTTAGGGCATTTTTAACCACAGGTGAGCGTGTTCTCTCTGAATTTTCGATGTTTCTCATAAAAGGCGGAGGTTAGACCCAAAAAAAGCAAGTCGAAAATTTGCCGGGTTTTTGGGGGTGGGTTTTGTAATAAATTAGTCGGTATGGGGTGGGCTAATTCGTGTAATTCAGCCGCGACTTTGATATTACTTCCCCAGTGACATTCTTAAACGAAAAGTTTTCATTTCCTGGTATCCTGACTTTACTTTTCCCAGTAAACTGCATTATTTGTCAGTACTTACTAGGAAAATGCGTCTCCTGGAAGGGTTGCTTGTCTAGTTAACTGAGTTGAGGAGAAAACATGACAAGCATTATTTTGGCATGAGACATTTATGGCAGGGCTGGTTTTATGGCTGTCTGTCTGATGTCTATGTGCGTCTGGGCTTGTGAGGATGCTTAACATATCTTTCATACAAGCTTCTCTCTACATAAGCTTCCACCCAAATTCTTCACACACAGATTTAGGTTTGGGCATTTGTGAGTGGAAGTCTGTACATGCCATGGAGAGAATACTATTTAATTATTACCAAGATGTGAAAACAATATGCAAGCACATAAACATTTAATTAGATGCGATTATATCATACAAGTGCAAACAGTTAAATGTCCGCCCCAGTGAGACCAGACTCATTTCCAGATGACTGCAAGATAAAACATTGTGTGTGCTCTGTACCCGACAACCACAGGCGCCAGACCACAATGTATCCCTTACATTTATGCACTTCAGCACGATGATGTATTCTCATATTTGCTTCTGTTACCCTTGGACGCTTTTACTCAAATTGCGAAGTATATCCGGTAGTGACGGGGTTAATTAAGGCTGTATCTAACCTCTCCAGTTTGAAAAGTCTATCCAAAGGTGAATATAATGGTCTAGAGAGAGCCAGAATAAAAGAAAGAGGACATGGTACTGAATGGGTTCATTCTTTGACGCCACGCTTCACACACACAAGTTCTGGGAATGCGTAAAATAACTGTGCCCATAGAAAGTGATAAGAGAGCGGCCATAACCAGTGATTCTCCTATACTGGCAACAAGAACATGATTGAAAAGACGTTATGGTACTTTTCTCTCGGCATAATTAGCATATTTTCGCATGAGTAGGTGTTTAGTTAAGAGTAAGTCGCCTCCACTTTGATCTTTCCTGTATCGTATCTTTCTTCAAATATTATCCCGTAGATTCGTAATGCGAGTATAAGTGGCTGGGGAATGGCTGGGAGAAGGAGGGAGGTGAAAAGACAGGAAGAAATCAGTAGGATAGAAGTTGTGGAAGCAATGAAGAAAGTTAAATTGGGGAAAGCCCCAGGAATTGATGGAGTGTGTGGTGAAATGCTGAAGCTTGGGGGAGAGATAGTAGTAGAATGCATGATGTGGAAGATGTGCAGATTGGCCTGGGAGGAAGGTAGAGTCTCAGAGGATTGGAAGTCAGGTATAATTATTCCCTTGTACAAAGGAAAAGGGGAAAAAGAAGTGTGTGGTAATCATAGGGGCATTTGTCTTCTTAGTATAATAGGAAAAGTGCATGGTAGGATACTTATTGACAGAGTTAGAGAAAGAACAGAGAAATTAGTTGGAGAAGAACAGGGAGGCTTTAGGGAGGGAAGAGGTTGTGTAGATCAGATATTCATTCTTAGATCTTTAGTGGAAAAGTTTCTAGAGAAGGGAAAGAAGTTGTATGCGGCTTTCATGGATTTGGAGAAAGCATATGACAGGGTGGATAGACAAGGATTGTGGAAAGTGTTAACAATATATGGAGTAGATGGGAAGTTGTTGAATGCTGTGAAGAGTATGTACGATGGTGCAAAGGCTGCAGTGCGTGTGGATGGTGAACTAAGTGAATTTTTCTCTTTGAAGGTTGGGTTGAAACAGGGATGTGTCATGTCTCCATGGTTGTTCAATCTGTACATGGATGGGGTAATAAAAGAGGTACAAGGTAGGGTAGTGGATGTTGGAGTGGCCCTGGTGAGATAGGATAGTGTTTGGAAACTCCCTGTACTGTTGTTTGCAGATGATACAGTGTTGTTGAGTAAAGATGAAGGGGAGCTGCAAGGCTTGGTGGATGAGTTTGGTAGAGTGTGTAAGAAACGGAATCTAAAGGTGAATGTAGGGAAGAGTAAAGTGATGGTCTTTGAGAGAGGTGAAGTCAGTGAATGTACAGCGAGGTTGGATGGTGAGAAATTGGAAAATGTGAGTACGTTTAAGTACTTGGGTAGTGTGATGAGTAAGGATGGAGGTTTGGAGGGTGAAGTGCTTGAAAGGGTACAGCAGGGAAGAAAGGTTGATGGTTCTTTGAAAGCAGTGATAAGAAACAGGGAAGTGAACATGGAAGGGAAAAAGTTACTATACATGACATAATGTGATACCAACTCTAACGTATGGAAGTGAAGCTTGGACATTGTTGGAAGGACACAAGTCAAGAGTGACAGCAGTGGAAATGAGTTATTTAAGAGGTGCCTGTGGAGTCAGATGGAGAGACAGGCTGACGAATGAGGATATAAAGGAGCGTTGTGGTGTGGATGTGGATGTGATAGGAAGCGTTATAAGGAACACACTGAGGTGGTTTGGCCATGTGGAGAGGATGGAGGGTGAAAGACTGACGAAGAGAGTGTATGTGAGTGAGGTGGAGGGGGAAAGAGGGAGGGGGAGGCCGAAGACGAGATGGAGGGATGGGGTGGAGAGGTATATGAGAGAGGGGGGTGTGAGTTGGGAGCAGGGGAGTGAAATGGCGGGGGACAGGGCGACTTGGAGGCGATTTGTTTGTGGCCACCCCATTCGGGATTGAGGCGTCTGGCAATGATAGATAGATAGATAGATAGATTCGTAGGAGTGTATGTGAGTAAGGTGGAGGGGGAGAGGAAGAGGGGGAGACCAAGGGTGAGATGGAGGAATGGAGTGGAGATATATGAGAGAGGGGTGTGTGAGTTGGAGGAAGGTCAGCTTAATATCAGAGGGCAGGGTGACATAGAGACGATTTATTTGTGGCCACCCCAAACCGAATTAAGGCGTCTGGCAATAGATAGATAGACAGATGGGTTCGTTTAAGCTCTTCGTGGTAGTGAAGAGGTTAATAATAGTCGTATATTTCCTTTACAGGGGTAGAGGGACAACAGAAGACATCAGTACTGAGGACTGAGTTTATCATGGTGTCGGAATGAGGTACCGGGTAGAGGATCGCTGACGTAAAATGCTCACTAGCCAGCCACTTAGCCTCCTACCAACAGCACTCCTCTTGTTGCTGTAAGTATCCCAGAGTGTTGTATCTCTCACGATGACAAGTGGATGGAGTGAGTGGAAGGGAAATAACAGCAGGGAAAGAATTTAGAATCTGCTCATATGTTTTTCTCTCTTTCCCTTCCACCATATCTGTCCACTTTCCCGATTCACAGGAACACACGCACTCGTTCACATACGTCAAGGGAGCTAATACGGGTTTGTGTGAGTAAGGTGAGGGGCAGGGAGCAATATGTTAGTGGTGCACACACACACACACACACACACCCTGCACACACGCACACTCACTTCTCACATTCATTGATTACACACACACACACACACACACACACACACACACACACACACACACACACACACACACACACACACACACACACACACACACACACGCTTATAGGAAATCAATCTTTCAATCTCAAAATCTGTCTATCTGTTTATCCATCTATCTGCCTATCAGCCTCTCTATCTATCTATTAATTCATCTGTCTATATACCTACCTTTGAATGAATGCATGTGTGTATGAATGTATGTATTTATGTATGTATGAATGTATGTATGTATATAAGTATGTATCTATCTACGTGTGTCTATTTATCTAATCTATCCCTGTATAAGTATGTTCGAATAATTTATAAATATGTCGCCTAAACTCACTTTTAATTAGACTTATGGAGCTAATTCTCTTGGTTTGCCTAATCTCTAAGCTAATGTAAAGTCATATATAGATTCTGTGTTTACTCCTGCATATTTTGTAAGCTGCAGAGAGAGAGAGAGAGAGAGAGAGAGAGAGAGAGAGAGAGAGAGAGAGAGAGAGAGAGAGAGAGAGAGAGTGAAGAACTGGTCACGAAGTACCATGAAAAGGCATTTAAGTCACAATATTGCCTTATTCTGCTGTTGAACTAAGGGATATAAAAGGACGAAAAGCTCAGCCATGTTGAAATGAAAGAATCATAGAGATTAACGTTAGTGTAGAGAACTAGTCACGAAGAAGAGCCATGGAAGCGAAAGAAAGCCGCACTTTGATTAAAACATTTTACTGAGCCACGGGAAATGAGCCACAGAAAGGACGAAAATCACAGCCAAGTTAAAGAACAATAGAGATTAAAGACAATACAGAATTAGTCACGAAGAAGTGCCATTGAAGAGATATAAGCCGCACTGTTGTTTAAGCCAGGGGAAATGAGCCACAAAAAGGACGAAAACCACAACCAGATTAAAGCGAACGAACTAAGAGCGACCCTAACTCAGGCAGTAAGTGTTTCTCCCTTTACGACTGGGCCATGAAAGCATTCCACCTTTCCATTTACCTTAACGAGGTTCACGCCAAAACCGTTTATGCGGACAGCCATGAGCAAAATTTCGTTGACAGTCCCTTTGTTCTCCCTAACAAATCTGTCTTTCCTACCCGATGCTGGAGGTGGACGCCTTCACGTACTGGCACCGATGGAACAAGTCGGTGGAGCTGCCTCAGTACTTTCCCTATCCCCCAAAAGGAGGATGGTGGACTTAAGAAAGGCAACTTTAGTCAACAGTCCGTCGAGTTCACGTTTCAAGTGAACCTGGGTCTATCTCTACTACTACAGAGGTGCATGAGAGATGAGGATGTGAGGTGGAGGGAGGGCAGTCAGAAGCAAGAGGGGCAGGGCGACATGTGGGTGATTTGTTTGTGGCCACTCCGTACGAGATTGAGGCGTCTGGTGATAAATAGGTAGAGAGACAGATAGATAGATAGTCAGATAGATAGATTTAGGCAGACAGATAGAATAATCCCCTATTTCTACCACAGTTAAATAATATAGCTTAGAGATAACAGGAATATACTAAAATGAAGAAACCAGAAAACGTACCCGAGTTTCACAGCGGCACCACTGGCGTGTACTTTCACACACACTAGAGATGTCCTCAAAAAATGTTAATGGAGTCACTTAGCGCTGGGAGAGAAGGGAGAGAGAGAGGGTGGGGGAAAGAGGGGAAGAGGAGGGGAAGGGAGGGAAAATGGGAGGAGATGAGAAAGACAGAGGAGGAGAGGGAGGGAGAGTAAAAGGAAAGGGGGTAAGAGAAGGGTAAGGAAAAAGAAGACAGAAATGAAGGTGAGGTAGAGTAAAGGGGGAAGGGAAGGGGAAAGGAAGCTGGGGAGGCCAGATAATGGAAGAGGGAAGGATAGAGAAGGGGGAGGGGGCAAAATAGGTGAGGTGGGAGGGAAGCAAAAGAAATAAAGGAGACGGAGAGAAAAGAAGAAAGGAAAGGAGAGAAAAGAAAGAAAGGAGGAAGGAGAAAAATTACTCTTCCTCCATTTCCCCCCCTCACCTTGCTTCCTTCACGATCAATGTTCAGATTCAATATTTACTCTCTTTCTTCTTGGAAAGGAAAGCACTGTCGATCCAGGAAATAACTCACTACCGGTAATAACAGAATGCATAGAATGTTTAGCTTAAATTTTTGACTTGGTATGTGTATAATGAAGATTATTCCTGTTTTTTGTGGTGGTAATAGAGTTTTAGAGTTCTTTATTCTCTCTCTCTCTCTCTCTCTCTCTCTCTCTCTCTCTCTCTCTCAAAACAGGTGCAAATACACAGCCGAGTCATGCAAAGTCAAGCATCAGAATTAAAAGCAAGGAGTGTGCATGCCTACAGTCACGCTATGCAGATATTTGCAAGAACATGACGAGTGAGTTAATATACCAATTAAAGGCAAACGTACAAGAATGTATAAACAATCATAATCCATGAAAGACTCCCATGCTCTTTTTATTTTAACTTGGCTTGGATTTTTGTCTTGCTGGTTATTTAGGGTCTCTCTCTCTCTCTCTCTCTCTCTCTCTCGATAATAAAACCCGCCTGAGATGGTGCGGGTCTACATTCAGAAAGTGGATTTTAAGGCGATATAAACCAACCTACCTGGACCACCTTACCTACTCCCAGAGGGGTCGTACTTGCTCATGATGTCCTCTTGTATGTGTATGTGTGTGTGTGTGTGTGTGTGAGTGTGTGTTCTTTTACTCTTTGTGAGATCTGTAAGTTTCAGTTTTATTTTTCATTTTCTCTGGCTTCTATACCTCTCTTTCTCTCTCTCTCTTTCTCTCTCTCTCTCTCATTCATGTCAGCTTATTTCCCCTGTCAGTAGTCCTGTCACTCATCCTGTAATCTGCTTACAGTCCTATTACTCCACTCTCTCTCTCTCTCTCTCTCTCTCTCAGAACCCCCCATTCAACTCCACCCCCCTGGGAAATACGCTCCCTCACTCACGTTCCCATCGAGTTTTCCGTATTCATTTTGACTGGAGCATCTCTCTGTCCTGCAGCTCTATAGGGCTTCGTGACTTACCGTGAACTCTGTTAAATTGTGGGCAACAGATCAGTATGAATTTTTGATGAAGGTGTCTCTCCAATATCCTCCTCCTAATAAAAATAATAAAAAAAAAATTTACCTTAAATATTAGACAGGAACATTAATAAATAATAGCCCAAGCCATTAGCTATCAAGAGGCCATACAGGAGGAGGACAATAAATTATAGTGCCGCTCTTAGTCCTGTACCTCCTTCTTGCACGCTATGTTGTAATAAAAGCCCTTCACTTCCCCTCTCCCTCCTAGCACTTACTCCATAATGCCTAAGCTCTTAATGGGTGTCCGTGATAAGACGCTTGTACAATCTCCAGGTGTAGTATTTATATTTATTGACTGCAGATATATCGTGGTCTTGTGAGCTGATGTACGGTTGGAATTTGCCCAAAAATATATACACCGATTTTTTTTCCCCTTTAACTCTCAGACATACGGAGATTTCCTACGGTTGAGATAAATTGTTTGTTCATTAATAAAAGTATAGAAAAGTGAATAATTCATCCCCTAGAATGAAAGGTTCAAGTGAGATGGTTTCTTAACCCTTTCAGTTCGATGATGTTAAAGCCCGAGAAGACAGATAAATACGGTACACGGAGAGAAGAAGCGACGAGAAGTGGTAAAACAAGAATTAATGACTATCGACCGTCAGAGGATCATTTACGGACAATCGGTTTTTGCCAAGTCGACCTAAGTACGGTGATGTAACCCCTCAGCCATCTTGAACAATCCTGAGCACGAGACAATGTCAACGCGATTTTTCTTAGACTTACCTTACCCGTTAGGCTTCATCAGACGTCTCGTTGTCCCTCCAGCTTCCTAGTGCCCCTAGCCACACACACACTCGTAAATGGACGCAAGTTGTGGGTCGCAGCGCCGTAAATAGCCGCATAATTATCAAGCAGCACGCAGAAAAACACGCAAACTCTCAAACAGCATCTCATACACCGGCAGTCGTCCCTCGGTCACCCCCCGTCCGCACATCACATAGTTGACGGATCGTAATTTTGGCTTTGAAGACTTTGATATGTCCAGCTTTTGTAACTAACGAAAGCATTCTTACAGCACGATGAAGAATGTGTTTTGTCAGTACTGTAGCCTTTGTGGGGGTCAATCGTGTATATTGGACTGGTGAAGGAGAGTTTAAATGCGGAAAAGATAAATGGCTGGCGACAACGTGAGCCCTTGGCAGGCAGGTGTGTGTATGGTGGTGGCGGCGGGAGTGAAGGTGTCTGGCCTACAGCTGGGCACGTGACCATCCCTTCCCATAGATGCTACAGCCACCCATATCTATCTGTCTATCTAGCTGTCTATCTGTCTGTCCGTCTATCTATCTTACCACATATCAGTCCTTTCTCTTTGTTTCTCGGTACAGGTTGGGGAGCGAGGGTGAGGGTAAGCAAGAACTACTTCCTCAGGATTACGACAACACTCTGAGACCTACACCCCCAGGTAATATGTTAACCTTTTTACTCTAGGTGTTAGAGAGCTTCCGTAACCAACGAGAATACGGGCCCTTAACCCTTTCAGTAAGGCGACGAATTTCTAACCTTACCTTTCTGCCACCAGAGGGTTTTATTCAGCTGGTAAAGACGCGATCAGAAGCTGATGTAAAATTATTCATGTTCGTTTATACTTTTTTATAGTCTGACACACACACACACACACACACACACATTGAGAGAGAGAGAGAGAGAGAGAGAGAGAGAGAGAGAGAGAGAGAGAGAGAGAGAGAGAGACGGGAGAAAAAATACAGAAAGAAAGGCTAATTGCCACTTAATATCGAATTCATTTTTAACGTTCTTGATGTTCAGATTAATCTCTCGACTGAGATTTATTGGTGCACTTGGGTAAAAATACATGTTTTATTTTGCTTGACTAGGATAAAGTGCTTCGTACAGAGAAATTTAAAGGAATATTTATTACAGACTTACAATTACAGGTATTTTGTATTTAGATGAAACTCCTCTCAATATTTCTCTCAGTCAAGATACTTAAAGGTGATACACTTTGGCCATGTGGAGAGGTTGGAGAATTATAGATTGACTAAGAGAGTATACGTGGGCGATGTGAGGGGGAAGAAGGAATGGGGAGACCAAGGAAGAAGTGGAGGGTTGGAATGGAGAGATATATGAGAGAGGGAGGTGTGAATAGGAAGGAGTGCAGTCAAATGGTATAGGACATGGCTATGTGGAGGCGATGGTTTGTGGCCACCTCTTATGGGATTAACGCGTCTGACTAAAGATAGGTAGACAGATAGACAGACAGACAGTCATTTTGATAGACAGTCCCCTCTTTTCACAATCAAGAGGCAGGTTACATTAGGGGTAGGGGGGTTTCAAGAATGCTCCCCCAGTATCCCTGCTTGTCGTACGAGGCGACTAAAAGGGTTGGTGGTGGGTTAGTGCCCCACCCCGTAAAAAGAACTAACTAAAAAAGCGAATAAAGCGCCTCGGACCCGGACGGACCATACGTTGACGACTAAGGAACGGACAAAGGACATTCTTAGGGTGGGAACGTGGAATGTGAGAGGAGTGAACGATGAAGTGAAAGAGAGAGAGATTGTTCAGGTGCATGAGGATGCAAAAGTGGATATATGTGGATTGACTGAAACTAAATGGAAAGGTGAAAGGGTGAGAGAATGGGAAGGAGTATGTCTGATGATAAGCAAGAAGTGGAAGGAGAATATAAGAGAGTATGGAACAGTGGGTGCAAGGATTGTATGGGTGAGGATGAAAGTAGGTATACAAGCATGGGCGATTGTATGTGTGTATGCTCCAACAGAGGATCGAGTGGCAAGAGTGAAAGATGAGTTTTGGGCGAGAGTAGAAGCATGTATGGACAAGTCTGAGAGGAGCGAGAGAGTGCTGTTGATTGGAGACATGAATGGCAAAGTTGGGAATGTATGAGTGGATGGAGTGGTTGGTCAGTGGGGTGTGCCAGCTGAAGTAGATGGGAATGGTAGTGCTTTGGTGGACATCTGTGCTTGTAAGGGGTTGGCAATAGCCAACACCTACTTTCGTCATAAGATGATCCACCGGTATACATGGAGAGTAATGAGGAGGATGGATGGTGAACTTGTTGAACGAAAGGCAATGATAGACTACGTGTGTGTGGATGAGCGAATGAGAAGACAAGTATTGGATGCAAGAGTGTGGAGAGGGTGGGGGAATGAAGTCTCGGACCATCACTTAGTGATGGCCAAGGTAGAGCTGCAAAGAAAGTGGTTGAGGAGACGAAGGGGAAGACAGGAGGAAGCAGCTCCTGTGAGAAGAGTGGAGAAATTGCAAGATAGTGAGAAAATGGCAGAGTATAAGAGCATAGTGGAAGAAAGATTGGGAAGGCATGAGCTAGAGCAGATGGAAGGGGTAGAAGACGTATGTAAGATATTCACGGAAGAGATAGGCGCAGCGTGTGAGGCGGTTTGTGGAGTGAGGAGGAGATGCAAGGGTGTGCAAGGGACAGCATGGTGGAATGATGAGGTGAAACGAGCTGTGGAACAAAAGAAGAAGGCATATGGTGAATGGTTGGCGAGTAGAGGTAGGGGAGAAGATGAGAGAGAGAAGAGAGAGGTATATGTGAGCAGGAGAAGGGAGGTTAAGAGACTGGTGAAGGAGAGTAAGAAGAAAGTGGATGAAGAGTTTGGGAGGAATCTGAGTGTGAAATGGAGGGAGAGTAAGAAATTGTTTTGGAAGGAGGTAAAGAAAGTAAGGCAGTGTGAAAGGGGAAATAATAGGGGAGTGAAAGATAGGAATAATAGATTGTTGGTGGTGAAGAGAGAGAAATTGAGGAGATGGAAGGAGCACTTTGAGGATTTGTTGAATGTAGAGAGTGAGAGCAGTGTGAGTATAAGTGGTTGGGGAATGGCTGGGAGAAGAAGAGATGAGAGGAGGGAGGAAGAGATCAGTAGGGCGGAAGTAGTGGAAGCGATGAGGAAGATTAAGTTGGGAAAGGCCCCAGGAATTGATGGAGTGTGTGGTGAAATGCTTAGGTATGGGGGTGAGATTGTTGTGGAGTGGATATGGAAGTTGTGTAGATTGGCTTGGGAAGAGGGAAGGGTTCCAGAGGACTGGAAATCAGGTATAATTGTTCCTCTGTACAAAGGAAAAGGGGAAAGAGAAGTATGTGGTAACCATAAGGGTAGTTGCCTTCTTAGTGTGACTGGTAAAATATATGGTAGAGTACTCATTGATAGGGTTAGGCATATGACAGAGGAGCTAGTTGGAGAAGAACAAGGGGGATTTAGGAAGGGAAAAGGGTGTGTAGATCAGATATTTGTTCTAAGATGTTTAGTGGAGAAGTATCTAGAGAAGGGAAGGAAAGTGTATGCTGCCTTCATGGACTTGGAGAAAGCTTATGACAGAATAGATAGGCAAGGTATGTGGAAGGTATTAAGAATATATGGAGTGGAGGGGAAATTGTTGACTGCTGTGAAGAGTATGTACGAGGGAGCTAGGGTTACGGTGCGAGTGGATGGTGAGCTGAGTGAGTTCTTTGATCTCAGTGTGGGACTGAGACAGGGTTGTGTGATGTCTCCATGGCTGTTTAATATATATATGGATGGGGTTGTAAAGGAGGTGCAGGGTAGGGCAGTGGATGTGGGGGTGGCCCTAATGAATGAGGGTGAGATTTGGAAGCTTCCGGTGTTGCTGTTTGCTGATGATACAGTATTGTTGAGTGAAGACGAATGGGAGTTGCAAGGTTTGGTGAATGAATTTGGGACAGTGTGTAGGAGGAGGAAGCTGAAAGTTAATGTAAACAAAAGTAAAGTTATGGTGTTTGAGAGGAATGAAGTCACAGAGTGTGCAGTGAGGTTGGATGGTGAGGATATGGAGAATGTGAGTGCATTCAAGTACTTGGGTAGTGTGATGAGTAAGGATGGAACTTTGGGGGATGAAGTACATGAAAGGGTACAGCAGGGAAGGAAGGTTGTTGGTACACTGAAAGTAGTGATGAGAAATAGGGAGGTGAGTATAGAAGTTAAGAAGTCACTGCATGATGGTATTGTGATCCCTACCCTGACGTATGGAAGCGAGGCGTGGACCTTGCAAGAGGGGAACAAGTCAAGAGTGAGAGCAGTGGAAATGAGCTACTTGAGAGGAGTATGTGGAGTGACGTGGAGGGACAGGTTGACGAATGAAGAAGTGAAGAAACGTTGTGGGGTAGATGTGGATGTGGTTGAGAAGATTAGGAGAAATACACTGAGGTGGTTTGGACATGTGGAGAGAATGGAGAATGAAAAACTGACTAAGAGGGTGTATGTAGGTGAGGTGGAGGGAGGGAGAGGGAGGGGTAGACCTAGGATGAGGTGGAGGGATGGAGTTGAGAGGTATATGAGGGAGGGGGGGGTGAGTTGGGGGGAGGGTAGTCAAATGGTGAGTGACAGAGTGACTTGGAGGCGTTTTGTCTGCGGCCACCCTTTGCGGGATTAGGGCGTCGGGCTATAGATAGATAGATAGATAGATAGATAGATTTTTTTTCAGCGTATTTCATGTAACTCAAAGACAAAACAAGACAATAGTAGTAGTAGCTGTAGTAGTAGTAGTAGCAGTAGTAGTAGTAGTAGTAGTAATAGCAGTAGTAGTTGCATCCCCAAGCTCATCTGAACATGAACTCTCTACCAAGTGAAAACAAACAGACCATAGCAACGTTACAGGTAACATCGTGGACACTTACACTTCCCAGACTGACTTCGATACAGGCAAATAATTTTACTCTATTTTTGGAATGACCCAGTTCCCTCAGAAGAAAGCAAGGGAAAAGTGGGTAAAGTCCAGGCCCGTATTCCCTAGCACCTCTTCCTCAGCGATTTATTTCTCGTTACAGCAGGTCAATATAATTTTGTACGTTATTTATACAGAGAATGGTGATATTAGAATGATTTAAGCAGAACAGAAGTGGACATCAAGGTGTAATAAGCAAAATAAATTGCTTAGGAAGAGGTGTTAGGGGGCTTTACTTTACCAGCGAGAATACTAACCCAGGACACTCACACCTGCTTTTCCCAGATTGTCTTCGATACAGGGAAATTATTTTGGTTTGGATTCAGGAAAAACTAAAGGGTGGGTTTATGGGTGGCGGTGCGTGTGGTGGGGGAGATAAGGCAATATCATGCAGGCAGCTGGCTCATAAAGTGGCTACACACACACACACACACACACACACACACACACACAGTGACCGCAATTTTACTCGGACCTCTCAAACTTTTCATGCACGCACACATAAACACACACACACAAATTAATTCACACGCACACGTGCAGGCATGTACACAGACACACACACACACACACACTCACACTTTCTCTCTCTTTAAAACACACAAACAAACGAACAACAGGCAGGCGGACAGACAGACAGACAGACAGACAGACAGACAGACAGACACACACACACACACACACACACACACACACACACACACACACACACACACACACACACACACACACACACACACTCTCTCTCTCTCTCTCTCTCTCTCTCTCTCTCTCCAGTGACCGCAATTTTAACCAGGTATCCCCCAAACTTTTCATGGCGGTGTTATTTACGTCACAAAGCAGAGTCATATAAAGGGACACTGTTCGTTGACACAGCATTTGCACACTCAGGCTCCTATGACTCACTCAAAAAAAAAAGAAAAAAAGAAAAAAGAAGATAACCTGGCATCATATGAATTAGTAGAGTTATTCCAGTCGTTAAAGTGTTATGTGGTATCAGTAATAACAATCGCTGGTTCCTATGACTCATGAGGACAAATTCAAGGACAAATACAAGGCATACGAGGACAAAGCAGAGACTTGTGTGGCCAGACTTCATATATGAGAGGACAAAGAAATATATCGACCCAAAATAGCGTTTACATACTGAGAAGAAAATGTAATATTTGTTTATAATATTCCTTTGGGCTCAGACATAAACCAAAACCCACCACTCCTCTCAAGCAAGTATACACACATACCGGAGAATAATACATCGTGAAAAATAATGTTTGCTGTGAGGTCAAACGTTTTGGATCCCGAGAGTAAATATAGTTTCAGTTTGAGAGTATAAGTTCTTCCATTTGAACAGTTCATGACACTAAAATAACGCGCACACACACACACACACACACACACACACACACACACACACACACACACACACACACACACACACACGCAACAAACAGATAAATACGTTAGGTGACAGACACGTACACAAGCTAACATACATACATACATACATACATACATACACATATGCATTAGTTGTAATCGCAGAACTACAGGAAAAGAATCAAACACACTCTCAGGCAATCGAGGACACATCACACAGATCAAAACGAACAAATTTACTCGAA